>NC_082686.1:109019993-109363724 GCF_949987515.2 Delphinus delphis | reverse complement strand
GCTGCCTCTGAAGTCGACCTTCTGCTTGGCAGAGAGAGAGAGAGAGAGAGAGAGGGAGAGAGAGAGAGAGGGGCGGCAGGGAAGTGTTCCCAGCATGAACCGTAAACACAGTGTCTCTTCATAGCAGCAGTGGTTCAGCCGTGGGGATCATTGACATAACACCGAAGACCTGCTAGGCCTGTGTTCGGGAGGACTTTTGAAAGCTCGGCAGTCTAGACGGGCAGCGAAGGGAGCAGAGTGTCGCCTTTCATTCTTCTTGCAGAGAAACGATCCGAAGGGCCCAGGTACCTGTATTTGGTTGGGTCCCCTAAGAATTGGGTACACATTGGGTACACAGTGTTTTTCCATGCGAGGTGGTGAGGACCCAGGAGTCCTAGGAGTCCTGAACCAGCACCCTAGCGTCAAGCCACTGCTTTGACGAAGGCTTCTGGGCAAATGCTGCATGCCTGCAGGCACTGTGGATGCCGTTCCCGGACCTTGTTTGGATCTTCGTGACCAGTGTGGTCTGCCCTTTATGCGAAGGGGGCTCTGGCACGCCTCAGGCAAGGAAGTGGAAAGACCTTTCTTCTTTCTTGCATAGCACCCTTTCCTTTGAGACACGTTCCAGCATGCAAGGGAAGACTAGCGGAACGCTGTGTTTAGGCACCTTTGAGGCTACGAGGATTCTTCGTTCAACTAGGGACAATCCAACGTTTCTCCTAAGGTCCCGGCATCAAAGTTGAACGCAGCCCCACGTACGTGTAGTTTCTCAAGCACCAGAAGAGACACAAGAAGCACTGTGGTACCTTCTCAGAATAATATCTTGCGCAGGGAGATGAGCACTGTCCGAGTGACATAGGCGTTTTAAGGCGCTAGCTAGATCTGGGTGTCCTTGAACCTGCCAAAAGACTAGCAGGCTTCAGGAGGAAACCGTTCGTTTTCCGGACGGCATGTAAAGTCGAGTTTCTGCTGGGCAGGGAGAGACGGCAGGTATGTAAGCGGAGAATGAACAGTCAGCACAGAGCTTGTTACATTGCAGCTCAGGGTCAGCCCTGAGAGCCACTGGCATCACACCGAAGACTTTCCAGAACTCGGGTCGGGGCACAGTTGAAAGACTTGTCAATCTCTCTATCCAACGAAGGCAACAGTTTGCTGCCTTTCACACTGCGTTCCAAGAGGTGATCCGGAGGTACCTGGGTCGCCGAACGGTGCTCAACGGGAGTCATTGAGTGCACAGTGTTCCTCCAAAGGGACATGGTGGGGCAGAGGGAGTCCTGGGAGAAGCATTCCAGCGTTAATGCGCTGCTTCCCCTAAGGGTTCATGGAAATCGTTTGTACACGTCAAGTCGTGCGTGGAAACCCTGCCATTACGTTGAGCCTGGGGGACAGGTCTGGCTTTCCCGTTATGTGAACAAGGGCTGCTGGAGGCCTCCTGTAACGAGTAGGAAACTGTCTGTTAGCCTAGGAAACCTGCCGTTCAATCACTCGGCATTACCACTGTGAAGAGGGCACGGGCAACAACGCTGTTTTTCACTTAAATCTGAGGCCGCAAGTGTCCTGCTTTCCCGTTGGGAAAATAATGCTTTTCTCATTAGGCCCCTCGGTCAGACTTGACGCAGCACACGTACGTGTAGCTTCTGACCGGCGAAAAGAGACTCAAGGAGCACCCTGGACCTTCCCTGATAAAACTTCGGCACACAGGGAGCTGAAAGGCGTGACCGACGTAATTCCTTAGGTGAGGCCAAAAAGTGTCCTTGTATCCTACCAGAGCTCAGGCAGTGTTGCAGGGGCAACAAGTCCGTTTGTCAGGCTGCGCCTGAAGTCAACGGTCTGCTTGGCAAGCGAGGGCAGCTTCGTGTTCCCAGTGCGAACGCTAAGCAGGGGGTGTTTTCATTGCCGTCCTGGTTCAGCAGCGGGGACCGCTTGCGGTCCACCTAAGACCTGCCAGACCCGTGTTCGGGAGGACTTTTGAAAGATGGGCAATCCAACGGTGCAACAAAGAGAGCAGTGTTTTGCCTTGAATTCACTCTTCGTTCCAAGAGACGATGCGAAGGGCCTAGGTGCCTGTACGTCGGTACGTCGCCTAAGACGTGACAACCGGTACACATGGTGTTGCCGTGAGACGTGCTGAGGGCGCGGGAGTCCCAGGAGTCCTGAAAAGCCCACTAGCGTTTAGCCACTGCTTTGAGTAGGGCTCCCTGGGAAATGCTGCACGCCTGCCTGGCATTTGTGGATGCAATTCCTGGACCTTGCCTTCAGCTTGGCGCTCAGTGTCGTGTTCCTTCTGTGTAAAGGCGGCTCTGGGATGCCCCAGGAATGGAAGCGGAAACCCACCACCGCTCTCAAGAAAATTCCACTTTCCTTCCAAAGACATTCCAGCATGCAAGAATGGACTGACAGAGCACTGTATTTCAGGCAGCTTTCACGCTGAACGATCCTTCTTTCCCGTTGGGAGGTACTACAGTTCTCTAAGGGTCCCGGTCTCAGAGTTGCACACAGCCCACGTGCGTATAGTTTCTCAGGAACCGAGGGGGACCCCAGGAGGACGGTGGCACCTTCTCTGAATAGGTTTGTAGCCAGGGAGTTGGTTGTGCGCTGTGCGAATGGCATGAACTCTTAAAGGTGCTAGGTATCAGATTTAGGTGCTCCCTGAACCTGCCAAAAGCCTAGCAGTGTTCGGGGGGGAAACTGTCCATTTTCCAGACTGCATCAAAGGTCGAGTTACAGCTTGCCAGGAAGAGCCGGTAGGTAAGTACACCCAGAATGAACACTACGCACCGTGTCTCACATGGCTCCTCAGCGTCAGCAGTGGGAGCCCCTGGCATGCCACCTAGGACCTTCTACACCTCTGTTCAGGGGCACTTTTGAATGTCGTGGCTATCTAGCTCTACAGCAAAGAGGAGACTTTGTCGCTTCTCAGTCTGCATTCAAAGAGGTGATCCGGAGGACTTTGACAGCGGAAAGGTGCTCAGGGGGCCAAGAAGAGTCTCGGTACACAGTGTTCTTCCAAGGGACGTGGTGAGGCAGCGGGGACCCTAGGAAAGGCATACTAACTTCAATGCACTACTCGCCTAAGGTTTCCTGGAAAACCTCTGCACGCGTCAGGTATTCGTGGAGGGAATACCTGAACCTCACTTGGGTCATTTTGGAACAGTAGAGTGTTCCGTTGATGGACAGAGGGCGCCCGGAGGCCTCCTGCACGGCGTAGTAAACAGAGTGTTTCTCTAGGCAAACTCCCTTTCCCCGCACATAGCCATTCTACTTGTGAAGAGAACACGAGGAACCGCACTGTTTCTCAGGACACTTTGAGGCCGCACTTTCAGCTCTCCCGCCGGGAAAATAATGCTCTTGGCTTTAGGTAACCAATATCAACATTGAACCCAGCACATGCACTTGTAGTTTCTGACCAACAGAAAGAGACTCAAGCAGCACCCTGGACCTTCGCTGATAAGACTTTGGCACCAGGGTAGTCCTGCGTGGGCTGAATGGCCTCAACGACGTAATTCCCGGGGATGGGCCAAACTGTCCTTGTGTCTTACAAAACCCAGGGTAGCGTTCAGGGGCAAATTGTACGTTTGTCAGGCTGCCTCTGAAGTCGACCTTCTGCTTGGCAGAGAGAGAGAGAGAGAGAGAGAGAGAGAGAGGGGGAGAGAGAGAGAGAGGCGGCAGGGAAGTGTTCCCAGCATGAACCGTAAACACAGTGTCTCTTCATAGCAGCAGTGGTTCAGCCGTGGGGATCATTGACATAACACCGAAGACCTGCTAGGCCTGTGTTCGGGAGGCCTTTTGAAAGCTCGGCAGTCTAGACGGGCAGCGAAGGGAGCAGAGTGTCGCCTTTCATTCTTCTTGCAGAGAAACGATCCGAAGGGCCCAGGTACCTGTATTTGGTTGGGTCCCCTAAGAATTGGGTACACATTGGGTACACAGTGTTTTTCCATGCGAGGTGGTGAGGACCCAGGAGTCCTAGGAGTCCTGAACCAGCACCCTAGCGTCAAGCCACTGCTTTGACGAAGGCTTCTGGGCAAATGCTGCATGCCTGCAGGCACTGTGGATGCCGTTCCCGGACCTTGTTTGGATCTTCGTGACCAGTGTGGTCTGCCCTTTATGCGAAGGGGGCTCTGGCACGCCTCAGGCAAGGAAGTGGAAAGACCTTTCTTCTTTCTTGCATAGCACCCTTTCCTTTGAGACACGTTCCAGCATGCAAGGGAAGACTAGCGGAACGCTGTGTTTAGGCACCTTTGAGGCTACGAGGATTCTTCGTTCAACTAGGGACAATCCAACGTTTCTCCTAAGGTCCCGGCATCAAAGTTGAACGCAGCCCCACGTACGTGTAGTTTCTCAAGCACCAGAAGAGACACAAGAAGCACTGTGGTACCTTCTCAGAATAATATCTTGCGCAGGGAGATGAGCACTGTCCGAGTGACATAGGCGTTTTAAGGCGCTAGCTAGATCTGGGTGTCCTTGAACCTGCCAAAAGACTAGCAGGCTTCAGGAGGAAACCGTTCGTTTTCCGGACGGCATGTAAAGTCGAGTTTCTGCTGGGCAGGGAGAGACGGCAGGTATGTAAGCGGAGAATGAACAGTCAGCACAGAGCTTGTTACATTGCAGCTCAGGGTCAGCCCTGAGAGCCACTGGCATCACACCGAAGACTTTCCAGAACTCGGGTCGGGGCACAGTTGAAAGACTTGTCAATCTCTCTATCCAACGAAGGCAACAGTTTGCTGCCTTTCACACTGCGTTCCAAGAGGTGATCCGGAGGTACCTGGGTCGCCGAACGGTGCTCAATCGGTCAACGGGAGTCATTGAGTGCACAGTGTTCCTCCAAAGGGACATGGTGGGGCAGAGGGAGTCCTGGGAGAAGCATTCCAGCGTTAATGCGCTGCTTCCCCTAAGGGTTCATGGAAATCGTTTGTACACGTCAAGTCGTGCGTGGAAACCCTGCCATTACGTTGAGCCTGGGGGACAGGTCTGGCTTTCCCGTTATGTGAACAAGGGCTGCTGGAGGCCTCCTGTAACGAGTAGGAAACTGTCTGTTAGCCTAGGAAACCTGCCGTTCAATCACTCGGCATTACCACTGTGAAGAGGGCACGGGCAACAACGCTGTTTTTCACTTAAATCTGAGGCCGCAAGTGTCCTGCTTTCCCGTTGGGAAAATAATGCTTTTCTCATTAGGCCCCTCGGTCAGACTTGACGCAGCACACGTACGTGTAGCTTCTGACCGGCGAAAAGAGACTCAAGGAGCACCCTGGACCTTCCCTGATAAAACTTCGGCACACAGGGAGCTGAAAGGCGTGACCGACGTAATTCCTTAGGTGAGGCCAAAAAGTGTCCTTGTATCCTACCAGAGCTCAGGCAGTGTTGCAGGGGCAACAAGTCCGTTTGTCAGGCTGCGCCTGAAGTCGACGGTCTGCTTGGCAAGCGAGGGCAGCTTCGTGTTCCCAGTGCGAACGCTAAGCAGGGGGTGTTTTCATTGCCGTCCTGGTTCAGCAGCGGGGACCGCTTGCGCTCCACCTAAGACCTGCCAGACCCGTGTTCGGGAGGACTTTTGAAAGATGGGCAATCCAACGGTGCAACAAAGAGAGCAGTGTTTTGCCTTGAATTCACTCTTCGTTCCAAGAGACGATGCGAAGGGCCTAGGTGCCTGTACGTCGGTAGGTCGCCTAAGACGTGACAACCGGTACACATGGTGTTGCCGTGAGACGTGGTGAGGGCGCGGGAGTCCCAGGAGTCCTGAAAAGCCCACTAGCGTTTAGCCACTGCTTTGAGTAGGGCTCCCTGGGAAATGCTGCACGCCTGCCTGGCATTTGTGGATGCAATTCCTGGACCTTGCCTTCAGCTTGGCTCTCAGTGTCGTGTTCCTTCTGTGTAAAGGCGGCTCTGGGATGCCCCAGGAATGGAAGCGGAAACCCACCACCGCTCTCAAGAAACTTCCACTTTCCTTCCAAAGACATTCCAGCATGCAAGAAAGGACTGACAGAGCACTGTATTTCAGGCAGCTTTCACGCTGAACGATCCTTCTTTCCCGTTGGGAGGTACTACAGTTCTCTAAGGGTCCCGGTCTCAGAGTTGCACACAGCCCACGTGCGTATAGTTTCTCAGGAACCGAGGGGGACCCCAGGAGGACGGTGGCACCTTCTCTGAATAGGTTTGTAGCCAGGGAGTTGGCTGTGCGCTGTGCGAATGGCATGAACTCTTAAAGGTGCTAGGTATCAGATTTAGGTGCTCCCTGAACCTGCCAAAAGCCTAGCAGTGTTCGGGGGGGAAACTGTCCATTTTCCAGACTGCATCAAAGGTCGAGTTACAGCTTGCCAGGAAGAGCCGGTAGGTAAGTACACCCAGAATGAACACTACGCACTGTGTCTCACATGGCTCCTCAGCGTCAGCAGTGGGAGCCCCTGGCATGCCACCTAGGACCTTCTACACCTCTGTTCAGGGGCACTTTTGAATGTCGTGGCTATCTAGCTCTACAGCAAAGAGGAGACTTTGTCGCTTCTCAGTCTGCATTCAAAGAGGTGATCCGGAGGACTTTGACAGCGGAAAGGTGCTCAGGGGGCCAAGAAGAGTCTCGGTACACAGTGTTCTTCCAAGGGACGTGGTGAGGCAGCGGGGACCCTAGGAAAGGCATACTAACTTCAATGCACTACTCGCCTAAGGTTTCCTGGAAAACCTCTGCACGCGTCAGGTATTCGTGGAGGGAATACCTGAACCTCACTTGGGTCATTTTGGAACAGTAGAGTGTTCCGTTGATGGACAGAGGGCGCCCGGAGGCCTCCTGCACGGCGTAGTAAACAGAGTGTTTCTCTAGGCAAACTCCCTTTCCCCGCACATAGCCATTCTACTTGTGAAGAGAACACGAGGAACCGCACTGTTTCTCAGGACACTTTGAGGCCGCACTTTCAGCTCTCCCGCCGGGAAAATAATGCTCTTGGCTTTAGGTAACCAATATCAACATTGAACCCAGCACATGCACTTGTAGTTTCTGACCAACAGAAAGAGACTCAAGCAGCACCCTGGACCTTCGCTGATAAGACTTTGGCACCAGGGTAGTCCTGCGTGGGCTGAATGGCCTCAACGACGTAATTCCCGGGGATGGGCCAAACTGTCCTTGTGTCTTACAAAACCCAGGGTAGCGTTCAGGGGCAAATTGTACGTTTGTCAGGCTGCCTCTGAAGTCGACCTTCTGCTTGGCAGAGAGAGAGAGAGAGAGAGAGGGGGGGGGGGGAGAGAGAGAGAGGCGGCAGGGAAGTGTTCCCAGCATGAACCGTAAACACAGTGTCTCTTCATAGCAGCAGTGGTTCAGCCGTGGGGATCATTGACATAACACCGAAGACCTGCTAGGCCTGTGTTCGGGAGGCCTTTTGAAAGCTCGGCAGTCTAGACGGGCAGCGAAGGGAGCAGAGTGTCGCCTTTCATTCTTCTTGCAGAGAAACGATCCGAAGGGCCCAGGTACCTGTATTTGGTTGGGTCCCCTAAGAATTGGGTACACATTGGGTACACAGTGTTTTTCCATGCGAGGTGGTGAGGACCCAGGAGTCCTAGGAGTCCTGAACCAGCACCCTAGCGTCAAGCCACTGCTTTGACGAAGGCTTCTGGGCAAATGCTGCATGCCTGCAGGCACTGTGGATGCCGTTCCCGGACCTTGTTTGGATCTTCGTGACCAGTGTGGTCTGCCCTTTATGCGAAGGGGGCTCTGGCACGCCTCAGGCAAGGAAGTGGAAAGACCTTTCTTCTTTCTTGCATAGCACCCTTTCCTTTGAGACACGTTCCAGCATGCAAGGGAAGACTAGCGGAACGCTGTGTTTAGGCACCTTTGAGGCTACGAGGATTCTTCGTTCAACTAGGGACAATCCAACGTTTCTCCTAAGGTCCCGGCATCAAAGTTGAACGCAGCCCCACGTACGTGTAGTTTCTCAAGCACCAGAAGAGACACAAGAAGCACTGTGGTACCTTCTCAGAATAATATCTTGCGCAGGGAGATGAGCACTGTCCGAGTGACATAGGCGTTTTAAGGCGCTAGCTAGATCTGGGTGTCCTTGAACCTGCCAAAAGACTAGCAGGCTTCAGGAGGAAACCGTTCGTTTTCCGGACGGCATGTAAAGTCGAGTTTCTGCTGGGCAGGGAGAGACGGCAGGTATGTAAGCGGAGAATGAACAGTCAGCACAGAGCTTGTTACATTGCAGCTCAGGGTCAGCCCTGAGAGCCACTGGCATCACACCGAAGACTTTCCAGAACTCGGGTCGGGGCACAGTTGAAAGACTTGTCAATCTCTCTATCCAACGAAGGCAACAGTTTGCTGCCTTTCACACTGCGTTCCAAGAGGTGATCCGGAGGTACCTGGGTCGCCGAACGGTGCTCAATCGGTCAACGGGAGTCATTGAGTGCACAGTATTCTTCCAAAGGGACATGGTGGGGCAGAGGGAGTCCTGGGAGAAGCATTCCAGCGTTAATGCACTGCTTCCCTTAAGGGTTCATGGAAATCGTTTGTACACGTCAAGTCGTGCGTGGAAACCCTGCCATTACGTTGAGCCTGGGGGACAGGTCTGGCTTTCCCGTTATGTGAACAAGGGCTGCTGGAGGCCTCCTGTAACGAGTAGGAAACTGTCTGTTAGCCTAGGAAACCTGCCGTTCAATCACTCGGCATTACCACTGTGAAGAGGGCACGGGCAACAACGCTGTTTTTCACTTAAATCTGAGGCCGCAAGTGTCCTGCTTTCCCATTGGGAAAATAATGCTTTTCTCATTAGGCCCCTCGGTCAGACTTGACGCAGCACACGTACGTGTAGCTTCTGACCGGCGAAAAGAGACTCAAGGAGCACCCTGGACCTTCCCTGATAAAACTTCGGCACACAGGGAGCTGAAAGGCGTGACCGACGTAATTCCTTAGGTGAGGCCAAAAAGTGTCCTTGTATCCTACCAGAGCTCAGGCAGTGTTGCAGGGGCAACAAGTCCGTTTGTCAGGCTGCGCCTGAAGTCAACGGTCTGCTTGGCAAGCGAGGGCAGCTTCGTGTTCCCAGTGCGAACGCTAAGCAGGGGGTGTTTTCATTGCCGTCCTGGTTCAGCAGCGGGGACCGCTTGCGGTCCACCTAAGACCTGCCAGACCCGTGTTCGGGAGGACTTTTGAAAGATGGGCAATCCAACGGTGCAACAAAGAGAGCAGTGTTTTGCCTTGAATTCACTCTTCGTTCCAAGAGACGATGCGAAGGGCCTAGGTGCCTGTACGTCGGTAGGTCGCCTAAGACGTGACAACCGGTACACATGGTGTTGCCGTGAGACGTGCTGAGGGCGCGGGAGTCCCAGGAGTCCTGAAAAGCCCACTAGCGTTTAGCCACTGCTTTGAGTAGGGCTCCCTGGGAAATGCTGCACGCCTGCCTGGCATTTGTGGATGCAATTCCTGGACCTTGCCTTCAGCTTGGCGCTCAGTGTCGTGTTCCTTCTGTGTAAAGGCGGCTCTGGGATGCCCCAGGAATGGAAGCGGAAACCCACCACCGCTCTCAAGAAAATTCCACTTTCCTTCCAAAGACATTCCAGCATGCAAGAATGGACTGACAGAGCACTGTATTTCAGGCAGCTTTCACGCTGAACGATCCTTCTTTCCCGTTGGGAGGTACTACAGTTCTCTAAGGGTCCCGGTCTCAGAGTTGCACACAGCCCACGTGCGTATAGTTTCTCAGGAACTGAGGGGGACCCCAGGAGGACGGTGGCACCTTCTCTGAATAGGTTTGTAGCCAGGGAGTTGGTTGTGCGCTGTGCGAATGGCATGAACTCTTAAAGGTGCTAGGTATCAGATTTAGGTGCTCCCTGAACCTGCCAAAAGCCTAGCAGTGTTCGGGGGGGAAACTGTCCATTTTCCAGACTGCATCAAAGGTCGAGTTACAGCTTGCCAGGAAGAGCCGGTAGGTAAGTACACCCAGAATGAACACTACGCACCGTGTCTCACATGGCTCCTCAGCGTCAGCAGTGGGAGCCCCTGGCATGCCACCTAGGACCTTCTACACCTCTGTTCAGGGGCACTTTTGAATGTCGTGGCTATCTAGCTCTACAGCAAAGAGGAGACTTTGTCGCTTCTCAGTCTGCATTCAAAGAGGTGATCCGGAGGACTTTGACAGCGGAAAGGTGCTCAGGGGGCCAAGAAGAGTCTCGGTACACAGTGTTCTTCCAAGGGACGTGGTGAGGCAGCGGGGACCCTAGGAAAGGCATACTAACTTCAATGCACTACTCGCCTAAGGTTTCCTGGAAAACCTCTGCACGCGTCAGGTATTCGTGGAGGGAATACCTGAACCTCACTTGGGTCATTTTGGAACAGTAGAGTGTTCCGTTGATGGACAGAGGGCGCCCGGAGGCCTCCTGCACGGCGTAGTAAACAGAGTGTTTCTCTAGGCAAACTCCCTTTCCCCGCACATAGCCATTCTACTTGTGAAGAGAACACGAGGAACCGCACTGTTTCTCAGGACACTTTGAGGCCGCACTTTCAGCTCTCCCGCCGGGAAAATAATGCTCTTGGCTTTAGGTAACCAATATCAACATTGAACCCAGCACATGCACTTGTAGTTTCTGACCAACAGAAAGAGACTCAAGCAGCACCCTGGACCTTCGCTGATAAGACTTTGGCACCAGGGTAGTCCTGCGTGGGCTGAATGGCCTCAACGACGTAATTCCCGGGGATGGGCCAAACTGTCCTTGTGTCTTACAAAACCCAGGGTAGCGTTCAGGGGCAAATTGTACGTTTGTCAGGCTGCCTCTGAAGTCGACCTTCTGCTTGGCAGAGAGAGAGAGAGAGAGAAAGAGAGAGAGAGAGAGAGAGGGAGAGAGAGAGAGAGGGGCGGCAGGGAAGTGTTCCCAGCATGAACCGTAAACACAGTGTCTCTTCATAGCAGCAGTGGTTCAGCCGTGGGGATCATTGACATAACACCGAAGACCTGCTAGGCCTGTGTTCGGGAGGCCTTTTGAAAGCTCGGCAGTCTAGACGGGCAGCGAAGGGAGCAGAGTGTCGCCTTTCATTCTTCTTGCAGAGAAACGATCCGAAGGGCCCAGGTACCTGTATTTGGTTGGGTCCCCTAAGAATTGGGTACACATTGGGTACACAGTGTTTTTCCATGCGAGGTGGTGAGGACCCAGGAGTCCTAGGAGTCCTGAACCAGCACCCTAGCGTCAAGCCACTGCTTTGACGAAGGCTTCTGGGCAAATGCTGCATGCCTGCAGGCACTGTGGATGCCGTTCCCGGACCTTGTTTGGATCTTCGTGACCAGTGTGGTCTGCCCTTTATGCGAAGGGGGCTCTGGCACGCCTCAGGCAAGGAAGTGGAAAGACCTTTCTTCTTTCTTGCATAGCACCCTTTCCTTTGAGACACGTTCCAGCATGCAAGGGAAGACTAGCGGAACGCTGTGTTTAGGCACCTTTGAGGCTACGAGGATTCTTCGTTCAACTAGGGACAATCCAACGTTTCTCCTAAGGTCCCGGCATCAAAGTTGAACGCAGCCCCACGTACGTGTAGTTTCTCAAGCACCAGAAGAGACATGAGAAGCACTGTGGTACCTTCTCAGAATAATATCTTGCGCAGGGAGATGAGCACTGTCTGAGTGACATAGGCGTTTTAAGGCGCTAGCTAGATCTGGGTGTCCTTGAACCTGCCAAAAGACTAGCAGGCTTCAGGAGGAAACCGTTCGTTTTCCGGACGGCATGTAAAGTCGAGTTTCTGCTGGGCAGGGAGAGACGGCAGGTATGTAAGCGGAGAATGAACAGTCAGCACAGAGCTTGTTACATTGCAGCTCAGGGTCAGCCCTGAGAGCCACTGGCATCACACCGAAGACTTTCCAGAACTCGGGTCGGGGCACAGTTGAAAGACTTGTCAATCTCTCTATCCAACGAAGGCAACAGTTTGCTGCCTTTCACACTGCGTTCCAAGAGGTGATCCGGAGGTACCTGGGTGGCCGAACGGTGCTCAATCGGTCAACGGGAGTCATTGAGTGCACAGTATTCTTCCAAAGGGACATGGTGGGGCAGAGGGAGTCCTGGGAGAAGCATTCCAGCGTTAATGCGCTGCTTCCCTTAAGGGTTCATGGAAATCGTTTGTACACGTCAAGTCGTGCGTGGAAACCCTGCCATTACGTTGAGCCTGGGGGACAGGTCTGGCTTTCCCGTTATGTGAACAAGGGCTGCTGGAGGCCTCCTGTAACGAGTAGGAAACTGTCTGTTAGCCTAGGAAACCTGCCGTTCAATCACTCGGCATTACCACTGTGAAGAGGGCACGGGCAACAACGCTGTTTTTCACTTAAATCTGAGGCCGCAAGTGTCCTGCTTTCCCGTTGGGAAAATAATGCTTTTCTCATTAGGCCCCTCGGTCAGACTTGACGCAGCACACGTACGTGTAGCTTCTGACCGGCGAAAAGAGACTCAAGGAGCACCCTGGACCTTCCCTGATAAAACTTCGGCACACAGGGAGCTGAAAGGCGTGACCGACGTAATTCCTTAGGTGAGGCCAAAAAGTGTCCTTGTATCCTACCAGAGCTCAGGCAGTGTTGCAGGGGCAACAAGTCCGTTTGTCAGGCTGCGCCTGAAGTCGACGGTCTGCTTGGCAAGCGAGGGCAGCTTCGTGTTCCCAGTGCGAACGCTAAGCAGGGGGTGTTTTCATTGCCGTCCTGGTTCAGCAGCGGGGACCGCTTGCGGTCCACCTAAGACCTGCCAGACCCGTGTTCGGGAGGACTTTTGAAAGATGGGCAATCCAACGGTGCAACAAAGAGAGCAGTGTTTTGCCTTGAATTCACTCTTCGTTCCAAGAGACGATGCGAAGGGCCTAGGTGCCTGTACGTCGGTAGGTCGCCTAAGACGTGACAACCGGTACACATGGTGTTGCCGTGAGACGTGGTGAGGGCGCGGGAGTCCCAGGAGTCCTGAAAAGCCCACTAGCGTTTAGCCACTGCTTTGAGTAGGGCTCCCTGGGAAATGCTGCACGCCTGCCTGGCATTTGTGGATGCAATTCCTGGACCTTGCCTTCAGCTTGGCTCTCAGTGTCGTGTTCCTTCTGTGTAAAGGCGGCTCTGGGATGCCCCAGGAATGGAAGCGGAAACCCACCACCGCTCTCAAGAAAATTCCACTTTCCTTCCAAAGACATTCCAGCATGCAAGAATGGACTGACAGAGCACTGTATTTCAGGCAGCTTTCACGCTGAACGATCCTTCTTTCCCGTTGGGAGGTACTACAGTTCTCTAAGGGTCCCGGTCTCAGAGTTGCACACAGCCCACGTGCGTATAGTTTCTCAGGAACCGAGGGGGACCCCAGGAGGACGGTGGCACCTTCTCTGAATAGGTTTGTAGCCAGGGAGTTGGTTGTGCGCTGTGCGAATGGCATGAACTCTTAAAGGTGCTAGGTATCAGATTTAGGTGCTCCCTGAACCTGCCAAAAGCCTAGCAGTGTTCGGGGGGGAAACTGTCCATTTTCCAGACTGCATCAAAGGTCGAGTTACAGCTTGCCAGGAAGAGCCGGTAGGTAAGTACACCCAGAATGAACACTACGCACCGTGTCTCACATGGCTCCTCAGCGTCAGCAGTGGGAGCCCCTGGCATGCCACCTAGGACCTTCTACACCTCTGTTCAGGGGCACTTTTGAATGTCGTGGCTATCTAGCTCTACAGCAAAGAGGAGACTTTGTCGCTTCTCAGTCTGCATTCAAAGAGGTGATCCGGAGGACTTTGACAGCGGAAAGGTGCTCAGGGGGCCAAGAAGAGTCTCGGTACACAGTGTTCTTCCAAGGGACGTGGTGAGGCAGCGGGGACCCTAGGAAAGGCATACTAACTTCAATGCACTACTCGCCTAAGGTTTCCTGGAAAACCTCTGCACGCGTCAGGTATTCGTGGAGGGAATACCTGAACCTCACTTGGGTCATTTTGGAACAGTAGAGTGTTCCGTTGATGGACAGAGGGCGCCCGGAGGCCTCCTGCACGGCGTAGTAAACAGAGTGTTTCTCTAGGCAAACTCCCTTTCCCCGCACATAGCCATTCTACTTGTGAAGAGAACACGAGGAACCGCACTGTTTCTCAGGACACTTTGAGGCCGCACTTTCAGCTCTCCCGCCGGGAAAATAATGCTCTTGGCTTTAGGTAACCAATATCAACATTGAACCCAGCACATGCACTTGTAGTTTCTGACCAACAGAAAGAGACTCAAGCAGCACCCTGGACCTTCGCTGATAAGACTTTGGCACCAGGGTAGTCCTGCGTGGGCTGAATGGCCTCAACGACGTAATTCCCGGGGATGGGCCAAACTGTCCTTGTGTCTTACAAAACCCAGGGTAGCGTTCAGGGGCAAATTGTACGTTTGTCAGGCTGCCTCTGAAGTCGACCTTCTGCTTGGCAGAGAGAGAGAGAGAGAGGGGGGGGGGGGAGAGAGAGAGAGAGGCGGCAGGGAAGTGTTCCCAGCATGAACCGTAAACACAGTGTCTCTTCATAGCAGCAGTGGTTCAGCCGTGGGGATCATTGACATAACACCGAAGACCTGCTAGGCCTGTGTTCGGGAGGCCTTTTGAAAGCTCGGCAGTCTAGACGGGCAGCGAAGGGAGCAGAGTGTCGCCTTTCATTCTTCTTGCAGAGAAACGATCCGAAGGGCCCAGGTACCTGTATTTGGTTGGGTCCCCTAAGAATTGGGTACACATTGGGTACACAGTGTTTTTCCATGCGAGGTGGTGAGGACCCAGGAGTCCTAGGAGTCCTGAACCAGCACCCTAGCGTCAAGCCACTGCTTTGACGAAGGCTTCTGGGCAAATGCTGCATGCCTGCAGGCACTGTGGATGCCGTTCCCGGACCTTGTTTGGATCTTCGTGACCAGTGTGGTCTGCCCTTTATGCGAAGGGGGCTCTGGCACGCCTCAGGCAAGGAAGTGGAAAGACCTTTCTTCTTTCTTGCATAGCACCCTTTCCTTTGAGACACGTTCCAGCATGCAAGGGAAGACTAGCGGAACGCTGTGTTTAGGCACCTTTGAGGCTACGAGGATTCTTCGTTCAACTAGGGACAATCCAACGTTTCTCCTAAGGTCCCGGCATCAAAGTTGAACGCAGCCCCACGTACGTGTAGTTTCTCAAGCACCAGAAGAGACACAAGAAGCACTGTGGTACCTTCTCAGAATAATATCTTGCGCAGGGAGATGAGCACTGTCCGAGTGACATAGGCGTTTTAAGGCGCTAGCTAGATCTGGGTGTCCTTGAACCTGCCAAAAGACTAGCAGGCTTCAGGAGGAAACCGTTCGTTTTCCGGACGGCATGTAAAGTCGAGTTTCTGCTGGGCAGGGAGAGACGGCAGGTATGTAAGCGGAGAATGAACAGTCAGCACAGAGCTTGTTACATTGCAGCTCAGGGTCAGCCCTGAGAGCCACTGGCATCACACCGAAGACTTTCCAGAACTCGGGTCGGGGCACAGTTGAAAGACTTGTCAATCTCTCTATCCAACGAAGGCAACAGTTTGCTGCCTTTCACACTGCGTTCCAAGAGGTGATCCGGAGGTACCTGGGTCGCCGAACGGTGCTCAATCGGTCAACGGGAGTCATTGAGTGCACAGTATTCTTCCAAAGGGACATGGTGGGGCAGAGGGAGTCCTGGGAGAAGCATTCCAGCGTTAATGCACTGCTTCCCTTAAGGGTTCATGGAAATCGTTTGTACACGTCAAGTCGTGCGTGGAAACCCTGCCATTACGTTGAGCCTGGGGGACAGGTCTGGCTTTCCCGTTATGTGAACAAGGGCTGCTGGAGGCCTCCTGTAACGAGTAGGAAACTGTCTGTTAGCCTAGGAAACCTGCCGTTCAATCACTCGGCATTACCACTGTGAAGAGGGCACGGGCAACAACGCTGTTTTTCACTTAAATCTGAGGCCGCAAGTGTCCTGCTTTCCCATTGGGAAAATAATGCTTTTCTCATTAGGCCCCTCGGTCAGACTTGACGCAGCACACGTACGTGTAGCTTCTGACCGGCGAAAAGAGACTCAAGGAGCACCCTGGACCTTCCCTGAAAAAACTTCGGCACACAGGGAGCTGAAAGGCGTGACCGACGTAATTCCTTAGGTGAGGCCAAAAAGTGTCCTTGTATCCTACCAGAGCTCAGGCAGTGTTGCAGGGGCAACAAGTCCGTTTGTCAGGCTGCGCCTGAAGTCAACGGTCTGCTTGGCAAGCGAGGGCAGCTTCGTGTTCCCAGTGCGAACGCTAAGCAGGGGGTGTTTTCATTGCCGTCCTGGTTCAGCAGCGGGGACCGCTTGCGGTCCACCTAAGACCTGCCAGACCCGTGTTCGGGAGGACTTTTGAAAGATGGGCAATCCAACGGTGCAACAAAGAGAGCAGTGTTTTGCCTTGAATTCACTCTTCGTTCCAAGAGACGATGCGAAGGGCCTAGGTGCCTGTACGTCGGTACGTCGCCTAAGACGTGACAACCGGTACACATGGTGTTGCCGTGAGACGTGCTGAGGGCGCGGGAGTCCCAGGAGTCCTGAAAAGCCCACTAGCGTTTAGCCACTGCTTTGAGTAGGGCTCCCTGGGAAATGCTGCACGCCTGCCTGGCATTTGTGGATGCAATTCCTGGACCTTGCCTTCAGCTTGGCGCTCAGTGTCGTGTTCCTTCTGTGTAAAGGCGGCTCTGGGATGCCCCAGGAATGGAAGCGGAAACCCACCACCGCTCTCAAGAAAATTCCACTTTCCTTCCAAAGACATTCCAGCATGCAAGAATGGACTGACAGAGCACTGTATTTCAGGCAGCTTTCACGCTGAACGATCCTTCTTTCCCGTTGGGAGGTACTACAGTTCTCTAAGGGTCCCGGTCTCAGAGTTGCACACAGCCCACGTGCGTATAGTTTCTCAGGAACCGAGGGGGACCCCAGGAGGACGGTGGCACCTTCTCTGAATAGGTTTGTAGCCAGGGAGTTGGTTGTGCGCTGTGCGAATGGCATGAACTCTTAAAGGTGCTAGGTATCAGATTTAGGTGCTCCCTGAACCTGCCAAAAGCCTAGCAGTGTTCGGGGGGGAAACTGTCCATTTTCCAGACTGCATCAAAGGTCGAGTTACAGCTTGCCAGGAAGAGCCGGTAGGTAAGTACACCCAGAATGAACACTACGCACCGTGTCTCACATGGCTCCTCAGCGTCAGCAGTGGGAGCCCCTGGCATGCCACCTAGGACCTTCTACACCTCTGTTCAGGGGCACTTTTGAATGTCGTGGCTATCTAGCTCTACAGCAAAGAGGAGACTTTGTCGCTTCTCAGTCTGCATTCAAAGAGGTGATCCGGAGGACTTTGACAGCGGAAAGGTGCTCAGGGGGCCAAGAAGAGTCTCGGTACACAGTGTTCTTCCAAGGGACGTGGTGAGGCAGCGGGGACCCTAGGAAAGGCATACTAACTTCAATGCACTACTCGCCTAAGGTTTCCTGGAAAACCTCTGCACGCGTCAGGTATTCGTGGAGGGAATACCTGAGCCTCACTTGGGTCATTTTGGAACAGTAGAGTGTTCCGTTGATGGACAGAGGGCGCCCGGAGGCCTCCTGCACGGTGTAGTAAACAGAGTGTTTCTCTAGGCAAACTCCCTTTCCCCGCACATAGCCATTCTACTTGTGAAGAGAACACGAGGAACCGCACTGTTTCTCAGGACACTTTGAGGCCGCACTTTCAGCTCTCCCGCCGGGAAAATAATGCTCTTGGCTTTAGGTAACCAATATCAACATTGAACCCAGCACATGCACTTGTAGTTTCTGACCAACAGAAAGAGACTCAAGCAGCACCCTGGACCTTCGCTGATAAGACTTTGGCACCAGGGTAGTCCTGCGTGGGCTGAATGGCCTCAACGACGTAATTCCCGGGGATGGGCCAAACTGTCCTTGTGTCTTACAAAACCCAGGGTAGCGTTCAGGGGCAAATTGTACGTTTGTCAGGCTGCCTCTGAAGTCGACCTTCTGCTTGGCAGAGAGAGAGAGAGAGAGAGAGAGGGGGGGGGTGGAGAGAGAGAGAGAGGCGGCAGGGAAGTGTTCCCAGCATGAACCGTAAACACAGTGTCTCTTCATAGCAGCAGTGGTTCAGCCGTGGGGATCATTGACATAACACCGAAGACCTGCTAGGCCTGTGTTCGGGAGGCCTTTTGAAAGCTCGGCAGTCTAGACGGGCAGCGAAGGGAGCAGAGTGTCGCCTTTCATTCTTCTTGCAGAGAAACGATCCGAAGGGCCCAGGTACCTGTATTTGGTTGGGTCCCCTAAGAATTGGGTACACATTGGGTACACAGTGTTTTTCCATGCGAGGTGGTGAGGACCCAGGAGTCCTAGGAGTCCTGAACCAGCACCCTAGCGTCAAGCCACTGCTTTGATGAAGGCTTCTGGGCAAATGCTGCATGCCTGCAGGCACTGTGGATGCCGTTCCCGGACCTTGTTTGGATCTTCGTGACCAGTGTGGTCTGCCCTTTATGCGAAGGGGGCTCTGGCACGCCTCAGGCAAGGAAGTGGAAAGACCTTTCTTCTTTCTTGCATAGCACCCTTTCCTTTGAGACACGTTCCAGCATGCAAGGGAAGACTAGCGGAACGCTGTGTTTAGGCACCTTTGAGGCTACGAGGATTCTTCGTTCAACTAGGGACAATCCAACGTTTCTCCTAAGGTCCCGGCATCAAAGTTGAACGCAGCCCCACGTACGTGTAGTTTCTCAAGCACCAGAAGAGACACAAGAAGCACTGTGGTACCTTCTCAGAATAATATCTTGCGCAGGGAGATGAGCACTGTCCGAGTGACATAGGCGTTTTAAGGCGCTAGCTAGATCTGGGTGTCCTTGAACCTGCCAAAAGACTAGCAGGCTTCAGGAGGAAACCGTTCGTTTTCCGGACGGCATGTAAAGTCGAGTTTCTGCTGGGCAGGGAGAGACGGCAGGTATGTAAGCGGAGAATGAACAGTCAGCACAGAGCTTGTTACATTGCAGCTCAGGGTCAGCCCTGAGAGCCACTGGCATCACACCGAAGACTTTCCAGAACTCGGGTCGGGGCACAGTTGAAAGACTTGTCAATCTCTCTATCCAACGAAGGCAACAGTTTGCTGCCTTTCACACTGCGTTCCAAGAGGTGATCCGGAGGTACCTGGGTCGCCGAACGGTGCTCAATCGGTCAACGGGAGTCATTGAGTGCACAGTGTTCCTCCAAAGGGACATGGTGGGGCAGAGGGAGTCCTGGGAGAAGCATTCCAGCGTTAATGCGCTGCTTCCCCTAAGGGTTCATGGAAATCGTTTGTACACGTCAAGTCGTGCGTGGAAACCCTGCCATTACGTTGAGCCTGGGGGACAGGTCTGGCTTTCCCGTTATGTGAACAAGGGCTGCTGGAGGCCTCCTGTAACGAGTAGGAAACTGTCTGTTAGCCTAGGAAACCTGCCGTTCAATCACTCGGCATTACCACTGTGAAGAGGGCACGGGCAACAACGCTGTTTTTCACTTAAATCTGAGGCCGCAAGTGTCCTGCTTTCCCGTTGGGAAAATAATGCTTTTCTCATTAGGCCCCTCGGTCAGACTTGACGCAGCACACGTACGTGTAGCTTCTGACCGGCGAAAAGAGACTCAAGGAGCACCCTGGACCTTCCCTGATAAAACTTCGGCACACAGGGAGCTGAAAGGCGTGACCGACGTAATTCCTTAGGTGAGGCCAAAAAGTGTCCTTGTATCCTACCAGAGCTCAGGCAGTGTTGCAGGGGCAACAAGTCCGTTTGTCAGGCTGCGCCTAAAGTCGACGGTCTGCTTGGCAAGCGAGGGCAGCTTCGTGTTCCCAGTGCGAACGCTAAGCAGGGGGTGTTTTCATTGCCGTCCCGGTTCAGCAGCGGGGACCGCTTGCGGTCTACCTAAGACTTGCCAGACCCGTGTTCGGGAGGACTTTTGAAAGATGGGCAATCCAACGGTGCAACAAAGAGAGCAGTGTTTTGCCTTGAATTCACTCTTCGTTCCAAGAGACGATGCGAAGGGCCTAGGTGCCTGTACGTCGGTAGGTCGCCTAAGACATGACAACCGGTACACATGGTGTTGCCATGAGACGTGCTGAGGGCGCGGGAGTCCCAGGAGTCCTGAAAAGCCCACTAGCGTTTAGCCACTGCTTTGAGTAGGGCTCCCTGGGAAATGCTGCACGCCTGCCTGGCATTTGTGGATGCAATTCCTGGACCTTGCCTTCAGCTTGGCGCTCAGTGTCGTGTTCCTTCTGTGTAAAGGCGGCTCTGGGATGCCCCAGGAATGGAAGCGGAAACCCACCACCGCTCTCAAGAAAATTCCACTTTCCTTCCAAAGACATTCCAGCATGCAAGAATGGACTGACAGAGCACTGTATTTCAGGCAGCTTTCACGCTGAACGATCCTTCTTTCCCGTTGGGAGGTACTACAGTTCTCTAAGGGTCCCGGTCTCAGAGTTGCACACAGCCCACGTGCGTATAGTTTCTCAGGAACCGAGGGGGACCCCAGGAGGACGGTGGCACCTTCTCTGAATAGGTTTGTAGCCAGGGAGTTGGTTGTGCGCTGTGCGAATGGCATGAACTCTTAAAGGTGCTAGGTATCAGATTTAGGTGCTCCCTGAACCTGCCAAAAGCCTAGCAGTGTTCGGGGGGGAAACTGTCCATTTTCCAGACTGCATCAAAGGTCGAGTTACAGCTTGCCAGGAAGAGCCGGTAGGTAAGTACACCCAGAATGAACACTACGCACCGTGTCTCACATGGCTCCTCAGCGTCAGCAGTGGGAGCCCCTGGCATGCCACCTAGGACCTTCTACACCTCTGTTCAGGGGCACTTTTGAATGTCGTGGCTATCTAGCTCTACAGCAAAGAGGAGACTTTGTCGCTTCTCAGTCTGCATTCAAAGAGGTGATCCGGAGGACTTTGACAGCGGAAAGGTGCTCAGGGGGCCAAGAAGAGTCTCGGTACACAGTGTTCTTCCAAGGGACGTGGTGAGGCAGCGGGGACCCTAGGAAAGGCATACTAACTTCAATGCACTACTCGCCTAAGGTTTCCTGGAAAACCTCTGCACGCGTCAGGTATTCGTGGAGGGAATACCTGAACCTCACTTGGGTCATTTTGGAACAGTAGAGTGTTCCGTTGATGGACAGAAGGCGCCCGGAGGCCTCCTGCACGGCGTAGTAAACAGAGTGTTTCTCTAGGCAAACTCCCTTTCCCCGCACATAGCCATTCTACTTGTGAAGAGAACACGAGGAACCGCACTGTTTCTCAGGACACTTTGAGGCCGCACTTTCAGCTCTCCCGCCGGGAAAATAATGCTCTTGGCTTTAGGTAACCAATATCAAAATTGAACCCAGCACATGCACTTGTAGTTTCTGACCAACAGAAAGAGACTCAAGCAGCACCCTGGACCTTCGCTGATAAGACTTTGGCACCAGGGTAGTCCTGCGTGGGCTGAATGGCCTCAACGACGTAATTCCCGGGGATGGGCCAAACTGTCCTTGTGTCTTACAAAACCCAGGGTAGCGTTCAGGGGCAAATTGTACGTTTGTCAGGCTGCCTCTGAAGTCGACCTTCTGCTTGGCAGAGAGAGAGAGAGAGAGAGAGAGAGAGAGGGGGAGAGAGAGAGAGAGGCGGCAGGGAAGTGTTCCCAGCATGAACCGTAAACACAGTGTCTCTTCATAGCAGCAGTGGTTCAGCCGTGGGGATCATTGACATAACACCGAAGACCTGCTAGGCCTGTGTTCGGGAGGCCTTTTGAAAGCTCGGCAGTCTAGACGGGCAGCGAAGGGAGCAGAGTGTCGCCTTTCATTCTTCTTGCAGAGAAACGATCCGAAGGGCCCAGGTACCTGTATTTGGTTGGGTCCCCTAAGAATTGGGTACACATTGGGTACACAGTGTTTTTCCATGCGAGGTGGTGAGGACCCAGGAGTCCTAGGAGTCCTGAACCAGCACCCTAGCGTCAAGCCACTGCTTTGACGAAGGCTTCTGGGCAAATGCTGCATGCCTGCAGGCACTGTGGATGCCGTTCCCGGACCTTGTTTGGATCTTCGTGACCAGTGTGGTCTGCCCTTTATGCGAAGGGGGCTCTGGCACGCCTCAGGCAAGGAAGTGGAAAGACCTTTCTTCTTTCTTGCATAGCACCCTTTCCTTTGAGACACGTTCCAGCATGCAAGGGAAGACTAGCGGAACGCTGTGTTTAGGCACCTTTGAGGCTACGAGGATTCTTCGTTCAACTAGGGACAATCCAACGTTTCTCCTAAGGTCCCGGCATCAAAGTTGAACGCAGCCCCACGTACGTGTAGTTTCTCAAGCACCAGAAGAGACACAAGAAGCACTGTGGTACCTTCTCAGAATAATATCTTGCGCAGGGAGATGAGCACTGTCCGAGTGACATAGGCGTTTTAAGGCGCTAGCTAGATCTGGGTGTCCTTGAACCTGCCAAAAGACTAGCAGGCTTCAGGAGGAAACCGTTCGTTTTCCGGACGGCATGTAAAGTCGAGTTTCTGCTGGGCAGGGAGAGACGGCAGGTATGTAAGCGGAGAATGAACAGTCAGCACAGAGCTTGTTACATTGCAGCTCAGGGTCAGCCCTGAGAGCCACTGGCATCACACCGAAGACTTTCCAGAACTCGGGTCGGGGCACAGTTGAAAGACTTGTCAATCTCTCTATCCAACGAAGGCAACAGTTTGCTGCCTTTCACACTGCGTTCCAAGAGGTGATCCGGAGGTACCTGGGTCGCCGAACGGTGCTCAATCGGTCAACGGGAGTCATTGAGTGCACAGTGTTCCTCCAAAGGGACATGGTGGGGCAGAGGGAGTCCTGGGAGAAGCATTCCAGCGTTAATGCCCTGCTTCCCTTAAGGGTTCATGGAAATCGTTTGTACACGTCAAGTCGTGCGTGGAAACCCTGCCATTACGTTGAGCCTGGGGGACAGGTCTGGCTTTCCCGTTATGTGAACAAGGGCTGCTGGAGGCCTCCTGTAACGAGTAGGAAACTGTCTGTTAGCCTAGGAAACCTGCCGTTCAATCACTCGGCATTACCACTGTGAAGAGGGCACGGGCAACAACGCTGTTTTTCACTTAAATCTGAGGCCGCAAGTGTCCTGCTTTCCCGTTGGGAAAATAATGCTTTTCTCATTAGGCCCCTCGGTCAGACTTGACGCAGCACACGTACGTGTAGCTTCTGACCGGCGAAAAGAGACTCAAGGAGCACCCTGGACCTTCCCTGATAAAACTTCGGCACACAGGGAGCTGAAAGGCGTGACCGACGTAATTCCTTAGGTGAGGCCAAAAAGTGTCCTTGTATCCTACCAGAGCTCAGGCAGTGTTGCAGGGGCAACAAGTCCGTTTGTCAGGCTGCGCCTGAAGTCGACGGTCTGCTTGGCAAGCGAGGGCAGCTTCGTGTTCCCAGTGCGAACGCTAAGCAGGGGGTGTTTTCATTGCCATCCCGGTTCAGCAGCGGGGACCGCTTGCGGTCCACCTAAGACCTGCCAGACCCGTGTTCGGGAGGACTTTTGAAAGATGGGCAATCCAACGGTGCAACAAAGAGAGCAGTGTTTTGCCTTGAATTCACTCTTCGTTCCAAGAGACGATGCGAAGGGCCTAGGTGCCTGTACGTCGGTAGGTCGCCTAAGACGTGACAACTGGTACACATGGTGTTGCCGTGAGACGTGGTGAGGGCGCGGGAGTCCCAGGAGTCCTGAAAAGCCCACTAGCGTTTAGCCACTGCTTTGAGTAGGGCTCCCTGGGAAATGCTGCACGCCTGCCTGGCATTTGTGGATGCAATTCCTGGACCTTGCCTTCAGCTTGGCGCTCAGTGTCGTGTTCCTTCTGTGTAAAGGCGGCTCTGGGATGCCCCAGGAATGGAAGCGGAAACCCACCACCGCTCTCAAGAAAATTCCACTTTCCTTCCAAAGACATTCCAGCATGCAAGAATGGACTGACAGAGCACTGTATTTCAGGCAGCTTTCACGCTGAACGATCCTTCTTTCCCGTTGGGAGGTACTACAGTTCTCTAAGGGTCCCGGTCTCAGAGTTGCACACAGCCCACGTGCGTATAGTTTCTCAGGAACCGAGGGGGACCCCAGGAGGACGGTGGCACCTTCTCTGAATAGGTTTGTAGCCAGGGAGTTGGTTGTGCGCTGTGCAAATGGCATGAACTCTTAAAGGTGCTAGGTATCAGATTTAGGTGCTCCCTGAACCTGCCAAAAGCCTAGCAGTGTTCGGGGGGGAAACTGTCCATTTTCCAGACTGCATCAAAGGTCGAGTTACAGCTTGCCAGGAAGAGCCGGTAGGTAAGTACACCCAGAATGAACACTACGCACCGTGTCTCACATGGCTCCTCAGCGTCAGCAGTGGGAGCCCCTGGCATGCCACCTAGGACCTTCTACACCTCTGTTCAGGGGCACTTTTGAATGTCGTGGCTATCTAGCTCTACAGCAAAGAGGAGACTTTGTCGCTTCTCAGTCTGCATTCAAAGAGGTGATCCGGAGGACTTTGACAGCGGAAAGGTGCTCAGGGGGCCAAGAAGAGTCTCGGTACACAGTGTTCTTCCAAGGGACGTGGTGAGGCAGCGGGGACCCTAGGAAAGGCATACTAACTTCAATGCACTACTCGCCTAAGGTTTCCTGGAAAACCTCTGCACGCGTCAGGTATTCGTGGAGGGAATACCTGAACCTCACTTGGGTCATTTTGGAACAGTAGAGTGTTCCGTTGATGGACAGAGGGCGCCCGGAGGCCTCCTGCACGGCGTAGTAAACAGAGTGTTTCTCTAGGCAAACTCCCTTTCCCCGCACATAGCCATTCTACTTGTGAAGAGAACACGAGGAACCGCACTGTTTCTCAGGACACTTTGAGGCCGCACTTTCAGCTCTCCCGCCGGGAAAATAATGCTCTTGGCTTTAGGTAACCAATATCAACATTGAACCCAGCACATGCACTTGTAGTTTCTGACCAACAGAAAGAGACTCAAGCAGCACCCTGGACCTTCGCTGATAAGACTTTGGCACCAGGGTAGTCCTGCGTGGGCTGAATGGCCTCAACGACGTAATTCCCGGGGATGGGCCAAACTGTCCTTGTGTCTTACAAAACCCAGGGTAGCGTTCAGGGGCAAATTGTACGTTTGTCAGGCTGCCTCTGAAGTCGACCTTCTGCTTGGCAGAGAGAGAGAGAGAGAGAGAGAGAGAGAGGGGGGGGGAGAGAGAGAGAGGCGGCAGGGAAGTGTTCCCAGCATGAACCGTAAACACAGTGTCTCTTCATAGCAGCAGTGGTTCAGCCGTGGGGATCATTGACATAACACCGAAGACCTGCTAGGCCTGTGTTCGGGAGGCCTTTTGAAAGCTCGGCAGTCTAGACGGGCAGCGAAGGGAGCAGAGTGTCGCCTTTCATTCTTCTTGCAGAGAAACGATCCGAAGGGCCCAGGTACCTGTATTTGGTTGGGTCCCCTAAGAATTGGGTACACATTGGGTACACAGTGTTTTTCCATGCGAGGTGGTGAGGACCCAGGAGTCCTAGGAGTCCTGAACCAGCACCCTAGCGTCAAGCCACTGCTTTGACGAAGGCTTCTGGGCAAATGCTGCATGCCTGCAGGCACTGTGGATGCCGTTCCCGGACCTTGTTTGGATCTTCGTGACCAGTGTGGTCTGCCCTTTATGCGAAGGGGGCTCTGGCACGCCTCAGGCAAGGAAGTGGAAAGACCTTTCTTCTTTCTTGCATAGCACCCTTTCCTTTGAGACACGTTCCAGCATGCAAGGGAAGACTAGCGGAACGCTGTGTTTAGGCACCTTTGAGGCTACGAGGATTCTTCGTTCAACTAGGGACAATCCAACGTTTCTCCTAAGGTCCCGGCATCAAAGTTGAACGCAGCCCCACGTACGTGTAGTTTCTCAAGCACCAGAAGAGACACAAGAAGCACTGTGGTACCTTCTCAGAATAATATCTTGCGCAGGGAGATGAGCACTGTCCGAGTGACATAGGCGTTTTAAGGCGCTAGCTAGATCTGGGTGTCCTTGAACCTGCCAAAAGACTAGCAGGCTTCAGGAGGAAACCGTTCGTTTTCCGGACGGCATGTAAAGTCGAGTTTCTGCTGGGCAGGGAGAGACGGCAGGTATGTAAGCGGAGAATGAACAGTCAGCACAGAGCTTGTTACATTGCAGCTCAGGGTCAGCCCTGAGAGCCACTGGCATCACACCGAAGACTTTCCAGAACTCGGGTCGGGGCACAGTTGAAAGACTTGTCAATCTCTCTATCCAACGAAGGCAACAGTTTGCTGCCTTTCACACTGCGTTCCAAGAGGTGATCCGGAGGTACCTGGGTCACCGAACGGTGCTCAATCGGTCAACGGGAGTCATTGAGTGCACAGTGTTCCTCCAAAGGGACATGGTGGGGCAGAGGGAGTCCTGGGAGAAGCATTCCAGCGTTAATGCCCTGCTTCCCTTAAGGGTTCATGGAAATCGTTTGTACACGTCAAGTCGTGCGTGGAAACCCTGCCATTACGTTGAGCCTGGGGGACAGGTCTGGCTTTCCCGTTATGTGAACAAGGGCTGCTGGAGGCCTCCTGTAACGAGTAGGAAACTGTCTGTTAGCCTAGGAAACCTGCCGTTCAATCACTCGGCATTACCACTGTGAAGAGGGCACGGGCAACAACGCTGTTTTTCACTTAAATCTGAGGCCGCAAGTGTCCTGCTTTTCCGTTGGGAAAATAATGCTTTTCTCATTAGGCCCCTCGGTCAGACTTGACGCAGCACACGTACGTGTAGCTTCTGACCGGCGAAAAGAGACTCAAGGAGCACCCTGGACCTTCCCTGATAAAACTTCGGCACACAGGGAGCTGAAAGGCGTGACCGACGTAATTCCTTAGGTGAGGCCAAAAAGTGTCCTTGTATCCTACCAGAGCTCAGGCAGTGTTGCAGGGGCAACAAGTCCGTTTGTCAGGCTGCGCCTAAAGTCGACGGTCTGCTTGGCAAGCGAGGGCAGCTTCGTGTTCCCAGTGCGAACGCTAAGCAGGGGGTGTTTTCATTGCCATCCCGGTTCAGCAGCGGGGACCGCTTGCGGTCTACCTAAGACCTGCCAGACCCGTGTTCGGGAGGACTTTTGAAAGATGGGCAATCCAACGGTGCAACAAAGAGAGCAGTGTTTTGCCTTGAATTCACTCTTCGTTCCAAGAGACGATGCGAAGGGCCTAGGTGCCTGTACGTCGGTAGGTCGCCTAAGACGTGACAACCGGTACACATGGTGTTGCCGTGAGACGTGCTGAGGGCGCGGGAGTCCCAGGAGTCCTGAAAAGCCCACTAGCGTTTAGCCACTGCTTTGAGTAGGGCTCCCTGGGAAATGCTGCACGCCTGCCTGGCATTTGTGGATGCAATTCCTGGACCTTGTCTTCAGCTTGGCGCTCAGTGTCGTGTTCCTTCTGTGTAAAGGCGGCTCTGGGATGCCCCAGGAATGGAAGCGGAAACCCACCACCGCTCTCAAGAAAATTCCACTTTCCTTCCAAAGACATTCCAGCATGCAAGAATGGACTGACAGAGCACTGTATTTCAGGCAGCTTTCACGCTGAACGATCCTTCTTTCCCGTTCGGAGGTACTACAGTTCTCTAAGGGTCCCGGTCTCAGAGTTGCACACAGCCCACGTGCGTATAGTTTCTCAGGAACCGAGGGGGACCCCAGGAGGACGGTGGCACCTTCTCTGAATAGGTTTGTAGCCAGGGAGTTGGTTGTGCGCTGTGCGAATGGCATGAACTCTTAAAGGTGCTAGGTATCAGATTTAGGTGCTCCCTGAACCTGCCAAAAGCCTAGCAGTGTTCGGGGGGGGAAACTGTCCATTTTCCAGACTGCATCAAAGGTCGAGTTACAGCTTGCCAGGAAGAGCCGGTAGGTAAGTACACCCAGAATGAACACTACGCACCGTGTCTCACATGGCTCCTCAGCGTCAGCAGTGGGAGCCCCTGGCATGCCACCTAGGACCTTCTACACCTCTGTTCAGGGGCACTTTTGAATGTCGTGGCTATCTAGCTCTACAGCAAAGAGGAGACTTTGTCGCTTCTCAGTCTGCATTCAAAGAGGTGATCCGGAGGACTTTGACAGCGGAAAGGTGCTCAGGGGGCCAAGAAGAGTCTCGGTACACAGTGTTTTTCCAAGGGACGTGGTGAGGCAGCGGGGACCCTAGGAAAGGCATACTAACTTCAATGCACTACTCGCCTAAGGTTTCCTGGAAAACCTCTGCACGCGTCAGGTATTCGTGGAGGGAATACCTGAACCTCACTTGGGTCATTTTGGAACAGTAGAGTGTTCCGTTGATGGACAGAGGGCGCCCGGAGGCCTCCTGCACGGCGTAGTAAACAGAGTGTTTCTCTAGGCAACCTCCCTTTCCCCGCACATAGCCATTCTACTTGTGAAGAGAACACGAGGAACCGCACTGTTTCTCAGGACACTTTGAGGCCGCACTTTCAGCTCTCCCGCCGGGAAAATAATGCTCTTGGCTTTAGGTAACCAATATCAAAATTGAACCCAGCACATGCACTTGTAGTTTCTGACCAACAGAAAGAGACTCAAGCAGCACCCTGGACCTTCGCTGATAAGACTTTGGCACCAGGGTAGTCCTGCGTGGGCTGAATGGCCTCAACGACGTAATTCCCGGGGATGGGCCAAACTGTCCTTGTGTCTTACAAAACCCAGGGTAGCGTTCAGGGGCAAATTGTACGTTTGTCAGGCTGCCTCTGAAGTCGACCTTCTGCTTGGCAGAGAGAGAGAGAGAGAGAGAGAGAGAGGGGGGGAGAGAGAGAGAGAGGCGGCAGGGAAGTGTTCCCAGCATGAACCGTAAACACAGTGTCTCTTCATAGCAGCAGTGGTTCAGCCGTGGGGATCATTGACATAACACCGAAGACCTGCTAGGCCTGTGTTCGGGAGGCCTTTTGAAAGCTCGGCAGTCTAGACGGGCAGCGAAGGGAGCAGAGTGTCGCCTTTCATTCTTCTTGCAGAGAAACGATCCGAAGGGCCCAGGTACCTGTATTTGGTTGGGTCCCCTAAGAATTGGGTACACATTGGGTACACAGTGTTTTTCCATGCGAGGTGGTGAGGACCCAGGAGTCCTAGGAGTCCTGAACCAGCACCCTAGCGTCAAGCCACTGCTTTGACGAAGGCTTCTGGGCAAATGCTGCATGCCTGCAGGCACTGTGGATGCCGTTCCCGGACCTTGTTTGGATCTTCGTGACCAGTGTGGTCTGCCCTTTATGCGAAGGGGGCTCTGGCACGCCTCAGGCAAGGAAGTGGAAAGACCTTTCTTCTTTCTTGCATAGCACCCTTTCCTTTGAGACACGTTCCAGCATGCAAGGGAAGACTAGCGGAACGCTGTGTTTAGGCACCTTTGAGGCTACGAGGATTCTTCGTTCAACTAGGGACAATCCAACGTTTCTCCTAAGGTCCCGGCATCAAAGTTGAACGCAGCCCCACGTACGTGTAGTTTCTCAAGCACCAGAAGAGACACAAGAAGCACTGTGGTACCTTCTCAGAATAATATCTTGCGCAGGGAGATGAGCACTGTCCGAGTGACATAGGCGTTTTAAGGCGCTAGCTAGATCTGGGTGTCCTTGAACCTGCCAAAAGACTAGCAGGCTTCAGGAGGAAACCGTTCGTTTTCCGGACGGCATGTAAAGTCGAGTTTCTGCTGGGCAGGGAGAGACGGCAGGTATGTAAGCGGAGAATGAACAGTCAGCACAGAGCTTGTTACATTGCAGCTCAGGGTCAGCCCTGAGAGCCACTGGCATCACACCGAAGACTTTCCAGAACTCGGGTCGGGGCACAGTTGAAAGACTTGTCAATCTCTCTATCCAACGAAGGCAACAGTTTGCTGCCTTTCACACTGCGTTCCAAGAGGTGATCCGGAGGTACCTGGGTCGCCGAACGGTGCTCAATCGGTCAACGGGAGTCATTGAGTGCACAGTGTTCCTCCAAAGGGACATGGTGGGGCAGAGGGAGTCCTGGGAGAAGCATTCCAGCGTTAATGCCCTGCTTCCCTTAAGGGTTCATGGAAATCGTTTGTACACGTCAAGTCGTGCGTGGAAACCCTGCCATTACGTTGAGCCTGGGGGACAGGTCTGGCTTTCCCGTTATGTGAACAAGGGCTGCTGGAGGCCTCCTGTAACGAGTAGGAAACTGTCTGTTAGCCTAGGAAACCTGCCGTTCAATCACTCGGCATTACCACTGTGAAGAGGGCACGGGCAACAACGCTGTTTTTCACTTCAATCTGAGGCCGCAAGTGTCCTGCTTTCCCGTTGGGAAAATAATGCTTTTCTCATTAGGCCCCTCGGTCAGACTTGACGCAGCACACGTACGTGTAGCTTCTGACCGGCGAAAAGAGACTCAAGGAGCACCCTGGACCTTCCCTGATAAAACTTCGGCACACAGGGAGCTGAAAGGCGTGACCGACGTAATTCCTTAGGTGAGGCCAAAAAGTGTCCTTGTATCCTACCAGAGCTCAGGCAGTGTTGCAGGGGCAACAAGTCCGTTTGTCAGGCTGCGCCTAAAGTCGACGGTCTGCTTGGCAAGCGAGGGCAGCTTCGTGTTCCCAGTGCGAACGCTAAGCAGGGGGTGTTTTCATTGCCATCCCGGTTCAGCAGCGGGGACCGCTTGCGGTCTACCTAAGACCTGCCAGACCCGTGTTCGGGAGGACTTTTGAAAGATGGGCAATCCAACGGTGCAACAAAGAGAGCAGTGTTTTGCCTTGAATTCACTCTTCGTTCCAAGAGACGATGCGAAGGGCCTAGGTGCCTGTACGTCGGTAGGTCGCCTAAGACGTGACAACCGGTACACATGGTGTTGCCATGAGACGTGCTGAGGGCGCGGGAGTCCCAGGAGTCCTGAAAAGCCCACTAGCGTTTAGCCACTGCTTTGAGTAGGGCTCCCTGGGAAATGCTGCACGCCTGCCTGGCATTTGTGGATGCAATTCCTGGACCTTGTCTTCAGCTTGGCGCTCAGTGTCGTGTTCCTTCTGTGTAAAGGCGGCTCTGGGATGCCCCAGGAATGGAAGCGGAAACCCACCACCGCTCTCAAGAAAATTCCACTTTCCTTCCAAAGACATTCCAGCATGCAAGAATGGACTGACAGAGCACTGTATTTCAGGCAGCTTTCACGCTGAACGATCCTTCTTTCCCGTTCGGAGGTACTACAGTTCTCTAAGGGTCCCGGTCTCAGAGTTGCACACAGCCCACGTGCGTATAGTTTCTCAGGAACCGAGGGGGACCCCAGGAGGACGGTGGCACCTTCTCTGAATAGGTTTGTAGCCAGGGAGTTGGTTGTGCGCTGTGCGAATGGCATGAACTCTTAAAGGTGCTAGGTATCAGATTTAGGTGCTCCCTGAACCTGCCAAAAGCCTAGCAGTGTTCGGGGGGGGAAACTGTCCATTTTCCAGACTGCATCAAAGGTCGAGTTACAGCTTGCCAGGAAGAGCCGGTAGGTAAGTACACCCAGAATGAACACTACGCACCGTGTCTCACATGGCTCCTCAGCGTCAGCAGTGGGAGCCCCTGGCATGCCACCTAGGACCTTCTACACCTCTGTTCAGGGGCACTTTTGAATGTCGTGGCTATCTAGCTCTACAGCAAAGAGGAGACTTTGTCGCTTCTCAGTCTGCATTCAAAGAGGTGATCCGGAGGACTTTGACAGCGGAAAGGTGCTCAGGGGGCCAAGAAGAGTCTCGGTACACAGTGTTCTTCCAAGGGACGTGGTGAGGCAGCGGGGACCCTAGGAAAGGCATACTAACTTCAATGCACTACTCGCCTAAGGTTTCCTGGAAAACCTCTGCACGCGTCAGGTATTCGTGGAGGGAATACCTGAACCTCACTTGGGTCATTTTGGAACAGTAGAGTGTTCCGTTGATGGACAGAGGGCGCCCGGAGGCCTCCTGCACGGCGTAGTAAACAGAGTGTTTCTCTAGGCAACCTCCCTTTCCCCGCACATAGCCATTCTACTTGTGAAGAGAACACGAGGAACCGCACTGTTTCTCAGGACACTTTGAGGCCGCACTTTCAGCTCTCCCGCCGGGAAAATAATGCTCTTGGCTTTAGGTAACCAATATCAAAATTGAACCCAGCACATGCACTTGTAGTTTCTGACCAACAGAAAGAGACTCAAGCAGCACCCTGGACCTTCGCTGATAAGACTTTGGCACCAGGGTAGTCCTGCGTGGGCTGAATGGCCTCAACGACGTAATTCCCGGGGATGGGCCAAACTGTCCTTGTGTCTTACAAAACCCAGGGTAGCGTTCAGGGGCAAATTGTACGTTTGTCAGGCTGCCTCTGAAGTCGACCTTCTGCTTGGCAGAGAGAGAGAGAGAGAGAGAGAGAGAGGGGGGGAGAGAGAGAGAGAGGCGGCAGGGAAGTGTTCCCAGCATGAACCGTAAACACAGTGTCTCTTCATAGCAGCAGTGGTTCAGCCGTGGGGATCATTGACATAACACCGAAGACCTGCTAGGCCTGTGTTCGGGAGGCCTTTTGAAAGCTCGGCAGTCTAGACGGGCAGCGAAGGGAGCAGAGTGTCGCCTTTCATTCTTCTTGCAGAGAAACGATCCGAAGGGCCCAGGTACCTGTATTTGGTTGGGTCCCCTAAGAATTGGGTACACATTGGGTACACAGTGTTTTTCCATGCGAGGTGGTGAGGACCCAGGAGTCCTAGGAGTCCTGAACCAGCACCCTAGCGTCAAGCCACTGCTTTGACGAAGGCTTCTGGGCAAATGCTGCATGCCTGCAGGCACTGTGGATGCCGTTCCCGGACCTTGTTTGGATCTTCGTGACCAGTGTGGTCTGCCCTTTATGCGAAGGGGGCTCTGGCACGCCTCAGGCAAGGAAGTGGAAAGACCTTTCTTCTTTCTTGCATAGCACCCTTTCCTTTGAGACACGTTCCAGCATGCAAGGGAAGACTAGCGGAACGCTGTGTTTAGGCACCTTTGAGGCTACGAGGATTCTTCGTTCAACTAGGGACAATCCAACGTTTCTCCTAAGGTCCCGGCATCAAAGTTGAACGCAGCCCCACGTACGTGTAGTTTCTCAAGCACCAGAAGAGACACAAGAAGCACTGTGGTACCTTCTCAGAATAATATCTTGCGCAGGGAGATGAGCACTGTCCGAGTGACATAGGCGTTTTAAGGCGCTAGCTAGATCTGGGTGTCCTTGAACCTGCCAAAAGACTAGCAGGCTTCAGGAGGAAACCGTTCGTTTTCCGGACGGCATGTAAAGTCGAGTTTCTGCTGGGCAGGGAGAGACGGCAGGTATGTAAGCGGAGAATGAACAGTCAGCACAGAGCTTGTTACATTGCAGCTCAGGGTCAGCCCTGAGAGCCACTGGCATCACACCGAAGACTTTCCAGAACTCGGGTCGGGGCACAGTTGAAAGACTTGTCAATCTCTCTATCCAACGAAGGCAACAGTTTGCTGCCTTTCACACTGCGTTCCAAGAGGTGATCCGGAGGTACCTGGGTCGCCGAACGGTGCTCAATCGGTCAACGGGAGTCATTGAGTGCACAGTGTTCCTCCAAAGGGACATGGTGGGGCAGAGGGAGTCCTGGGAGAAGCATTCCAGCGTTAATGCCCTGCTTCCCTTAAGGGTTCATGGAAATCGTTTGTACACGTCAAGTCGTGCGTGGAAACCCTGCCATTACGTTGAGCCTGGGGGACAGGTCTGGCTTTCCCGTTATGTGAACAAGGGCTGCTGGAGGCCTCCTGTAACGAGTAGGAAACTGTCTGTTAGCCTAGGAAACCTGCCGTTCAATCACTCGGCATTACCACTGTGAAGAGGGCACGGGCAACAACGCTGTTTTTCACTTAAATCTGAGGCCGCAAGTGTCCTGCTTTCCCGTTGGGAAAATAATGCTTTTCTCATTAGGCCCCTCGGTCAGACTTGACGCAGCACACGTACGTGTAGCTTCTGACCGGCGAAAAGAGACTCAAGGAGCACCCTGGACCTTCCCTGATAAAACTTCGGCACACAGGGAGCTGAAAGGCGTGACCGACGTAATTCCTTAGGTGAGGCCAAAAAGTGTCCTTGTATCCTACCAGAGCTCAGGCAGTGTTGCAGGGGCAACAAGTCCGTTTGTCAGGCTGCGCCTGAAGTCGACGGTCTGCTTGGCAAGCGAGGGCAGCTTCGTGTTCCCAGTGCGAACGCTAAGCAGGGGGTGTTTTCATTGCCGTCCTGGTTCAGCAGCGGGGACCGCTTGCGGTCCACCTAAGACCTGCCAGACCCGTGTTCGGGAGGACTTTTGAAAGATGGGCAATCCAACGGTGCAACAAAGAGAGCAGTGTTTTGCCTTGAATTCACTCTTCGTTCCAAGAGACGATGCGAAGGGCCTAGGTGCCTGTACGTCGGTAGGTCGCCTAAGACGTGACAACCGGTACACATGGTGTTGCCGTGAGACGTGGTGAGGGCGCGGGAGTCCCAGGAGTCCTGAAAAGCCCACTAGCGTTTAGCCACTGCTTTGAGTAGGGCTCCCTGGGAAATGCTGCACGCCTGCCTGGCATTTGTGGATGCAATTCCTGGACCTTGCCTTCAGCTTGGCGCTCAGTGTCGTGTTCCTTCTGTGTAAAGGCGGCTCTGGGATGCCCCAGGAATGGAAGCGGAAACCCACCACCGCTCTCAAGAAAATTCCACTTTCCTTCCAAAGACATTCCAGCATGCAAGAATGGACTGACAGAGCACTGTATTTCAGGCAGCTTTCACGCTGAACGATCCTTCTTTCCCGTTGGGAGGTACTACAGTTCTCTAAGGGTCCCGGTCTCAGAGTTGCACACAGCCCACGTGCGTATAGTTTCTCAGGAACCGAGGGGGACCCCAGGAGGACGGTGGCACCTTCTCTGAATAGGTTTGTAGCCAGGGAGTTGGTTGTGCGCTGTGCGAATGGCATGAACTCTTAAAGGTGCTAGGTATCAGATTTAGGTGCTCCCTGAACCTGCCAAAAGCCTAGCAGTGTTCGGGGGGGAAACTGTCCATTTTCCAGACTGCATCAAAGGTCGAGTTACAGCTTGCCAGGAAGAGCCGGTAGGTAAGTACACCCAGAATGAACACTACGCACCGTGTCTCACATGGCTCCTCAGCGTCAGCAGTGGGAGCCCCTGGCATGCCACCTAGGACCTTCTACACCTCTGTTCAGGGGCACTTTTGAATGTCGTGGCTATCTAGCTCTACAGCAAAGAGGAGACTTTGTCGCTTCTCAGTCTGCATTCAAAGAGGTGATCCGGAGGACTTTGACAGCGGAAAGGTGCTCAGGGGGCCAAGAAGAGTCTCGGTACACAGTGTTCTTCCAAGGGACGTGGTGAGGCAGCGGGGACCCTAGGAAAGGCATACTAACTTCAATGCACTACTCGCCTAAGGTTTCCTGGAAAACCTCTGCACGCATCAGGTATTCGTGGAGGGAATACCTGAACCTCACTTGGGTCATTTTGGAACAGTAGAGTGTTCCGTTGATGGACAGAGGGCGCCCGGAGGCCTCCTGCACGGTGTAGTAAACAGAGTGTTTCTCTAGGCAAACTCCCTTTCCCCGCACATAGCCATTCTACTTGTGAAGAGAACACGAGGAACCGCACTGTTTCTCAGGACACTTTGAGGCCGCACTTTCAGCTCTCCCGCCGGGAAAATAATGCTCTTGGCTTTAGGTAACCAATATCAACATTGAACCCAGCACATGCACTTGTAGTTTCTGACCAACAGAAAGAGACTCAAGCAGCACCCTGGACCTTCGCTGATAAGACTTTGGCACCAGGGTAGTCCTGCGTGGGCTGAATGGCCTCAACGACGTAATTCCCGGGGATGGGCCAAACTGTCCTTGTGTCTTACAAAACCCAGGGTAGCGTTCAGGGGCAAATTGTACGTTTGTCAGGCTGCCTCTGAAGTCGACCTTCTGCTTGGCAGAGAGAGAGAGAGAGAGAGAGAGAGAGAGAGAGGGAGAGAGAGAGAGAGGGGCGGCAGGGAAGTGTTCCCAGCATGAACCGTAAACACAGTGTCTCTTCATAGCAGCAGTGGTTCAGCCGTGGGGATCATTGACATAACACCGAAGACCTGCTAGGCCTGTGTTCGGGAGGCCTTTTGAAAGCTCGGCAGTCTAGACGGGCAGCGAAGGGAGCAGAGTGTCGCCTTTCATTCTTCTTGCAGAGAAACGATCCGAAGGGCCCAGGTACCTGTATTTGGTTGGGTCCCCTAAGAATTGGGTACACATTGGGTACACAGTGTTTTTCCATGCGAGGTGGTGAGGACCCAGGAGTCCTAGGAGTCCTGAACCAGCACCCTAGCGTCAAGCCACTGCTTTGACGAAGGCTTCTGGGCAAATGCTGCATGCCTGCAGGCACTGTGGATGCCGTTCCCGGACCTTGTTTGGATCTTCGTGACCAGTGTGGTCTGCCCTTTATGCGAAGGGGGCTCTGGCACGCCTCAGGCAAGGAAGTGGAAAGACCTTTCTTCTTTCTTGCATAGCACCCTTTCCTTTGAGACACGTTCCAGCATGCAAGGGAAGACTAGCGGAACGCTGTGTTTAGGCACCTTTGAGGCTACGAGGATTCTTCGTTCAACTAGGGACAATCCAACGTTTCTCCTAAGGTCCCGGCATCAAAGTTGAACGCAGCCCCACGTACGTGTAGTTTCTCAAGCACCAGAAGAGACACAAGAAGCACTGTGGTACCTTCTCAGAATAATATCTTGCGCAGGGAGATGAGCACTGTCCGAGTGACATAGGCGTTTTAAGGCGCTAGCTAGATCTGGGTGTCCTTGAACCTGCCAAAAGACTAGCAGGCTTCAGGAGGAAACCGTTCGTTTTCCGGACGGCATGTAAAGTCGAGTTTCTGCTGGGCAGGGAGAGACGGCAGGTATGTAAGCGGAGAATGAACAGTCAGCACAGAGCTTGTTACATTGCAGCTCAGGGTCAGCCCTGAGAGCCACTGGCATCACACCGAAGACTTTCCAGAACTCGGGTCGGGGCACAGTTGAAAGACTTGTCAATCTCTCTATCCAACGAAGGCAACAGTTTGCTGCCTTTCACACTGCGTTCCAAGAGGTGATCCGGAGGTACCTGGGTCGCCGAACGGTGCTCAATCGGTCAACGGGAGTCATTGAGTGCACAGTGTTCCTCCAAAGGGACATGGTGGGGCAGAGGGAGTCCTGGGAGAAGCATTCCAGCGTTAATGCCCTGCTTCCCTTAAGGGTTCATGGAAATCGTTTGTACACGTCAAGTCGTGCGTGGAAACCCTGCCATTACGTTGAGCCTGGGGGACAGGTCTGGCTTTCCCGTTATGTGAACAAGGGCTGCTGGAAGCCTCCTGTAACGAGTAGGAAACTGTCTGTTAGCCTAGGAAACCTGCCGTTCAATCACTCGGCATTACCACTGTGAAGAGGGCACGGGCAACAACGCTGTTTTTCACTTAAATCTGAGGCCGCAAGTGTCCTGCTTTCCCGTTGGGAAAATAATGCTTTTCTCATTAGGCCCCTCGGTCAGACTTGACGCAGCACACGTACGTGTAGCTTCTGACCGGCGAAAAGAGACTCAAGGAGCACCCTGGACCTTCCCTGATAAAACTTCGGCACACAGGGAGCTGAAAGGCGTGACCGACGTAATTCCTTAGGTGAGGCCAAAAAGTGTCCTTGTATCCTACCAGAGCTCAGGCAGTGTTGCAGGGGCAACAAGTCCGTTTGTCAGGCTGCGCCTAAAGTCGACGGTCTGCTTGGCAAGCGAGGGCAGCTTCGTGTTCCCAGTGCGAACGCTAAGCAGGGGGTGTTTTCATTGCCATCCCGGTTCAGCAGCGGGGACCGCTTGCGGTCTACCTAAGACCTGCCAGACCCGTGTTCGGGAGGACTTTTGAAAGATGGGCAATCCAACGGTGCAACAAAGAGAGCAGTGTTTTGCCTTGAATTCACTCTTCGTTCCAAGAGACGATGCGAAGGGCCTAGGTGCCTGTACGTCGGTAGGTCGCCTAAGACGTGACAACCGGTACACATGGTGTTGCCATGAGACGTGCTGAGGGCGCGGGAGTCCCAGGAGTCCTGAAAAGCCCACTAGCGTTTAGCCACTGCTTTGAGTAGGGCTCCCTGGGAAATGCTGCACGCCTGCCTGGCATTTGTGGATGCAATTCCTGGACCTTGCCTTCAGCTTGGCGCTCAGTGTCGTGTTCCTTCTGTGTAAAGGCGGCTCTGGGATGCCCCAGGAATGGAAGCGGAAACCCACCACCGCTCTCAAGAAAATTCCACTTTCCTTCCAAAGACATTCCAGCATGCAAGAATGGACTGACAGAGCACTGTATTTCAGGCAGCTTTCACGCTGAACGATCCTTCTTTCCCGTTGGGAGGTACTACAGTTCTCTAAGGGTCCCGGTCTCAGAGTTGCACACAGCCCACGTGCGTATAGTTTCTCAGGAACCGAGGGGGACCCCAGGAGGACGGTGGCACCTTCTCTGAATAGGTTTGTAGCCAGGGAGTTGGTTGTGCGCTGTGCGAATGGCATGAACTCTTAAAGGTGCTAGGTATCAGATTTAGGTGCTCCCTGAACCTGCCAAAAGCCTAGCAGTGTTCGGGGGGGGAAACTGTCCATTTTCCAGACTGCATCAAAGGTCGAGTTACAGCTTGCCAGGAAGAGCCGGTAGGTAAGTACACCCAGAATGAACACTACGCACCGTGTCTCACATGGCTCCTCAGCGTCAGCAGTGGGAGCCCCTGGCATGCCACCTAGGACCTTCTACACCTCTGTTCAGGGGCACTTTTGAATGTCGTGGCTATCTAGCTCTACAGCAAAGAGGAGACTTTGTCGCTTCTCAGTCTGCATTCAAAGAGGTGATCCGGAGGACTTTGACAGCGGAAAGGTGCTCAGGGGGCCAAGAAGAGTCTCGGTACACAGTGTTCTTCCAAGGGACGTGGTGAGGCAGCGGGGACCCTAGGAAAGGCATACTAACTTCAATGCACTACTCGCCTAAGGTTTCCTGGAAAACCTCTGCACGCGTCAGGTATTCGTGGAGGGAATACCTGAACCTCACTTGGGTCATTTTGGAACAGTAGAGTGTTCCGTTGATGGACAGAGGGCGCCCGGAGGCCTCCTGCACGGCGTAGTAAACAGAGTGTTTCTCTAGGCAAACTCCCTTTCCCCGCACATAGCCATTCTACTTGTGAAGAGAACACGAGGAACCGCACTGTTTCTCAGGACACTTTGAGGCCGCACTTTCAGCTCTCCCGCCGGGAAAATAATGCTCTTGGCTTTAGGTAACCAATATCAAAATTGAACCCAGCACATGCACTTGTAGTTTCTGACCAACAGAAAGAGACTCAAGCAGCACCCTGGACCTTCGCTGATAAGACTTTGGCACCAGGGTAGTCCTGCGTGGGCTGAATGGCCTCAACGACGTAATTCCCGGGGATGGGCCAAACTGTCCTTGTGTCTTACAAAACCCAGGGTAGCGTTCAGGGGCAAATTGTACGTTTGTCAGGCTGCCTCTGAAGTCGACCTTCTGCTTGGCAGAGAGAGAGAGAGAGAGAGAGAGAGAGAGGGGGAGAGAGAGAGAGAGGCGGCAGGGAAGTGTTCCCAGCATGAACCGTAAACACAGTGTCTCTTCATAGCAGCAGTGGTTCAGCCGTGGGGATCATTGACATAACACCGAAGACCTGCTAGGCCTGTGTTCGGGAGGCCTTTTGAAAGCTCGGCAGTCTAGACGGGCAGCGAAGGGAGCAGAGTGTCGCCTTTCATTCTTCTTGCAGAGAAACGATCCGAAGGGCCCAGGTACCTGTATTTGCTTGGGTCCCCTAAGAATTGGGTACACATTGGGTACACAGTGTTTTTCCATGCGAGGTGGTGAGGACCCAGGAGTCCTAGGAGTCCTGAACCAGCACCCTAGCGTCAAGCCACTGCTTTGACGAAGGCTTCTGGGCAAATGCTGCATGCCTGCAGGCACTGTGGATGCCGTTCCCGGACCTTGTTTGGATCTTCGTGACCAGTGTGGTCTGCCCTTTATGCGAAGGGGGCTCTGGCACGCCTCAGGCAAGGAAGTGGAAAGACCTTTCTTCTTTCTTGCATAGCACCCTTTCCTTTGAGACACGTTCCAGCATGCAAGGGAAGACTAGCGGAACGCTGTGTTTAGGCACCTTTGAGGCTACGAGGATTCTTCGTTCAACTAGGGACAATCCAACGTTTCTCCTAAGGTCCCGGCATCAAAGTTGAACGCAGCCCCACGTACGTGTAGTTTCTCAAGCACCAGAAGAGACACAAGAAGCACTGTGGTACCTTCTCAGAATAATATCTTGCGCAGGGAGATGAGCACTGTCCGAGTGACATAGGCGTTTTAAGGCACTAGCTAGATCTGGGTGTCCTTGAACCTGCCAAAAGACTAGCAGGCTTCAGGAGGAAACCGTTCGTTTTCCGGACGGCATGTAAAGTCGAGTTTCTGCTGGGCAGGGAGAGACGGCAGGTATGTAAGCGGAGAATGAACAGTCAGCACAGAGCTTGTTACATTGCAGCTCAGGGTCAGCCCTGAGAGCCACTGGCATCACACCGAAGACTTTCCAGAACTCGGGTCGGGGCACAGTTGAAAGACTTGTCAATCTCTCTATCCAACGAAGGCAACAGTTTGCTGCCTTTCACACTGCGTTCCAAGAGGTGATCCGGAGGTACCTGGGTCGCCGAACGGTGCTCAATCGGTCAACGGGAGTCATTGAGTGCACAGTGTTCCTCCAAAGGGACATGGTGGGGCAGAGGGAGTCCTGGGAGAAGCATTCCAGCGTTAATGCCCTGCTTCCCTTAAGGGTTCATGGAAATCGTTTGTACACGTCAAGTCGTGCGTGGAAACCCTGCCATTACGTTGAGCCTGGGGGACAGGTCTGGCTTTCCCGTTATGTGAACAAGGGCTGCTGGAGGCCTCCTGTAACGAGTAGGAAACTGTCTGTTAGCCTAGGAAACCTGCCGTTCAATCACTCGGCATTACCACTGTGAAGAGGGCACGGGCAACAACGCTGTTTTTCACTTAAATCTGAGGCCGCAAGTGTCCTGCTTTCCCGTTGGGAAAATAATGCTTTTCTCATTAGGCCCCTCGGTCAGACTTGACGCAGCACACGTACGTGTAGCTTCTGACCGGCGAAAAGAGACTCAAGGAGCACCCTGGACCTTCCCTGATAAAACTTCGGCACACAGGGAGCTGAAAGGCGTGACCGACGTAATTCCTTAGGTGAGGCCAAAAAGTGTCCTTGTATCCTACCAGAGCTCAGGCAGTGTTGCAGGGGCAACAAGTCCGTTTGTCAGGCTGCGCCTGAAGTCGACGGTCTGCTTGGCAAGCGAGGGCAGCTTCGTGTTCCCAGTGCGAACGCTAAGCAGGGGGTGTTTTCATTGCCGTCCCGGTTCAGCAGCGGGGACCGCTTGCGGTCTACCTAAGACCTGCCAGACCCGTGTTCGGGAGGACTTTTGAAAGATGGGCAATCCAACGGTGCAACAAAGAGAGCAGTGTTTTGCCTTGAATTCACTCTTCGTTCCAAGAGACGATGCGAAGGGCCTAGGTGCCTGTACGTCGGTAGGTCGCCTAAGACGTGACAACCGGTACACATGGTGTTGCCATGAGACGTGGTGAGGGCGCGGGAGTCCCAGGAGTCCTGAAAAGCCCACTAGCGTTTAGCCACTGCTTTGAGTAGGGCTCCCTGGGAAATGCTGCACGCCTGCCTGGCATTTGTGGATGCAATTCCTGGACCTTGCCTTCAGCTTGGCGCTCAGTGTCGTGTTGCTTCTGTGTAAAGGCGGCTCTGGGATGCCCCAGGAATGGAAGCGGAAACCCACCACCGCTCTCAAGAAAATTCCACTTTCCTTCCAAAGGCATTCCAGCATGCAAGAATGGACTGACAGAGCACTGTATTTCAGGCAGCTTTCACGCTGAACGATCCTTCTTTCCCGTTGGGAGGTACTACAGTTCTCTAAGGGTCCCGGTCTCAGAGTTGCACACAGCCCACGTGCGTATAGTTTCTCAGGAACCGAGGGGGACCCCAGGAGGACGGTGGCACCTTCTCTGAATAGGTTTGTAGCCAGGGAGTTGGTTGTGCGCTGTGCGAATGGCATGAACTCTTAAAGGTGCTAGGTATCAGATTTAGGTGCTCCCTGAACCTGCCAAAAGCCTAGCAGTGTTCGGGGGGGAAACTGTCCATTTTCCAGACTGCATCAAAGGTCGAGTTACAGCTTGCCAGGAAGAGCCGGTAGGTAAGTACACCCAGAATGAACACTACGCACCGTGTCTCACATGGCTCCTCAGCGTCAGCAGTGGGAGCCCCTGGCATGCCACCTAGGACCTTCTACACCTCTGTTCAGGGGCACTTTTGAATGTCGTGGCTATCTAGCTCTACAGCAAAGAGGAGACTTTGTCGCTTCTCAGTCTGCATTCAAAGAGGTGATCCGGAGGACTTTGACAGCGGAAAGGTGCTCAGGGGGCCAAGAAGAGTCTCGGTACACAGTGTTCTTCCAAGGGACGTGGTGAGGCAGCGGGGACCCTAGGAAAGGCATACTAACTTCAATGCACTACTCGCCTAAGGTTTCCTGGAAAACCTCTGCGCGCGTCAGGTATTCGTGGAGGGAATACCTGAACCTCACTTGGGTCATTTTGGAACAGTAGAGTGTTCCGTTGATGGACAGAGGGCGCCCGGAGGCCTCCTGCACGGCGTAGTAAACAGAGTGTTTCTCTAGGCAAACTCCCTTTCCCTGCACATAGCCATTCTACTTGTGAAGAGAACACGAGGAACCGCACTGTTTCTCAGGACACTTTGAGGCCGCACTTTCAGCTCTCCCGCCGGGAAAATAATGCTCTTGGCTTTAGGTAACCAATATCAACATTGAACCCAGCACATGCACTTGTAGTTTCTGACCAACAGAAAGAGACTCAAGCAGCACCCTGGACCTTCGCTGATAAGACTTTGGCACCAGGGTAGTCCTGCGTGGGCTGAATGGCCTCAACGACGTAATTCCCGGGGATGGGCCAAACTGTCCTTGTGTCTTACAAAACCCAGGGTAGCGTTCAGGGGCAAATTGTACGTTTGTCAGGCTGCCTCTGAAGTCGACCTTCTGCTTGGCAGAGTGAGAGAGAGAGAGAGAGGCGGCAGGGAAGTGTTCCCAGCATGAACCGTAAACACAGTGTCTCTTCATAGCAGCAGTGGTTCAGCCGTGGGGATCATTGACATAACACCGAAGACCTGCTAGGCCTGTGTTCGGGAGGCCTTTTGAAAGCTCGGCAGTCTAGACGGGCAGCGAAGGGAGCAGAGTGTCGCCTTTCATTCTTCTTGCAGAGAAACGATCCGAAGGGCCCAGGTACCTGTATTTGGTTGGGTCCCCTAAGAATTGGGTACACATTGGGTACACAGTGTTTTTCCATGCGAGGTGGTGAGGACCCAGGAGTCCTAGGAGTCCTGAACCAGCACCCTAGCGTCAAGCCACTGCTTTGACGAAGGCTTCTGGGCAAATGCTGCATGCCTGCAGGCACTGTGGATGCCGTTCCCGGACCTTGTTTGGATCTTCGTGACCAGTGTGGTCTGCCCTTTATGCGAAGGGGGCTCTGGCACGCCTCAGGCAAGGAAGTGGAAAGACCTTTCTTCTTTCTTGCATAGCACCCTTTCCTTTGAGACACGTTCCAGCATGCAAGGGAAGACTAGCGGAACGCTGTGTTTAGGCACCTTTGAGGCTACGAGGATTCTTCGTTCAACTAGGGACAATCCAACGTTTCTCCTAAGGTCCCGGCATCAAAGTTGAACGCAGCCCCACGTACGTGTAGTTTCTCAAGCACCAGAAGAGACACAAGAAGCACTGTGGTACCTTCTCAGAATAATATCTTGCGCAGGGAGATGAGCACTGTCCGAGTGACATAGGCGTTTTAAGGCGCTAGCTAGATCTGGGTGTCCTTGAACCTGCCAAAAGACTAGCAGGCTTCAGGAGGAAACCGTTCGTTTTCCGGACGGCATGTAAAGTCGAGTTTCTGCTGGGCAGGGAGAGACGGCAGGTATGTAAGCGGAGAATGAACAGTCAGCACAGAGCTTGTTACATTGCAGCTCAGGGTCAGCCCTGAGAGCCACTGGCATCACACCGAAGACTTTCCAGAACTCGGGTCGGGGCACAGTTGAAAGACTTGTCAATCTCTCTATCCAACGAAGGCAACAGTTTGCTGCCTTTCACACTGCGTTCCAAGAGGTGATCCGGAGGTACCTGGGTCGCCGAACGGTGCTCAACCGGTCAACGGGAGTCATTGAGTGCACAGTGTTCCTCCAAAGGGACATGGTGGGGCAGAGGGAGTCCTGGGAGAAGCATTCCAGCGTTAATGCGCTGCTTCCCTTAAGGGTTCATGGAAATCGTTTGTACACGTCAAGTCGTGCGTGGAAACCCTGCCATTACGTTGAGCCTGGGGGACAGGTCTGGCTTTCCCGTTATGTGAACAAGGGCTGCTGGAGGCCTCCTGTAACGAGTAGGAAACTGTCTGTTAGCCTAGGAAACCTGCCGTTCAATCACTCGGCATTACCACTGTGAAGAGGGCACGGGCAACAACGCTGTTTTTCACTTAAATCTGAGGCCGCAAGTGTCCTGCTTTCCCGTTGGGAAAATAATGCTTTTCTCATTAGGCCCCTCGGTCAGACTTGACGCAGCACACGTACGTGTAGCTTCTGACCGGCGAAAAGAGACTCAAGGAGCACCCTGGACCTTCCCTGATAAAACTTCGGCACACAGGGAGCTGAAAGGCGTGACCGACGTAATTCCTTAGGTGAGGCCAAAAAGTGTCCTTGTATCCTACCAGAGCTCAGGCAGTGTTGCAGGGGCAACAAGTCCGTTTGTCAGGCTGCGCCTGAAGTCGACGGTCTGCTTGGCAAGCGAGGGCAGCTTCGTGTTCCCAGTGCGAACGCTAAGCAGGGGGTGTTTTCATTGCCGTCCTGGTTCAGCAGCGGGGACCGCTTGCGGTCCACCTAAGACCTGCCAGACCCGTGTTCGGGAGGACTTTTGAAAGATGGGCAATCCAATGGTGCAACAAAGAGAGCAGTGTTTTGCCTTGAATTCACTCTTCGTTCCAAGAGACGATGCGAAGGGCCTAGGTGCCTGTACGTCGGTAGGTCGCCTAAGACGTGACAACCGGTACACATGGTGTTGCCGTGAGACGTGGTGAGGGCGCGGGAGTCCCAGGAGTCCTGAAAAGCCCACTAGCGTTTAGCCACTGCTTTGAGTAGGGCTCCCTGGGAAATGCTGCACGCCTGCCTGGCATTTGTGGATGCAATTCCTGGACCTTGCCTTCAGCTTGGCTCTCAGTGTCGTGTTCCTTCTGTGTAAAGGCGGCTCTGGGATGCCCCAGGAATGGAAGCGGAAACCCACCACCGCTCTCAAGAAAATTCCACTTTCCTTCCAAAGACATTCCAGCATGCAAGAATGGACTGACAGAGCACTGTATTTCAGGCAGCTTTCACGCTGAACGATCCTTCTTTCCCGTTGGGAGGTACTACAGTTCTCTAAGGGTCCCGGTCTCAGAGTTGCACACAGCCCACGTGCGTATAGTTTCTCAGGAACCGAGGGGGACCCCAGGAGGACGGTGGCACCTTCTCTGAATAGGTTTGTAGCCAGGGAGTTGGTTGTGCGCTGTGCGAATGGCATGAACTCTTAAAGGTGCTAGGTATCAGATTTAGGTGCTCCCTGAACCTGCCAAAAGCCTAGCAGTGTTCGGGGGGGAAACTGTCCATTTTCCAGACTGCATCAAAGGTCGAGTTACAGCTTGCCAGGAAGAGCCGGTAGGTAAGTACACCCAGAATGAACACTACGCACCGTGTCTCACATGGCTCCTCAGCGTCAGCAGTGGGAGCCCCTGGCATGCCACCTAGGACCTTCTACACCTCTGTTCAGGGGCACTTTTGAATGTCGTGGCTATCTAGCTCTACAGCAAAGAGGAGACTTTGTCGCTTCTCAGTCTGCATTCAAAGAGGTGATCCGGAGGACTTTGACAGCGGAAAGGTGCTCAGGGGGCCAAGAAGAGTCTCGGTACACAGTGTTCTTCCAAGGGACGTGGTGAGGCAGCGGGGACCCTAGGAAAGGCATACTAACTTCAATGCACTACTCGCCTAAGGTTTCCTGGAAAACCTCTGCACGCATCAATTCGTGGAGGGAATACCTGAACCTCACTTGGGTCATTTTGGAACAGTAGAGTGTTCCGTTGATGGACAGAGGGCGCCCGGAGGCCTCCTGCACGGCGTAGTAAACAGAGTGTTTCTCTAGGCAAACTCCCTTTCCCTGCACATAGCCATTCTACTTGTGAAGAGAACACGAGGAACCGCACTGTTTCTCAGGACACTTTGAGGCCGCACTTTCAGCTCTCCCGCCGGGAAAATAATGCTCTTGGCTTTAGGTAACCAATATCAACATTGAACCCAGCACATGCACTTGTAGTTTCTGACCAACAGAAAGAGACTCAAGCAGCACCCTGGACCTTCGCTGATAAGACTTTGGCACCAGGGTAGTCCTGCGTGGGCTGAATGGCCTCAACGACGTAATTCCCGGGGATGGGCCAAACTGTCCTTGTGTCTTACAAAACCCAGGGTAGCGTTCAGGGGCAAATTGTACGTTTGTCAGGCTGCCTCTGAAGTCGACCTTCTGCTTGGCAGAGAGAGAGAGAGAGAGAAAGAGAGAGAGAGAGAGAGAGGGAGAGAGAGAGAGAGGGGCGGCAGGGAAGTGTTCCCAGCATGAACCGTAAACACAGTGTCTCTTCATAGCAGCAGTGGTTCAGCCGTGGGGATCATTGACATAACACCGAAGACCTGCTAGGCCTGTGTTCGGGAGGACTTTTGAAAGCTCGGCAGTCTAGACGGGCAGCGAAGGGAGCAGAGTGTCGCCTTTCATTCTTCTTGCAGAGAAACGATCCGAAGGGCCCAGGTACCTGTATTTGGTTGGGTCCCCTAAGAATTGGGTACACATTGGGTACACAGTGTTTTTCCATGCGAGGTGGTGAGGACCCAGGAGTCCTAGGAGTCCTGAACCAGCACCCTAGCGTCAAGCCACTGCTTTGACGAAGGCTTCTGGGCAAATGCTGCATGCCTGCAGGCACTGTGGATGCCGTTCCCGGACCTTGTTTGGATCTTCGTGACCAGTGTGGTCTGCCCTTTATGCGAAGGGGGCTCTGGCACGCCTCAGGCAAGGAAGTGGAAAGACCTTTCTTCTTTCTTGCATAGCACCCTTTCCTTTGAGACACGTTCCAGCATGCAAGGGAAGACTAGCGGAACGCTGTGTTTAGGCACCTTTGAGGCTACGAGGATTCTTCGTTCAACTAGGGACAATCCAACGTTTCTCCTAAGGTCCCGGCATCAAAGTTGAACGCAGCCCCACGTACGTGTAGTTTCTCAAGCACCAGAAGAGACACAAGAAGCACTGTGGTACCTTCTCAGAATAATATCTTGCGCAGGGAGATGAGCACTGTCCGAGTGACATAGGCGTTTTAAGGCGCTAGCTAGATCTGGGTGTCCTTGAACCTGCCAAAAGACTAGCAGGCTTCAGGAGGAAACCGTTCGTTTTCCGGACGGCATGTAAAGTCGAGTTTCTGCTGGGCAGGGAGAGACGGCAGGTATGTAAGCGGAGAATGAACAGTCAGCACAGAGCTTGTTACATTGCAGCTCAGGGTCAGCCCTGAGAGCCACTGGCATCACACCGAAGACTTTCCAGAACTCGGGTCGGGGCACAGTTGAAAGACTTGTCAATCTCTCTATCCAACGAAGGCAACAGTTTGCTGCCTTTCACACTGCGTTCCAAGAGGTGATCCGGAGGTACCTGGGTCGCCGAACGGTGCTCAATCGGTCAACGGGAGTCATTGAGTGCACAGTATTCTTCCAAAGGGACATGGTGGGGCAGAGGGAGTCCTGGGAGAAGCATTCCAGCGTTAATGCCCTGCTTCCCTTAAGGGTTCATGGAAATCGTTTGTACACGTCAAGTCGTGCGTGGAAACCCTGCCATTACGTTGAGCCTGGGGGACAGGTCTGGCTTTCCCGTTATGTGAACAAGGGCTGCTGGAGGCCTCCTGTAACGAGTAGGAAACTGTCTGTTAGCCTAGGAAACCTGCCGTTCAATCACTCGGCATTACCACTGTGAAGAGGGCACGGGCAACAACGCTGTTTTTCACTTAAATCTGAGGCCGCAAGTGTCCTGCTTTCCCGTTGGGAAAATAATGCTTTTCTCATTAGGCCCCTCGGTCAGACTTGACGCAGCACACGTACGTGTAGCTTCTGACCGGCGAAAAGAGACTCAAGGAGCACCCTGGACCTTCCCTGATAAAACTTCGGCACACAGGGAGCTGAAAGGCGTGACCGACGTAATTCCTTAGGTGAGGCCAAAAAGTGTCCTTGTATCCTACCAGAGCTCAGGCAGTGTTGCAGGGGCAACAAGTCCGTTTGTCAGGCTGCGCCTGAAGTCGACGGTCTGCTTGGCAAGCGAGGGCAGCTTCGTGTTCCCAGTGCGAACGCTAAGCAGGGGGTGTTTTCATTGCCATCCTGGTTCAGCAACGGGGACCGCTTGCGGTCCACCTAAGACCTGCCAGACCCGTGTTCGGGAGGACTTTTGAAAGATGGGCAATCCAACGGTGCAACAAAGAGAACAGTGTTTTGCCTTGAATTCACTCTTCGTTCCAAGAGACGATGCGAAGGGCCTAGGTGCCTGTACGTCGGTAGGTCGCCTAAGACGTGACAACCGGTACACATGGTGTTGCCGTGAGACGTGGTGAGGGCGCGGGAGTCCCAGGAGTCCTGAAAAGCCCACTAGCGTTTAGCCACTGCTTTGAGTAGGGCTCCCTGGGAAATGCTGCACGCCTGCCTGGCATTTGTGGATGCAATTCCTGGACCTTGCCTTCAGCTTGGCGCTCAGTGTCGTGTTCCTTCTGTGTAAAGGCGGCTCTGGGATGCCCCAGGAATGGAAGCGGAAACCCACCACCGCTCTCAAGAAAATTCCACTTTCCTTCCAAAGACATTCCAGCATGCAAGAATGGACTGACAGAGCACTGTATTTCAGGCAGCTTTCACGCTGAACGATCCTTCTTTCCCGTTGGGAGGTACTACAGTTCTCTAAGGGTCCCGGTCTCAGAGTTGCACACAGCCCACGTGCGTATAGTTTCTCAGGAACCGAGGGGGACCCCAGGAGGACGGTGGCACCTTCTCTGAATAGGTTTGTAGCCAGGGAGTTGGTTGTGCGCTGTGCGAATGGCATGAACTCTTAAAGGTGCTAGGTATCAGATTTAGGTGCTCCCTGAACCTGCCAAAAGCCTAGCAGTGTTCGGGGGGGAAACTGTCCATTTTCCAGACTGCATCAAAGGTCGAGTTACAGCTTGCCAGGAAGAGCCGGTAGGTAAGTACACCCAGAATGAACACTACGCACCGTGTCTCACATGGCTCCTCAGCGTCAGCAGTGGGAGCCCCTGGCATGCCACCTAGGACCTTCTACACCTCTGTTCAGGGGCACTTTTGAATGTCGTGGCTATCTAGCTCTACAGCAAAGAGGAGACTTTGTCGCTTCTCAGTCTGCATTCAAAGAGGTGATCCGGAGGACTTTGACAGCGGAAAGGTGCTCAGGGGGCCAAGAAGAGTCTCGGTACACAGTGTTCTTCCAAGGGACGTGGTGAGGCAGCGGGGACCCTAGGAAAGGCATACTAACTTCAATGCACTACTCGCCTAAGGTTTCCTGGAAAACCTCTGCACGCGTCAGGTATTCGTGGAGGGAATACCTGAACCTCACTTGGGTCATTTTGGAACAGTAGAGTGTTCCGTTGATGGACAGAGGGCGCCTGGAGGCCTCCTGCACGGCGTAGTAAACAGAGTGTTTCTCTAGGCAAACTCCCTTTCCCCGCACATAGCCATTCTACTTGTGAAGAGAACACGAGGAACCGCACTGTTTCTCAGGACACTTTGAGGCCGCACTTTCAGCTCTCCCGCCGGGAAAATAATGCTCTTGGCTTTAGGTAACCAATATCAAAATTGAACCCAGCACATGCACTTGTAGTTTCTGACCAACAGAAAGAGACTCAAGCAGCACCCTGGACCTTCGCTGATAAGACTTTGGCACCAGGGTAGTCCTGCGTGGGCTGAATGGCCTCAACGACGTAATTCCCGGGGATGGGCCAAACTGTCCTTGTGTCTTACAAAACCCAGGGTAGCGTTCAGGGGCAAATTGTACATTTGTCAGGCTGCCTCTGAAGTCGACCTTCTGCTTGGCAGAGAGAGAGAGAGAGAGAGAGGCGGCAGGGAAGTGTTCCCAGCATGAACCGTAAACACAGTGTCTCTTCATAGCAGCAGTGGTTCAGCCGTGGGGATCATTGACATAACACCGAAGACCTGCTAGGCCTGTGTTCGGGAGGACTTTTGAAAGCTCGGCAGTCTAGACGGGCAGTGAAGGGAGCAGAGTGTCGCCTTTCATTCTTCTTGCAGAGAAACGATCCGAAGGGCCCAGGTACCTGTATTTGGTTGGGTCCCCTAAGAATTGGGTACACATTGGGTACACAGTGTTTTTCCATGCGAGGTGGTGAGGACCCAGGAGTCCTAGGAGTCCTGAACCAGCACCCTAGCGTCAAGCCACTGCTTTGACGAAGGCTTCTGGGCAAATGCTGCATGCCTGCAGGCACTGTGGATGCCGTTCCCGGACCTTGTTTGGATCTTCGTGACCAGTGTGGTCTGCCCTTTATGCGAAGGGGGCTCTGGCACGCCTCAGGCAAGGAAGTGGAAAGACCTTTCTTCTTTCTTGCATAGCACCCTTTCCTTTGAGACACGTTCCAGCATGCAAGGGAAGACTAGCGGAACGCTGTGTTTAGGCACCTTTGAGGCTACGAGGATTCTTCGTTCAACTAGGGACAATCCAACGTTTCTCCTAAGGTCCCGGCATCAAAGTTGAACGCAGCCCCACGTACGTGTAGTTTCTCAAGCACCAGAAGAGACACAAGAAGCACTGTGGTACCTTCTCAGAATAATATCTTGCGCAGGGAGATGAGCACTGTCCGAGTGACATAGGCGTTTTAAGGCGCTAGCTAGATCTGGGTGTCCTTGAACCTGCCAAAAGACTAGCAGGCTTCAGGAGGAAACCGTTCGTTTTCCGGACGGCATGTAAAGTCGAGTTTCTGCTGGGCAGGGAGAGACGGCAGGTATGTAAGCGGAGAATGAACAGTCAGCACAGAGCTTGTTACATTGCAGCTCAGGGTCAGCCCTGAGAGCCACTGGCATCACACCGAAGACTTTCCAGAACTCGGGTCGGGGCACAGTTGAAAGACTTGTCAATCTCTCTATCCAACGAAGGCAACAGTTTGCTGCCTTTCACACTGCGTTCCAAGAGGTGATCCGGAGGTACCTGGGTCACCGAACGGTGCTCAACCGGTCAACGGGAGTCATTGAGTGCACAGTGTTCCTCCAAAGGGACATGGTGGGGCAGAGGGAGTCCTGGGAGAAGCATTCCAGCGTTAATGCGCTGATTCCCTTAAGGGTTCATGGAAATCGTTTGTACACGTCAAGTCGTGCGTGGAAACCCTGCCATTACGTTGAGCCTGGGGGACAGGTCTGGCTTTCCCGTTATGTGAACAAGGGCTGCTGGAGGCCTCCTGTAACGAGTAGGAAACTGTCTGTTAGCCTAGGAAACCTGCCGTTCAATCACTCGGCATTACCACTGTGAAGAGGGCACGGGCAACAACGCTGTTTTTCACTTAAATCTGAGGCCGCAAGTGTCCTGCTTTCCCGTTGGGAAAATAATGCTTTTCTCATTAGGCCCCTCGGTCAGACTTGACGCAGCACACGTACGTGTAGCTTCTGACCGGCGAAAAGAGACTCAAGGAGCACCCTGGACCTTCCCTGATAAAACTTCGGCACACAGGGAGCTGAAAGGCGTGACCGACGTAATTCCTTAGGTGAGGCCAAAAAGTGTCCTTGTATCCTACCAGAGCTCAGGCAGTGTTGCAGGGGCAACAAGTCCGTTTGTCAGGCTGCGCCTGAAGTCGACGGTCTGCTTGGCAAGCGAGGGCAGCTTCGTGTTCCCAGTGCGAACGCTAAGCAGGGGGTGTTTTCATTGCCGTCCCGGTTCAGCAGCGGGGACCGCTTGCGGTCCACCTAAGACCTGCCAGACCCGTGTTCGGGAGGACTTTTGAAAGATGGGCAATCCAACGGTGCAATAAAGAGAGCAGTGTTTTGCCTTGAATTCACTCTTCGTTCCAAGAGACGATGCGAAGGGCCTAGGTGCCTGTACGTCGGTAGGTCGCCTAAGACGTGACAACCGGTACACATGGTGTTGCCGTGAGACGTGGTGAGGGCGCGGGAGTCCCAGGAGTCCTGAAAAGCCCACTAGCGTTTAGCCACTGCTTTGAGTAGGGCTCCCTGGGAAATGCTGCACGCCTGCCTGGCATTTGTGGATGCAATTCCTGGACCTTGCCTTCAGCTTGGCTCTCAGTGTCGTGTTCCTTCTGTGTAAAGGCGGCTCTGGGATGCCCCAGGAATGGAAGCGGAAACCCACCACCGCTCTCAAGAAAATTCCACTTTCCTTCCAAAGACATTCCAGCATGCAAGAATGGACTGACAGAGCACTGTATTTCAGGCAGCTTTCACGCTGAACGATCCTTCTTTCCCGTTGGGAGGTACTACAGTTCTCTAAGGGTCCCGGTCTCAGAGTTGCACACAGCCCACGTGCGTATAGTTTCTCAGGAACCGAGGGGGACCCCAGGAGGACGGTGGCACCTTCTCTGAATAGGTTTGTAGCCAGGGAGTTGGTTGTGCGCTGTGCGAATGGCATGAACTCTTAAAGGTGCTAGGTATCAGATTTAGGTGCTCCCTGAACCTGCCAAAAGCCTAGCAGTGTTCGGGGGGGAAACTGTCCATTTTCCAGACTGCATCAAAGGTCGAGTTACAGCTTGCCAGGAAGAGCCGGTAGGTAAGTACACCCAGAATGAACACTACGCACCGTGTCTCACATGGCTCCTCAGCGTCAGCAGTGGGAGCCCCTGGCATGCCACCTAGGACCTTCTACACCTCTGTTCAGGGGCACTTTTGAATGTCGTGGCTATCTAGCTCTACAGCAAAGAGGAGACTTTGTCGCTTCTCAGTCTGCATTCAAAGAGGTGATCCGGAGGACTTTGACAGCGGAAAGGTGCTCAGGGGGCCAAGAAGAGTCTCGGTACACAGTGTTCTTCCAAGGGACGTGGTGAGGCAGCGGGGACCCTAGGAAAGGCATACTAACTTCAATGCACTACTCGCCTAAGGTTTCCTGGTAAACCTCTGCACGCGTCAGGTATTCGTGGAGGGAATACCTGAACCTCACTTGGGTCATTTTGGAACAGTAGAGTGTTCCGTTGATGGACAGAGGGCGCCCGGAGGCCTCCTGCACGGCGTAGTAAACAGAGTGTTTCTCTAGGCAAACTCCCTTTCCCTGCACATAGCCATTCTACTTGTGAAGAGAACACGAGGAACCGCACTGTTTCTCAGGACACTTTGAGGCCGCACTTTCAGCTCTCCCGCCGGGAAAATAATGCTCTTGGCTTTAGGTAACCAATATCAACATTGAACCCAGCACATGCACTTGTAGTTTCTGACCAACAGAAAGAGACTCAAGCAGCACCCTGGACCTTCGCTGATAAGACTTTGGCACCAGGGTAGTCCTGCGTGGGCTGAATGGCCTCAACGACGTAATTCCCGGGGATGGGCCAAACTGTCCTTGTGTCTTACAAAACCCAGGGTAGCGTTCAGGGGCAAATTGTACGTTTGTCAGGCTGCCTCTGAAGTCGACCTTCTGCTTGGCAGAGAGAGAGAGAGAGAGAGAGAGAGAGAGAGAGGGAGAGAGAGAGAGAGGGGCGGCAGGGAAGTGTTCCCAGCATGAACCGTAAACACAGTGTCTCTTCATAGCAGCAGTGGTTCAGCCGTGGGGATCATTGACATAACACCGAAGACCTGCTAGGCCTGTGTTCGGGAGGCCTTTTGAAAGCTCGGCAGTCTAGACGGGCAGTGAAGGGAGCAGAGTGTCGCCTTTCATTCTTCTTGCAGAGAAACGATCCGAAGGGCCCAGGTACCTGTATTTGCTTGGGTCCCCTAAGAATTGGGTACACATTGGGTACACAGTGTTTTTCCATGCGAGGTGGTGAGGACCCAGGAGTCCTAGGAGTCCTGAACCAGCACCCTAGCGTCAAGCCACTGCTTTGACGAAGGCTTCTGGGCAAATGCTGCATGCCTGCAGGCACTGTGGATGCCGTTCCCGGACCTTGTTTGGATCTTCGTGACCAGTGTGGTCTGCCTTTTATGCGAAGGGGGCTCTGGCACGCCTCAGGCAAGGAAGTGGAAAGACCTTTCTTCTTTCTTGCATAGCACCCTTTCCTTTGAGACACGTTCCAGCATGCAAGGGAAGACTAGCGGAACGCTGTGTTTAGGCACCTTTGAGGCTACGAGGATTCTTCGTTCAACTAGGGACAATCCAACGTTTCTCCTAAGGTCCCGGCATCAAAGTTGAACGCAGCCCCACGTACATGTCGTTTCTCAAGCACCAGAAGAGACACAAGAAGCACTGTGGTACCTTCTAAGAATAATATCTTGCGCAGGGAGATGAGCACTGTCCGAGTGACATAGGCGTTTTAAGGCGCTAGCTAGATCTGGGTGTCCTTGAACCTGCCAAAAGACTAGCAGGCTTCAGGAGGAAACCGTTCGTTTTCCGGACGGCATGTAAAGTCGAGTTTCTGCTGGGCAGGGAGAGACGGCAGGTATGTAAGCGGAGAATGAACAGTCAGCACAGAGCTTGTTACATTGCAGCTCAGGGTCAGCCCTGAGAGCCACTGGCATCACACCGAAGACTTTCCAGAACTCGGGTCGGGGCACAGTTGAAAGACTTGTCAATCTCTCTATCCAACGAAGGCAACAGTTTGCTGCCTTTCACACTGCGTTCCAAGAGGTGATCCGGAGGTACCTGGGTCGCCGAACGGTGCTCAATCGGTCAACGGGAGTCATTGAGTGCACAGTGTTCCTCCAAAGGGACATGGTGGGGCAGAGGGAGTCCTGGGAGAAGCATTCCAGCGTTAATGCCCTGCTTCCCTTAAGGGTTCATGGAAATCGTTTGTACACGTCAAGTCGTGCGTGGAAACCCTGCCATTACGTTGAGCCTGGGGGACAGGTCTGGCTTTCCCGTTATGTGAACAAGGGCTGCTGGAGGCCTCCTGTAACGAGTAGGAAACTGTCTGTTAGCCTAGGAAACCTGCCGTTCAATCACTCGGCATTACCACTGTGAAGAGGGCACGGGCAACAACGCTGTTTTTCACTTAAATCTGAGGCCGCAAGTGTCCTGCTTTCCCGTTGGGAAAATAATGCTTTTCTCATTAGGCCCCTCGGTCAGACTTGACGCAGCACACGTACGTGTAGCTTCTGACCGGCGAAAAGAGACTCAAGGAGCACCCTGGACCTTCCCTGATAAAACTTCGGCACACAGGGAGCTGAAAGGCGTGACCGACATAATTCCTTAGGTGAGGCCAAAAAGTGTCCTTGTATCCTACCAGAGCTCAGGCAGTGTTGCAGGGGCAACAAGTCCGTTTGTCAGGCTGCGCCTGAAGTCGACGGTCTGCTTGGCAAGCGAGGGCAGCTTCGTGTTCCCAGTGCGAACGCTAAGCAGGGGGTGTTTTCATTGCCGTCCCGGTTCAGCAGCGGGGACCGCTTGCGGTCCACCTAAGACCTGCCAGACCCGTGTTCGGGAGGACTTTTGAAAGATGGGCAATCCAACGGTGCAACAAAGAGAGCAGTGTTTTGCCTTGAATTCACTCTTCGTTCCAAGAGACGATGCGAAGGGCCTAGGTGCCTGTACGTCGGTAGGTCGCCTAAGACGTGACAACCGGTACACATGGTGTTGCCGTGAGACGTGGTGAGGGCGCGGGAGTCCCAGGAGTCCTGAAAAGCCCACTAGCGTTTAGCCACTGCTTTGAGTAGGGCTCCCTGGGAAATGCTGCACGCCTGCCTGGCATTTGTGGATGCAATTCCTGGACCTTGCCTTCAGCTTGGCGCTCAGTGTCGTGTTCCTTCTGTGTAAAGGCGGCTCTGGGATGCCCCAGGAATGGAAGCGGAAACCCACCACCGCTCTCAAGAAAATTCCACTTTCCTTCCAAAGACATTCCAGCATGCAAGAATGGACTGACAGAGCACTGTATTTCAGGCAGCTTTCACGCTGAACGATCCTTCTTTCCCGTTGGGAGGTACTACAGTTCTCTAAGGGTCCCGGTCTCAGAGTTGCACACAGCCCACGTGCGTATAGTTTCTCAGGAACCGAGGGGGACCCCAGGAGGACGGTGGCACCTTCTCTGAATAGGTTTGTAGCCAGGGAGTTGGTTGTGCGCTGTGCGAATGGCATGAACTCTTAAAGGTGCTAGGTATCAGATTTAGGTGCTCCCTGAACCTGCCAAAAGCCTAGCAGTGTTCGGGGGGGAAACTGTCCATTTTCCAGACTGCATCAAAGGTCGAGTTACAGCTTGCCAGGAAGAGCCGGTAGGTAAGTACACCCAGAATGAACACTACGCACCGTGTCTCACATGGCTCCTCAGCGTCAGCAGTGGGAGCCCCTGGCATGCCACCTAGGACCTTCTACACCTCTGTTCAGGGGCACTTTTGAATGTCGTGGCTATCTAGCTCTACAGCAAAGAGGAGACTTTGTCGCTTCTCAGTCTGCATTCAAAGAGGTGATCCGGAGGACTTTGACAGCGGAAAGGTGCTCAGGGGGCCAAGAAGAGTCTCGGTACACAGTGTTCTTCCAAGGGACGTGGTGAGGCAGCGGGGACCCTAGGAAAGGCATACTAACTTCAATGCACTACTCGCCTAAGGTTTCCTGGAAAACCTCTGCACGCGTCAGGTATTCGTGGAGGGAATACCTGAACCTCACTTGGGTCATTTTGGAACAGTAGAGTGTTCCGTTGATGGACAGAGGGCGCCCGGAGGCCTCCTGCACGGCGTAGTAAACAGAGTGTTTCTCTAGGCAAACTCCCTTTCCCCGCACATAGCCATTCTACTTGTGAAGAGAACACGAGGAACCGCACTGTTTCTCAGGACACTTTGAGGCCGCACTTTCAGCTCTCCCGCCGGGAAAATAATGCTCTTGGCTTTAGGTAACCAATATCAAAATTGAACCCAGCACATGCACTTGTAGTTTCTGACCAACAGAAAGAGACTCAAGCAGCACCCTGGACCTTCGCTGATAAGACTTTGGCACCAGGGTAGTCCTGCGTGGGCTGAATGGCCTCAACGACGTAATTCCCGGGGATGGGCCAAACTGTCCTTGTGTCTTACAAAACACAGGGTAGCGTTCAGGGGCAAATTGTACGTTTGTCAGGCTGCCTCTGAAGTCGACCTTCTGCTTGGCAGAGAGAGAGAGAGAGAAAGAGAGAGAGAGAGAGAGAGGGAGAGAGAGAGAGAGGGGCGGCAGGGAAGTGTTCCCAGCATGAACCGTAAACACAGTGTCTCTTCATAGCAGCAGTGGTTCAGCCGTGGGGATCATTGACATAACACCGAAGACCTGCTAGGCCTGTGTTCGGGAGGACTTTTGAAAGCTCGGCAGTCTAGACGGGCAGCGAAGGGAGCAGAGTGTCGCCTTTCATTCTTCTTGCAGAGAAACGATCCGAAGGGCCCAGGTACCTGTATTTGCTTGGGTCCCCTAAGAATTGGGTACACATTGGGTACACAGTGTTTTTCCATGCGAGGTGGTGAGGACCCAGGAGTCCTAGGAGTCCTGAACCAGCACCCTAGCGTCAAGCCACTGCTTTGACGAAGGCTTCTGGGCAAATGCTGCATGCCTGCAGGCACTGTGGATGCCGTTCCCGGACCTTGTTTGGATCTTCGTGACCAGTGTGGTCTGCCCTTTATGCGAAGGGGGCTCTGGCATGCCTCAGGAAAGGAAGTGGAAAGACCTTTCTTCTTTCTTGCATAGCACCCTTTCCTTTGAGACACGTTCCAGCATGTAAGGGAAGACTAGCGGAACGCTGTGTTTAGGCACCTTTGAGGCTACGAGGATTCTTCGTTCAACTAGGGACAATCCAACGTTTCTCCTAAGGTCCCAGCATCAAAGTTGAACGCAGCCCCACGTACGTGTAGTTTCTCAAGCACCAGAAGAGACACAAGAAGCACTGTGGTACCTTCTCAGAATAATATCTTGCGCAGGGAGATGAGCACTGTCCGAGTGACATAGGCGTTTTAAGGTGCTAGCTAGATCTGGGTGTCCTTGAACCTGCCAAAAGACTAGCAGGCTTCAGGAGGAAACCGTTCGTTTTCCGGACGGCATGTAAAGTCGAGTTTCTGCTGGGCAGGGAGAGACGGCAGGTATGTAAGCGGAGAATGAACAGTCAGCACAGAGCTTGTTACATTGCAGCTCAGGGTCAGCCCTGAGAGCCACTGGCATCACACCGAAGACTTTCCAGAACTCGGGTCGGGGCACAGTTGAAAGACTTGTCAATCTCTCTATCCAACGAAGGCAACAGTTTGCTGCCTTTCACACTGCGTTCCAAGAGGTGATCCGGAGGTACCTGGGTCGCCGAACGGTGCTCAATCGGTCAACGGGAGTCATTGAGTGCACAGTGTTCCTCCAAAGGGACATGGTGGGACAGAGGGAGTCCTGGGAGAAGCATTCCAGCGTTAATGCGCTGCTTCCCCTAAGGGTTCATGGAAATCGTTTGTACACGTCAAGTCGTGCGTGGAAACCCTGCCATTACGTTGAGCCTGGGGGACAGGTCTGGCTTTCCCGTTATGTGAACAAGGGCTGCTGGAGGCCTCCTGTAACGAGTAGGAAACTGTCTGTTAGCCTAGGAAACCTGCCGTTCAATCACTCGGCATTACCACTGTGAAGAGGGCACGGGCAACAACGCTGTTTTTCACTTAAATCTGAGGCCGCAAGTGTCCTGCTTTCCCGTTGGGAAAATAATGCTTTTCTCATTAGGCCCCTCGGTCAGACTTGACGCAGCACACGTACGTGTAGCTTCTGACCGGCGAAAAGAGACTCAAGGAGCACCCTGGACCTTCCCTGATAAAACTTCGGCACACAGGGAGCTGAAAGGCGTGACCGACGTAATTCCTTAGGTGAGGCCAAAAAGTGTCCTTGTATCCTACCAGAGCTCAGGCAGTGTTGCAGGGGCAACAAGTCCGTTTGTCAGGCTGCGCCTGAAGTCGACGGTCTGCTTGGCAAGCGAGGGCAGCTTCGTGTTCCCAGTGCGAACGCTAAGCAGGGGGTGTTTTCATTGCCGTCCTGGTTCAGCAGCGGGGACCACTTGCGGTCCACCTAAGACCTGCCAGACCCGTGTTCGGGAGGACTTTTGAAAGATGGGCAATCCAACGGTGCAACAAAGAGAGCAGTGTTTTGCCTTGAATTCACTCTTCGTTCCAAGAGACGATGCGAAGGGCCTAGGTGCCTGTACGTCGGTACGTCGCCTAAGACGTGACAACCGGTACACATGGTGTTGCCGTGAGACGTGGTGAGGGCGCGGGAGTCCCAGGAGTCCTGAAAAGCCCACTAGCGTTTAGCCACTGCTTTGAGTAGGGCTCCCTGGGAAATGCTGCACGCCTGCCTGGCATTTGTGGATGCAATTCCTGGACCTTGCCTTCAGCTTGGCGCTCAGTGTCGTGTTCCTTCTGTGTAAAGGCGGCTCTGGGATGCCCCAGGAATGGAAGCGGAAACCCACCACCGCTCTCAAGAAAATTCCACTTTCCTTCCAAAGACATTCCAGCATGCAAGAATGGACTGACAGAGCACTGTATTTCAGGCAGCTTTCACGCTGAACGATCCTTCTTTCCCGTTGGGAGGTACTACAGTTCTCTAAGGGTCCCGGTCTCAGAGTTGCACACAGCCCACGTGCGTATAGTTTCTCAGGAACCGAGGGGGACCCCAGGAGGATGGTGGCACCTTCTCTGAATAGGTTTGTAGCCAGGGAGTTGGTTGTGCGCTGTGCGAATGGCATGAACTCTTAAAGGTGCTAGGTATCAGATTTAGGTGCTCCCTGAACCTGCCAAAAGCCTAGCAGTGTTCGGGGGGGAAACTGTCCATTTTCCAGACTGCATCAAAGGTCGAGTTACAGCTTGCCAGGAAGAGCCGGTAGGTAAGTACACCCAGAATGAACACTACGCACCGTGTCTCACATGGCTCCTCAGCGTCAGCAGTGGGAGCCCCTGGCATGCCACCTAGGACCTTCTACACCTCTGTTCAGGGGCACTTTTGAATGTCGTGGCTATCTAGCTCTACAGCAAAGAGGAGACTTTGTCGCTTCTCAGTCTGCATTCAAAGAGGTGATCCGGAGGACTTTGACAGCGGAAAGGTGCTCAGGGGGCCAAGAAGAGTCTCAGTACACAGTGTTCTTCCAAGGGATGTGGTGAGGCAGCGGGGACCCTAGGAAAGGCATACTAACTTCAATGCACTACTCGCCTAAGGTTTCCTGGAAAACCTCTGCACGCGTCAGGTATTCGTGGAGGGAATACCTGAACCTCACTTGGGTCATTTTGGAACAGTAGAGTGTTCCGTTGATGGACAGAGGGCGCCCGGAGGCCTCCTGCACGGCGTAGTAAACAGAGTGTTTCTCTAGGCAAACTCCCTTTCCCCGCACATAGCCATTCTACTTGTGAAGAGAACACGAGGAACCGCACTGTTTCTCAGGACACTTTGAGGCCGCACTTTCAGCTCTCCCGCTGGGAAAATAATGCTCTTGGCTTTAGGTAACCAATATCAAAATTGAACCCAGCACATGCACTTGTAGTTTCTGACCAACAGAAAGAGACTCAAGCAGCACCCTGGACCTTCGCTGATAAGACTTTGGCACCAGGGTAGTCCTGCGTGGGCTGAATGGCCTCAACGACGTAATTCCCGGGGATGGGCCAAACTGTCCTTGTGTCTTACAAAACCCAGGGTAGCGTTCAGGGGCAAATTGTACGTTTGTCAGGCTGCCTCTGCAGTCGACCTTCTGCTTGGCAGAGAGAGAGAGAGAGAAAGAGAGAGAGAGAGAGAGAAGGAGAGAGAGAGAGAGGGGCGGCAGGGAAGTGTTCCCAGCATGAACCGTAAACACAGTGTCTCTTCATAGCAGCAGTGGTTCAGCCGTGGGGATCATTGACATAACACCGAAGACCTGCTAGGCCTGTGTTCGGGAGGCCTTTTGAAAGCTCGGCAGTCTAGACGGGCAGCGAAGGGAGCAGAGTGTCGCCTTTCATTCTTCTTGCAGAGAAACGATCCGAAGGGCCCAGGTACCTGTATTTGGTTGGGTCCCCTAAGAATTGGGTACACATTGGGTACACAGTGTTTTTCCATGCGAGGTGGTGAGGACCCAGGAGTCCTAGGAGTCCTGAACCAGCACCCTAGCGTCAAGCCACTGCTTTGACGAAGGCTTCTGGGCAAATGCTGCATGCCTGCAGGCACTGTGGATGCCGTTCCCGGACCTTGTTTGGATCTTCGTGACCAGTGTGGTCTGCCCTTTATGCGAAGGGGGCTCTGGCACGCCTCAGGCAAGGAAGTGGAAAGACCTTTCTTCTTTCTTGCATAGCACCCTTTCCTTTGAGACACGTTCCAGCATGCAAGGGAAGACTAGCGGAACGCTGTGTTTAGGCACCTTTGAGGCTACGAGGATTCTTCGTTCAACTAGGGACAATCCAACGTTTCTCCTAAGGTCCCGGCATCAAAGTTGAACGCAGCCCCACGTACGTGTAGTTTCTCAAGCACCAGAAGAGACACAAGAAGCACTGTGGTACCTTCTCAGAATAATATCTTGCGCAGGGAGATGAGCACTGTCCGAGTGACATAGGCGTTTTAAGGCGCTAGCTAGATCTGGGTGTCCTTGAACCTGCCAAAAGACTAGCAGGCTTCAGGAGGAAACCGTTCGTTTTCCGGACGGCATGTAAAGTCGAGTTTCTGCTGGGCAGGGAGAGACGGCAGGTATGTAAGCGGAGAATGAACAGTCAGCACAGAGCTTGTTACATTGCAGCTCAGGGTCAGCCCTGAGAGCCACTGGCATCACACCGAAGACTTTCCAGAACTCGGGTCGGGGCACAGTTGAAAGACTTGTCAATCTCTCTATCCAACGAAGGCAACAGTTTGCTGCCTTTCACACTGCGTTCCAAGAGGTGATCCGGAGGTACCTGGGTCGCCGAACGGTGCTCAATCGGTCAACGGGAGTCATTGAGTGCACAGTATTCTTCCAAAGGGACATGGTGGGGCAGAGGGAGTCCTGGGAGAAGCATTCCAGCGTTAATGCCCTGCTTCCCTTAAGGGTTCATGGAAATCGTTTGTACACGTCAAGTCGTGCGTGGAAACCCTGCCATTACGTTGAGCCTGGGGGACAGGTCTGGCTTTCCCGTTATGTGAACAAGGGCTGCTGGAGGCCTCCTGTAACGAGTAGGAAACTGTCTGTTAGCCTAGGAAACCTGCCGTTCAATCACTCGGCATTACCACTGTGAAGAGGGCACGGGCAACAACGCTGTTTTTCACTTAAATCTGAGGCCGCAAGTGTCCTGCTTTCCCGTTGGGAAAATAATGCTTTTCTCATTAGGCCCCTCGGTCAGACTTGACGCAGCACACGTACGTGTAGCTTCTGACCGGCGAAAAGAGACTCAAGGAGCACCCTGGACCTTCCCTGATAAAACTTCGGCACACAGGGAGCTGAAAGGCGTGACCGACGTAATTCCTTAGGTGAGGCCAAAAAGTGTCCTTGTATCCTACCAGAGCTCAGGCAGTGTTGCAGGGGCAACAAGTCCGTTTGTCAGGCTGCGCCTGAAGTCGACGGTCTGCTTGGCAAGCGAGGGCAGCTTCGTGTTCCCAGTGCGAACGCTAAGCAGGGGGTGTTTTCATTGCCATCCTGGTTCAGCAACGGGGACCGCTTGCGGTCCACCTAAGACCTGCCAGACCCGTGTTCGGGAGGACTTTTGAAAGATGGGCAATCCAACGGTGCAACAAAGAGAACAGTGTTTTGCCTTGAATTCACTCTTCGTTCCAAGAGACGATGCGAAGGGCCTAGGTGCCTGTACGTCGGTAGGTCGCCTAAGACGTGACAACCGGTACACATGGTGTTGCCGTGAGACGTGGTGAGGGCGCGGGAGTCCCAGGAGTCCTGAAAAGCCCACTAGCATTTAGCCACTGCTTTGAGTAGGGCTCCCTGGGAAATGCTGCACGCCTGCCTGGCATTTGTGGATGCAATTCCTGGACCTTGCCTTCAGCTTGGCGCTCAGTGTCGTGTTCCTTCTGTGTAAAGGCGGCTCTGGGATGCCCCAGGAATGGAAGCGGAAACCCACCACCGCTCTCAAGAAAATTCCACTTTCCTTCCAAAGACATTCCAGCATGCAAGAATGGACTGACAGAGCACTGTATTTCAGGCAGCTTTCACGCTGAACGATCCTTCTTTCCCGTTGGGAGGTACTACAGTTCTCTAAGGGTCCCGGTCTCAGAGTTGCACACAGCCCACGTGCGTATAGTTTCTCAGGAACTGAGGGGGACCCCAGGAGGACGGTGGCACCTTCTCTGAATAGGTTTGTAGCCAGGGAGTTGGTTGTGCGCTGTGCGAATGGCATGAACTCTTAAAGGTGCTAGGTATCAGATTTAGGTGCTCCCTGAACCTGCCAAAAGCCTAGCAGTGTTCGGGGGGGAAACTGTCCATTTTCCAGACTGCATCAAAGGTCGAGTTACAGCTTGCCAGGAAGAGCCGGTAGGTAAGTACACCCAGAATGAACACTACGCACCGTGTCTCACATGGCTCCTCAGCGTCAGCAGTGGGAGCCCCTGGCATGCCACCTAGGACCTTCTACACCTCTGTTCAGGGGCACTTTTGAATGTCGTGGCTATCTAGCTCTACAGCAAAGAGGAGACTTTGTCGCTTCTCAGTCTGCATTCAAAGAGGTGATCCGGAGGACTTTGACAGCGGAAAGGTGCTCAGGGGGCCAAGAAGAGTCTCGGTACACAGTGTTCTTCCAAGGGACGTGGTGAGGCAGCGGGGACCCTAGGAAAGGCATACTAACTTCAATGCACTACTCGCCTAAGGTTTCCTGGTAAACCTCTGCACGCGTCAGGTATTCGTGGAGGGAATACCTGAACCTCACTTGGGTCATTTTGGAACAGTAGAGTGTTCCGTTGATGGACAGAGGGCGCCCGGAGGCCTCCTGCACGGCGTAGTAAACAGAGTGTTTCTCTAGGCAAACTCCCTTTCCCCGCACATAGCCATTCTACTTGTGAAGAGAACACGAGGAACCGCACTGTTTCTCAGGACACTTTGAGGCCGCACTTTCAGCTCTCCCGCCGGGAAAATAATGCTCTTGGCTTTAGGTAACCAATATCAAAATTGAACCCAGCACATGCACTTGTAGTTTCTGACCAACAGAAAGAGACTCAAGCAGCACCCTGGACCTTCGCTGATAAGACTTTGGCACCAGGGTAGTCCTGCGTGGGCTGAATGGCCTCAACGACGTAATTCCCGGGGATGGGCCAAACTGTCCTTGTGTCTTACAAAACCCAGGGTAGCGTTCAGGGGCAAATTGTACATTTGTCAGGCTGCCTCTGAAGTCGACCTTCTGCTTGGCAGAGAGAGAGAGAGAGAGAGAGGCGGCAGGGAAGTGTTCCCAGCATGAACCGTAAACACAGTGTCTCTTCATAGCAGCAGTGGTTCAGCCGTGGGGATCATTGACATAACACCGAAGACCTGCTAGGCCTGTGTTCGGGAGGACTTTTGAAAGCTCGGCAGTCTAGACGGGCAGTGAAGGGAGCAGAGTGTCGCCTTTCATTCTTCTTGCAGAGAAACGATCCGAAGGGCCCAGGTACCTGTATTTGGTTGGGTCCCCTAAGAATTGGGTACACATTGGGTACACAGTGTTTTTCCATGCGAGGTGGTGAGGACCCAGGAGTCCTAGGAGTCCTGAACCAGCACCCTAGCGTCAAGCCACTGCTTTGACGAAGGCTTCTGGGCAAATGCTGCATGCCTGCAGGCACTGTGGATGCCGTTCCCGGACCTTGTTTGGATCTTCGTGACCAGTGTGGTCTGCCCTTTATGCGAAGGGGGCTCTGGCACGCCTCAGGCAAGGAAGTGGAAAGACCTTTCTTCTTTCTTGCATAGCACCCTTTCCTTTGAGACACGTTCCAGCATGCAAGGGAAGACTAGCGGAACGCTGTGTTTAGGCACCTTTGAGGCTACGAGGATTCTTCGTTCAACTAGGGACAATCCAACGTTTCTCCTAAGGTCCCGGCATCAAAGTTGAACGCAGCCCCACGTACGTGTAGTTTCTCAAGCACCAGAAGAGACACAAGAAGCACTGTGGTACCTTCTCAGAATAATATCTTGCGCAGGGAGATGAGCACTGTCCGAGTGACATAGGCGTTTTAAGGCGCTAGCTAGATCTGGGTGTCCTTGAACCTGCCAAAAGACTAGCAGGCTTCAGGAGGAAACCGTTCGTTTTCCGGACGGCATGTAAAGTCGAGTTTCTGCTGGGCAGGGAGAGACGGCAGGTATGTAAGCGGAGAATGAACAGTCAGCACAGAGCTTGTTACATTGCAGCTCAGGGTCAGCCCTGAGAGCCACTGGCATCACACCGAAGACTTTCCAGAACTCGGGTCGGGGCACAGTTGAAAGACTTGTCAATCTCTCTATCCAACGAAGGCAACAGTTTGCTGCCTTTCACACTGCGTTCCAAGAGGTGATCCGGAGGTACCTGGGTCACCGAACGGTGCTCAACCGGTCAACGGGAGTCATTGAGTGCACAGTGTTCCTCCAAAGGGACATGGTGGGGCAGAGGGAGTCCTGGGAGAAGCATTCCAGCGTTAATGCGCTGCTTCCCCTAAGGGTTCATGGAAATCGTTTGTACACGTCAAGTCGTGCGTGGAAACCCTGCCATTACGTTGAGCCTGGGGGACAGGTCTGGCTTTCCCGTTATGTGAACAAGGGCTGCTGGAGGCCTCCTGTAACGAGTAGGAAACTGTCTGTTAGCCTAGGAAACCTGCCGTTCAATCACTCAGCATTACCACTGTGAAGAGGGCACGGGCAACAACGCTGTTTTTCACTTAAATCTGAGGCCGCAAGTGTCCTGCTTTCCCGTTGGGAAAATAATGCTTTTCTCATTAGGCCCCTCGGTCAGACTTGACGCAGCACACGTACGTGTAGCTTCTGACCGGCGAAAAGAGACTCAAGGAGCACCCTGGACCTTCCCTGCTAAAACTTCGGCACACAGGGAGCTGAAAGGCGTGACCGACGTAATTCCTTAGGTGAGGCCAAAAAGTGTCCTTGTATCCTACCAGAGCTCAGGCAGTGTTGCAGGGGCAACAAGTCCGTTTGTCAGGCTGCGCCTGAAGTCGACGGTCTGCTTGGCAAGCGAGGGCAGCTTCGTGTTCCCAGTGCGAACGCTAAGCAGGGGGTGTTTTCATTGCCGTCCCGGTTCAGCAGCGGGGACCGCTTGCGGTCCACCTAAGACCTGCCAGACCCGTGTTCGGGAGGACTTTTGAAAGATGGGCAATCCAACGGTGCAATAAAGAGAGCAGTGTTTTGCCTTGAATTCACTCTTCGTTCCAAGAGACGATGCGAAGGGCCTAGGTGCCTGTACGTCGGTAGGTCGCCTAAGACGTGACAACCGGTACACATGGTGTTGCCGTGAGACGTGGTGAGGGCGCGGGAGTCCCAGGAGTCCTGAAAAGCCCACTAGCGTTTAGCCACTGCTTTGAGTAGGGCTCCCTGGGAAATGCTGCACGCCTGCCTGGCATTTGTGGATGCAATTCCTGGACCTGGCCTTCAGCTTGGCTCTCAGTGTCGTGTTCCTTCTGTGTAAAGGCGGCTCTGGGATGCCCCAGGAATGGAAGCGGAAACCCACCACCGCTCTCAAGAAAATTCCACTTTCCTTCCAAAGACATTCCAGCATGCAAGAATGGACTGACAGAGCACTGTATTTCAGGCAGCTTTCACGCTGAACGATCCTTCTTTCCCGTTGGGAGGTACTACAGTTCTCTAAGGGTCCCGGTCTCAGAGTTGCACACAGCCCACATGCGTATAGTTTCTCAGGAACCGAGGGGGACCCCAGGAGGACGGTGGCACCTTCTCTGAATAGGTTTGTAGCCAGGGAGTTGGTTGTGCGCTGTGCGAATGGCATGAACTCTTAAAGGTGCTAGGTATCAGATTTAGGTGCTCCCTGAACCTGCCAAAAGCCTAGCAGTGTTCGGGGGGGAAACTGTCCATTTTCCAGACTGCATCAAAGGTCGAGTTACAGCTTGCCAGGAAGAGCCGGTAGGTAAGTACACCCAGAATGAACACTACGCACCGTGTCTCACATGGCTCCTCAGCGTCAGCAGTGGGAGCCCCTGGCATGCCACCTAGGACCTTCTACACCTCTGTTCAGGGGCACTTTTGAATGTCGTGGCTATCTAGCTCTACAGCAAAGAGGAGACTTTGTCGCTTCTCAGTCTGCATTCAAAGAGGTGATCCGGAGGACTTTGACAGCGGAAAGGTGCTCAGGGGGCCAAGAAGAGTCTCGGTACACAGTGTTCTTCCAAGGGACGTGGTGAGGCAGCAGGGACCCTAGGAAAGGCATACTAACTTCAATGCACTACTCGCCTAAGGTTTCCTGGAAAACCTCTGCACGCATCAGGTATTCGTGGAGGGAATACCTGAACCTCACTTGGGTCATTTTGGAACAGTAGAGTGTTCCGTTGATGGACAGAGGGCGCCCGGAGGCCTCCTGCACGGCGTAGTAAACAGAGTGTTTCTCTTGGCAAACTCCCTTTCCCCGCACATAGCCATTCTACTTGTGAAGAGAACACGAGGAACCGCACTGTTTCTCAGGACACTTTGAGGCCGCACTTTCAGCTCTCCCGCCGGGAAAATAATGCTCTTGGCTTTAGGTAACCAATATCAAAATTGAACCCAGCACATGCACTTGTAGTTTCTGACCAACAGAAAGAGACTCAAGCAGCACCCTGGACCTTCGCTGATAAGACTTTGGCACCAGGGTAGTCCTGCGTGGGCTGAATGGCCTCAACGACGTAATTCCCGGGGATGGGCCAAACTGTCCTTGTGTCTTACACAACCCAGGGTAGCGTTCAGGGGCAAATTGTACGTTTGTCAGGCTGCCTCTGAAGTCGACCTTCTGCTTGGCAGAGAGAGAGAGAGAGAAAGAGAGAGAGAGAGAGAGAAGGAGAGAGAGAGAGAGGGGCGGCAGGGAAGTGTTCCCAGCATGAACCGTAAACACAGTGTCTCTTCATAGCAGCAGTGGTTCAGCCGTGGGGATCATTGACATAACACTGAAGACCTGCTAGGCCTGTGTTCGAGAGGCCTTTTGAAAGCTCGGCAGTCTAGACGGGCAGCGAAGGGAGCAGAGTGTCGCCTTTCATTCTTCTTGCAGAGAAACGATCCGAAGGGCCCAGGTACCTGTATTTGGTTGGGTCCCCTAAGAATTGGGTACACATTGGGTACACAGTGTTTTTCCATGCGAGGTGGTGAGGACCCAGGAGTCCTAGGAGTCCTGAACCAGCACCCTAGCGTCAAGCCACTGCTTTGACGAAGGCTTCTGGGCAAATGCTGCATGCCTGCAGGCACTGTGGATGCCGTTCCCGGACCTTGTTTGGATCTTCGTGACCAGTGTGGTCTGCCCTTTATGCGAAGGGGGCTCTGGCACGCCTCAGGCAAGGAAGTGGAAAGACCTTTCTTCTTTCTTGCATAGCACCCTTTCCTTTGAGACACGTTCCAGCATGCAAGGGAAGACTAGCGGAACGCTGTGTTTAGGCACCTTTGAGGCTACGAGGATTCTTCGTTCAACTAGGGACAATCCAACGTTTCTCCTAAGGTCCCGGCATCAAAGTTGAACGCAGCCCCACGTATGTGTAGTTTCTCAAGCACCAGAAGAGACACAAGAAGCACTGTGGTACCTTCTCAGAATAATATCTTGCGCAGGGAGATGAGCACTGTCCGAGTGACATAGGCGTTTTAAGGCGCTAGCTAGATCTGGGTGTCCTTGAACCTGCCAAAAGACTAGCAGGCTTCAGGAGGAAACCGTTCGTTTTCCGGACGGCATGTAAAGTCGAGTTTCTGCTGGGCAGGGAGAGACGGCAGGTATGTAAGCGGAGAATGAACAGTCAGCACAGAGCTTGTTACATTGCAGCTCAGGGTCAGCCCTGAGAGCCACTGGCATCACACCGAAGACTTTCCAGAACTCGGGTCGGGGCACAGTTGAAAGACTTGTCAATCTCTCTATCCAACGAAGGCAACAGTTTTCTGCCTTTCACACTGCGTTCCAAGAGGTGATCCGGAGGTACCTGGGTCGCCGAACGGTGCTCAATCGGTCAACGGGAGTCATTGAGTGCACAGTGTTCCTCCAAAGGGACATGGTGGGGCAGAGGGAGTCCTGGGAGAAGCATTCCAGCGTTAATGCGCTGCTTCCCCTAAGGGTTCATGGAAATCGTTTGTACACGTCAAGTCGTGCGTGGAAACCCTGCCATTACGTTGAGCCTGGGGGACAGGTCTGGCTTTCCCGTTATGTGAACAAGGGCTGCTGGAGGCCTCCTGTAACGAGTAGGAAACTGTCTGTTAGCCTAGGAAACCTGCCGTTCAATCACTCGGCATTACCACTGTGAAGAGGGCACGGGCAACAACGCTGTTTTTCACTTAAATCTGAGGCCGCAAGTGTCCTGCTTTCCCGTTGGGAAAATAATGCTTTTCTCATTAGGCCCCTCGGTCAGACTTGACGCAGCACACGTACGTGTAGCTTCTGACCGGCGAAAAGAGACTCAAGGAGCACCCTGGACCTTCCCTGATAAAACTTCGGCACACAGGGAGCTGAAAGGCGTGACCGACGTAATTCCTTAGGTGAGGCCAAAAAGTGTCCTTGTATCCTACCAGAGCTCAGGCAGTGTTGCAGGGGCAACAAGTCCGTTTGTCAGGCTGCGCCTAAAGTCGACGGTCTGCTTGGCAAGCGAGGGCAGCTTCGTGTTCCCAGTGCGAACGCTAAGCAGGGGGTGTTTTCATTGCCGTCCCGGTTCAGCAGCGGGGACCGCTTGCGGTCCACCTAAGACCTGCCAGACCCGTGTTCGGGAGGACTTTTGAAAGATGGGCAATCCAACGGTGCAACAAAGAGAGCAGTGTTTTGCCTTGAATTCACTCTTCGTTCCAAGAGACGATGCGAAGGGCCTAGGTGCCTGTACGTCGGTAGGTCGCCTAAGACGTGACAACCGGTACACATGGTGTTGCTGTGAGACGTGGTGAGGGCGCGGGAGTCCCAGGAGTCCTGAAAAGCCCACTAGCGTTTAGCCACTGCTTTGAGTAGGGCTCCCTGGGAAATGCTGCACGCCTGCCTGGCATTTGTGGATGCAATTCCTGGACCTTGCCTTCAGCTTGGCTCTCAGTGTCGTGTTCCTTCTGTGTAAAGGCGGCTCTGGGATGCCCCAGGAATGGAAGCGGAAACCCACCACCGCTCTCAAGAAAATTCCACTTTCCTTCCAAAGACATTCCAGCATGCAAGAATGGACTGACAGAGCACTGTATTTCAGGCAGCTTTCACGCTGAACGATCCTTCTTTCCCGTTGGGAGGTACTACAGTTCTCTAAGGGTCCCGGTCTCAGAGTTGCACACAGCCCACGTGCGTATAGTTTCTCAGGAACCGAGGGGGACCCCAGGAGGACGGTGGCACCTTCTCTGAATAGGTTTGTAGCCAGGGAGTTGGTTGTGCGCTGTGCGAATGGCATGAACTCTTAAAGGTGCTAGGTATCAGATTTAGGTGCTCCCTGAACCTGCCAAAAGCCTAGCAGTGTTCGGGGGGGAAACTGTCCATTTTCCAGACTGCATCAAAGGTCGAGTTACAGCTTGCCAGGAAGAGCCGGTAGGTAAGTACACCCAGAATGAACACTACGCACCGTGTCTCACATGGCTCCTCAGCGTCAGCAGTGGGAGCCCCTGGCATGCCACCTAGGACCTTCTACACCTCTGTTCAGGGGCACTTTTGAATGTCGTGGCTATCTAGCTCTACAGCAAAGAGGAGACTTTGTCGCTTCTCAGTCTGCATTCAAAGAGGTGATCCGGAGGACTTTGACAGCGGAAAGGTGCTCAGGGGGCCAAGAAGAGTCTCGGTACACAGTGTTCTTCCAAGGGACGTGGTGAGGCAGCGGGGACCCTAGGAAAGGCATACTAACTTCAATGCACTACTCGCCTAAGGTTTCCTGGAAAACCTCTGCACGCGTCAGGTATTCGTGGAGGGAATACCTGAACCTCACTTGGGTCATTTTGGAACAGTAGAGTGTTCCGTTGATGGACAGAGGGCGCCCGGAGGCCTCCTGCACGGCGTAGTAAACAGAGTGTTTCTCTAGGCAAACTCCCTTTCCCCGCACATAGCCATTCTACTTGTGAAGAGAACACGAGGAACCGCACTGTTTCTCAGGACACTTTGAGGCCGCACTTTCAGCTCTCCCGCCGGGAAAATAATGCTCTTGGCTTTAGGTAACCAATATCAAAATTGAACCCAGCACATGCACTTGTAGTTTCTGACCAACAGAAAGAGACTCAAGCAGCACCCTGGACCTTCGCTGATAAGACTTTGGCACCAGGGTAGTCCTGCGTGGGCTGAATGGCCTCAACGACGTAATTCCCGGGGATGGGCCAAACTGTCCTTGTGTCTTACACAACCCAGGGTAGTGTTCAGGGGCAAATTGTACGTTTGTCAGGCTGCCTCTAAAGTCGACCTTCTGCTTGGCAGAGAGAGAGAGAGAGAAAGAGAGAGAGAGAGAGAGAGGGAGAGAGAGAGAGAGGGGCGGCAGGGAAGTGTTCCCAGCATGAACCGTAAACACAGTGTCTCTTCATAGCAGCAGTGGTTCAGCCGTGGGGATCATTGACATAACACCGAAGACCTGCTAGGCCTGTGTTCGGGAGGCCTTTTGAAAGCTCGGCAGTCTAGACGGGCAGCGAAGGGAGCAGAGTGTCGCCTTTCATTCTTCTTGCAGAGAAACGATCCGAAGGGCCCAGGTACCTGTATTTGGTTGGGTCCCCTAAGAATTGGGTACACATTGGGTACACAGTGTTTTTCCATGCGAGGTGGTGAGGACCCAGGAGTCCTAGGAGTCCTGAACCAGCACCCTAGCGTCAAGCCACTGCTTTGACGAAGGCTTCTGGGCAAATGCTGCATGCCTGCAGGCACTGTGGATGCCGTTCCCGGACCTTGTTTGGATCTTCGTGACCAGTGTGGTCTGCCCTTTATGCGAAGGGGGCTCTGGCACGCCTCAGGCAAGGAAGTGGAAAGACCTTTCTTCTTTCTTGCATAGCACCCTTTCCTTTGAGACACGTTCCAGCATGCAAGGGAAGACTAGCGGAACGCTGTGTTTAGGCACCTTTGAGGCTACGAGGATTCTTCGTTCAACTAGGGACAATCCAACGTTTCTCCTAAGGTCCCGGCATCAAAGTTGAACGCAGCCCCACGTACGTGTAGTTTCTCAAGCACCAGAAGAGACACAAGAAGCACTGTGGTACCTTCTCAGAATAATATCTTGCGCAGGGAGATGAGCACTGTCCGAGTGACATAGGCGTTTTAAGGCGCTAGCTAGATCTGGGTGTCCTTGAACCTGCCAAAAGACTAGCAGGCTTCAGGAGGAAACCGTTCGTTTTCCGGACGGCATGTAAAGTCGAGTTCCTGCTGGGCAGGGAGAGACGGCAGGTATGTAAGCGGAGAATGAACAGTCAGCACAGAGCTTGTTACATTGCAGCTCAGGGTCAGCCCTGAGAGCCACTGGCATCACACCGAAGACTTTCCAGAACTCGGGTCGGGGCACAGTTGAAAGACTTGTCAATCTCTCTATCCAACGAAGGCAACAGTTTGCTGCCTTTCACACTGCGTTCCAAGAGGTGATCCGGAGGTACCTGGGTCGCCGAACGGTGCTCAATCGGTCAACGGGAGTCATTGAGTGCACAGTGTTCCTCCAAAGGGACATGGTGGGGCAGAGGGAGTCCTGGGAGAAGCATTCCAGCGTTAATGCGCTGCTTCCCCTAAGGGTTCATGGAAATCGTTTGTACACGTCAAGTCGTGCGTGGAAACCCTGCCATTACGTTGAGCCTGGGGGACAGGTCTGGCTTTCCCGTTATGTGAACAAGGGCTGCTGGAGGCCTCCTGTAACGAGTAGGAAACTGTCTGTTAGCCTAGGAAACCTGCCGTTCAATCACTCGGCATTACCACTGTGAAGAGGGCACGGGCAACAACGCTGTTTTTCACTTAAATCTGAGGCCGCAAGTGTCCTGCTTTCCCGTTGGGAAAATAATGCTTTTCTCATTAGGCCCCTCGGTCAGACTTGACGCAGCACACGTACGTGTAGCTTCTGACCGGCGAAAAGAGACTCAAGGAGCACCCTGGACCTTCCCTGATAAAACTTCGGCACACAGGGAGCTGAAAGGCGTGACCGACGTAATTCCTTAGGTGAGGCCAAAAAGTGTCCTTGTATCCTACCAGAGCTCAGGCAGTGTTGCAGGGGCAACAAGTCCGTTTGTCAGGCTGCGCCTAAAGTCGACGGTCTGCTTGGCAAGCGAGGGCAGCTTCGTGTTCCCAGTGCGAACGCTAAGCAGGGGGTGTTTTCATTGCCGTCCCGGTTCAGCAGCGGGGACCGCTTGCGGTCCACCTAAGACCTGCCAGACCCGTGTTCGGGAGGACTTTTGAAAGATGGGCAATCCAACGGTGCAACAAAGAGAGCAGTGTTTTGCCTTGAATTCACTCTTCGTTCCAAGAGACGATGCGAAGGGCCTAGGTGCCTGTACGTCGGTAGGTCGCCTAAGACGTGACAACCGGTACACATGGTGTTGCCGTGAGACGTGGTGAGGGCGCGGGAGTCCCAGGAGTCCTGAAAAGCCCACTAGCGTTTAGCCACTGCTTTGAGTAGGGCTCCCTGGGAAATGCTGCACGCCTGCCTGGCATTTGTGGATGCAATTCCTGGACCTTGCCTTCAGCTTGGCTCTCAGTGTCGTGTTCCTTCTGTGTAAAGGCGGCTCTGGGATGCCCCAGGAATGGAAGCGGAAACCCACCACCGCTCTCAAGAAAATTCCACTTTCCTTCCAAAGACATTCCAGCATGCAAGAATGGACTGACAGAGCACTGTATTTCAGGCAGCTTTCACGCTGAACGATCCTTCTTTCCCGTTGGGAGGTACTACAGTTCTCTAAGGGTCCCGGTCTCAGAGTTGCACACAGCCCACGTGCGTATAGTTTCTCAGGAACCGAGGGGGACCCCAGGAGGACGGTGGCACCTTCTCTGAATAGGTTTGTAGCCAGGGAGTTGGTTGTGCGCTGTGCGAATGGCATGAACTCTTAAAGGTGCTAGGTATCAGATTTAGGTGCTCCCTGAACCTGCCAAAAGCCTAGCAGTGTTCGGGGGGGAAACTGTCCATTTTCCAGACTGCATCAAAGGTCGAGTTACAGCTTGCCAGGAAGAGCCGGTAGGTAAGTACACCCAGAATGAACACTACGCACCGTGTCTCACATGGCTCCTCAGCGTCAGCAGTGGGAGCCCCTGGCATGCCACCTAGGACCTTCTACACCTCTGTTCAGGGGCACTTTTGAATGTCGTGGCTATCTAGCTCTACAGCAAAGAGGAGACTTTGTCGCTTCTCAGTCTGCATTCAAAGAGGTGATCCGGAGGACTTTGACAGCGGAAAGGTGCTCAGGGGGCCAAGAAGAGTCTCGGTACACAGTGTTCTTCCAAGGGACGTGGTGAGGCAGCGGGGACCCTAGGAAAGGCATACTAACTTCAATGCACTACTCGCCTAAGGTTTCCTGGAAAACCTCTGCACGCGTCAGGTATTCGTGGAGGGAATACCTGAACCTCACTTGGGTCATTTTGGAACAGTAGAGTGTTCCGTTGATGGACAGAGGGCGCCCGGAGGCCTCCTGCACGGCGTAGTAAACAGAGTGTTTCTCTAGGCAAACTCCCTTTCCCCGCACATAGCCATTCTACTTGTGAAGAGAACACGAGGAACCGCACTGTTTCTCAGGACACTTTGAGGCCGCACTTTCAGCTCTCCCGCCGGGAAAATAATGCTCTTGGCTTTAGGTAACCAATATCAAAATTGAACCCAGCACATGCACTTGTAGTTTCTGACCAACAGAAAGAGACTCAAGCAGCACCCTGGACCTTCGCTGATAAGACTTTGGCACCAGGGTAGTCCTGCGTGGGCTGAATGGCCTCAACGACGTAATTCCCGGGGATGGGCCAAACTGTCCTTGTGTCTTACACAACCCAGGGTAGCGTTCAGGGGCAAATTGTACGTTTGTCAGGCTGCCTCTAAAGTCGACCTTCTGCTTGGCAGAGAGAGAGAGAGAGAAAGAGAGAGAGAGAGAGAGAGGGAGAGAGAGAGAGAGGGGCGGCAGGGAAGTGTTCCCAGCATGAACCGTAAACACAGTGTCTCTTCATAGCAGCAGTGGTTCAGCCGTGGGGATCATTGACATAACACCGAAGACCTGCTAGGCCTGTGTTCGGGAGGCCTTTTGAAAGCTCGGCAGTCTAGACGGGCAGCGAAGGGAGCAGAGTGTCGCCTTTCATTCTTCTTGCAGAGAAACGATCCGAAGGGCCCAGGTACCTGTATTTGCTTGGGTCCCCTAAGAATTGGGTACACATTGGGTACACAGTGTTTTTCCATGCGAGGTGGTGAGGACCCAGGAGTCCTAGGAGTCCTGAACCAGCACCCTAGCGTCAAGCCACTGCTTTGACGAAGGCTTCTGGGCAAATGCTGCATGCCTGCAGGCACTGTGGATGCCGTTCCCGGACCTTGTTTGGATCTTCGTGACCAGTGTGGTCTGCCCTTTATGCGAAGGGGGCTCTGGCACGCCTCAGGCAAGGAAGTGGAAAGACCTTTCTTCTTTCTTGCATAGCACCCTTTCCTTTGAGACACGTTCCAGCATGCAAGGGAAGACTAGCGGAACGCTGTGTTTAGGCACCTTTGAGGCTACGAGGATTCTTCGTTCAACTAGGGACAATCCAACGTTTCTCCTAAGGTCCCGGCATCAAAGTTGAACGCAGCCCCACGTACGTGTAGTTTCTCAATCACCAGAAGAGACACAAGAAGCACTGTGGTACCTTCTCAGAATAATATCTTGCGCAGGGAGATGAGCACTGTCCGAGTGACATAGGCGTTTTAAGGCGCTAGCTAGATCTGGGTGTCCTTGAACCTGCCAAAAGACTAGCAGGCTTCAGGAGGAAACCGTTCGTTTTCCGGACGGCATGTAAAGTCGAGTTTCTGCTGGGCAGGGAGAGACGGCAGGTATGTAAGCGGAGAATGAACAGTCAGCACAGAGCTTGTTACATTGCAGCTCAGGGTCAGCCCTGAGAGCCACTGGCATCACACCGAAGACTTTCCAGAACTCGGGTCGGGGCACAGTTGAAAGACTTGTCAATCTCTCTATCCAACGAAGGCAACAGTTTGCTGCCTTTCACACTGCGTTCCAAGAGGTGATCCGGAGGTACCTGGGTCGCCGAACGGTGCTCAATCGGTCAACGGGAGTCATTGAGTGCAAAGTGTTCCTCCAAAGGGACATGGTGGGGCAGAGGGAGTCCTGGGAGAAGCATTCCAGCGTTAATGCGCTGCTTCCCCTAAGGGTTCATGGAAATCGTTTGTACACGTCAAGTCGTGCGTGGAAACCCTGCCATTACGTTGAGCCTGGGGGACAGGTCTGGCTTTCCCGTTATGTGAACAAGGGCTGCTGGAGGCCTCCTGTAACGAGTAGGAAACTGTCTGTTAGCCTAGGAAACCTGCCGTTCAATCACTCGGCATTACCACTGTGAAGAGGGCACGGGCAACAACGCTGTTTTTCACTTAAATCTGAGGCCGCAAGTGTCCTGCTTTCCCGTTGGGAAAATAATGCTTTTCTCATTAGGCCCCTCGGTCAGACTTGACGCAGCACACGTACGTGTAGCTTCTGACCGGCGAAAAGAGACTCAAGGAGCACCCTGGACCTTCCCTGATAAAACTTCGGCACACAGGGAGCTGAAAGGCGTGACCGACGTAATTCCTTAGGTGAGGCCAAAAAGTGTCCTTGTATCCTACCAGAGCTCAGGCAGTGTTGCAGGGGCAACAAGTCCGTTTGTCAGGCTGCGCCTAAAGTCGACGGTCTGCTTGGCAAGCGAGGGCAGCTTCGTGTTCCCAGTGCGAACGCTAAGCAGGGGGTGTTTTCATTGCCGTCCCGGTTCAGCAGCAGGGACCGCTTGCGGTCCACCTAAGACCTGCCAGACCCGTGTTCGGGAGGACTTTTGAAAGATGGGCAATCCAACGGTGCAACAAAGAGAGCAGTGTTTTGCCTTGAATTCACTCTTCGTTCCAAGAGACGATGCGAAGGGCCTAGGTGCCTGTACGTCGGTAGGTCGCCTAAGACGTGACAACCGGTACACATGGTGTTGCCGTGAGACGTGGTGAGGGCGCGGGAGTCCCAGGAGTCCTGAAAAGCCCACTAGCGTTTAGCCACTGCTTTGAGTAGGGCTCCCTGGGAAATGCTGCACGCCTGCCTGGCATTTGTGGATGCAATTCCTGGACCTTGCCTTCAGCTTGGCGCTCAGTGTCGTGTTCCTTCTGTGTAAAGGCGGCTCTGGGATGCCCCAGGAATGGAAGCGGAAACCCACCACCGCTCTCAAGAAACTTCCACTTTCCTTCCAAAGACATTCCAGCATGCAAGAATGGACTGACAGAGCACTGTATTTCAGGCAGCTTTCACGCTGAACGATCCTTCTTTCCCGTTGGGAGGTACTACAGTTCTCTAAGGGTCCCGGTCTCAGAGTTGCACACAGCCCACGTGCGTATAGTTTCTCAGGAACCGAGGGGGACCCCAGGAGGATGGTGGCACCTTCTCTGAATAGGTTTGTAGCCAGGGAGTTGGTTGTGCGCTGTGCGAATGGCATGAACTCTTAAAGGTGCTAGGTATCAGATTTAGGTGCTCCCTGAACCTGCCAAAAGCCTAGCAGTGTTCAGGGGGGAAACTGTCCATTTTCCAGACTGCATCAAAGGTCGAGTTACAGCTTGCCAGGAAGAGCCGGTAGGTAAGTACACCCAGAATGAACACTACGCACCGTGTCTCACATGGCTCCTCAGCGTCAGCAGTGGGAGCCCCTGGCATGCCACCTAGGACCTTCTACACCTCTGTTCAGGGGCACTTTTGAATGTCGTGGCTATCTAGCTCTACAGCAAAGAGGAGACTTTGTCGCTTCTCAGTCTGCATTCAAAGAGGTGATCCGGAGGACTTTGACAGCGGAAAGGTGCTCAGGGGGCCAAGAAGAGTCTCGGTACACAGTGTTCTTCCAAGGGACGTGGTGAGGCAGCGGGGACCCTAGGAAAGGCATACTAACTTCAATGCACTACTCGCCTAAGGTTTCCTGGAAAACCTCTGCACGCGTCAATTCGTGGAAGGAATACCTGAACCTCACTTGGGTCGTTGTGGAACAGTAGAGTGTTCCGTTGATGGATAGAGGGCGCCCGGAGGCCTCCCGCACGGTGTAGTAAACAGAGTGTTTCTCTAGGCAAACTCCCTTTCCCCGCACATAGCCATTCTACTTGTGAAGAGAACACGAGGAACCGCACTGTTTCTCAGGACACTTTGAGGCCGCACTTTCAGCTCTCCCACCGGGAAAATAATGCTCTTGGCTTTAGGTAACCAATATCAAAATTGAACCCAGCACATGCACTTGTAGTTTCTGACCAACAGAAAGAGACTCAAGCAGCACCCTGGACCTTCGCTGATAAGACTTTGGCACCAGGGTAGTCCTGCGTGGGCTGAATGGCCTCAACGACGTAATTCCCGGGGATGGGCCAAACTGTCCTTGTGTCTTACAAAACCCAGGGTAGCGTTCAGGGGCAAATTGTACATTTGTCAGGCTGCCTCTGAAGTCGACCTTCTGCTTGGCAGAGAGAGAGAGAGAGAGAGAGGCGGCAGGGAAGTGTTCCCAGCATGAACCGTAAACACAGTGTCTCTTCATAGCAGCAGTGGTTCAGCTGTGGGGATCATTGACATAACACCGAAGACCTTCTACGCCTGTGTTCGGGAGGACTTTTGAAAGCTCGGCAGTCTAGATGGGCAGCGAAGGGAGCAGAGTGTCGCCTTTCATTCTTCTTGCAGAGAAACGATCCGAAGGGCCCAGGTACCTGTATTTGGTTGGGTCCCCTAAGAATTGGGTACACATTGGGTACACAGTGTTTTTCCATGCGAGGTGGTGAGGACCCAGGAGTCCTAGGAGTCCTGAACCAACACCTTAGCGTCAAGCCACTGCTTTGACGAAGGCTTCTGGGCAAATGCTGCATGCCTGCAGGCACTGTGGATGCCGTTCCCGGACCTTGTTTGGATCTTCGTGACCAGTGTGGTCTGCCCTTTATGCGAAGGGGGCTCTGGCACGCCTCAGGCAAGGAAGTGGAAAGACCTTTCTTCTTTCTTGCATAGCACCCTTTCCTTTGAGACACGTTCCAGCATGCAAGGGAAGACTAGCGGAACGCTGTGTTTAGGCACCTTTGAGGCTACGAGGATTCTTCGTTCAACTAGGGACAATCCAACGTTTCTCCTAAGGTCCCGGCATCAAAGTTGAACGCAGCCCCACGTACGTGTAGTTTCTCAAGCACCAGAAGAGACACAAGAAGCACTGTGGTACCTTCTCAGAATAATATCTTGCGCAGGGAGATGAGCACTGTCCGAGTGACATAGGCGTTTTAAGGCGCTAGCTAGATCTGGGTGTCCTTGAACCTGCCAAAAGACTAGCAGGCTTCAGGAGGAAACCGTTCGTTTTCCGGACGGCATGTAAAGTCGAGTTTCTGCTGGGCAGGGAGAGACGGCAGGTATGTAAGCGGAGAATGAACAGTCAGCACAGAGCTTGTTACATTGCAGCTCAGGGTCAGCCCTGAGAGCCACTGGCATCACACCGAAGACTTTCCAGAACTCGGGTCGGGGCACAGTTGAAAGACTTGTCAATCTCTCTATCCAACGAAGGCAACAGTTTGCTGCCTTTCACACTGCGTTCCAAGAGGTGATCCGGAGGTACCTGGGTCGCCGAACGGTGCTCAATCGGTCAACGGGAGTCATTGAGTGCACAGTGTTCCTCCAAAGGGACATGGTGGGGCAGAGGGAGTCCTGGGAGAAGCATTCCAGCGTTAATGCGCTGCTTCCCCTAAGGGTTCATGGAAATCGTTTGTACACGTCAAGTCGTGCGTGGAAACCCTGCCATTACGTTGAGCCTGGGGGACAGCTCTGGCTTTCCCGTTATGTGAACAAGGGCTGCTGGAGGCCTCCTGTAATGAGTAGGAAACTGTCTGTTAGCCTAGGAAACCTGCCGTTCAATCACTCGGCATTACCACTGTGAAGAGGGCACGGGCAACAACGCTGTTTTTCACTTAAATCTGAGGCCGCAAGTGTCCTGCTTTCCCGTTGGGAAAATAATGCGTTTCTCATTAGGCCCCTCGGTCAGACTTGACGCAGCACACGTACGTGTAGCTTCTGACCGGCGAAAAGAGACTCAAGGAGCACCCTGGACCTTCCCTGATAAAACTTCGGCACACAGGGAGCTGAAAGGCGTGACCGACGTAATTCCTTAGGTGAGGCCAAAAAGTGTCCTTGTATCCTACCAGAGCTCAGGCAGTGTTGCAGGGGCAACAAGTCCGTTTGTCAGGCTGCGCCTGAAGTCGACGGTCTGCTTGGCAAGCGAGGGCAGCTTCGTGTTCCCAGTGCGAACGCTAAGCAGGGGGTGTTTTCATTGCCGTCCTGGTTCAGCAGCGGGGACCGCTTGCGGTCCACCTAAGACCTGCCAGACCCGTGTTCGGGAGGACTTTTGAAAGATGGGCAATCCAACGGTGCAACAAAGAGAGCAGTGTTTTGCCTTGAATTCACTCTTCGTTCCAAGAGACGATGCGAAGGGCCTAGGTGCCTGTACGTCGGTAGGTCGCCTAAGACGTGACAACCGGTACACATGGTGTTGCCGTGAGACGTGGTGAGGGCGCGGGAGTCCCAGGAGTCCTGAAAAGCCCACTAGCGTTTAGCCACTGCTTTGATTAGGGCTCCCTGGGAAATGCTGCACGCCTGCCTGGCATTTGTGGATGCAATTCCTGGACCTTGCCTTCAGCTTGGCGCTCAGTGTCGTGTTCCTTCTGTGTAAAGGCGGCTCTGGGATGCCCCAGGAATGGAAGCGGAAACCCACCACCGCTCTCAAGAAAATTCCACTTTCCTTCCAAAGACATTCCAGCATGCAAGAATGGACTGACAGAGCACTGTATTTCAGGCAGCTTTCACGCTGAACGATCCTTCTTTCCCGTTGGGAGGTACTACAGTTCTCTAAGGGTCCCGGTCTCAGAGTTGCACACAGCCCACGTGCGTATAGTTTCTCAGGAACCGAGGGGGACCCCAGGAGGACGGTGGCACCTTCTCTGAATAGGTTTGTAGCCAGGGAGTTGGTTGTGCGCTGTGCGAATGGCATGAACTCTTAAAGGTGCTAGGTATCAGATTTAGGTGCTCCCTGAACCTGCCAAAAGCCTAGCAGTGTTCGGGGGGGAAACTGTCCATTTTCCAGACTGCATCAAAGGTCGAGTTACAGCTTGCCAGGAAGAGCCGGTAGGTAAGTACACCCAGAATGAACACTACGCACCGTGTCTCACATGGCTCCTCAGCGTCAGCAGTGGGAGCCCCTGGCATGCCACCTAGGACCTTCTACACCTCTGTTCAGGGGCACTTTTGAATGTCGTGGCTATCTAGCTCTACAGCAAAGAGGAGACTTTGTCGCTTCTCAGTCTGCATTCAAAGAGGTGATCCGGAGGACTTTGACAGCGGAAAGGTGCTCAGGGGGCCAAGAAGAGTCTCGGTACACAGTGTTCTTCCAAGGGACATGGTGAGGCAGCGGGGACCCTAGGAAAGGCATACTAACTTCAATGCACTACTCGCCTAAGGTTTCCTGGAAAACCTCTGCACGCGTCAATTCGTGGAGGGAATACCTGAACCTCACTTGGGTCATTGTGGAACAGTAGAGTGTTCCGTTGATGGATAGAGGGCGCCCGGAGGCCTCCTGCACGGCGTAGTAAACAGAGTGTTTCCCTAGGCAAACTCCCTTTCCCCGCACATAGCCATTCTACTTGTGAAGAGAACACGAGGAACCGCACTGTTTCTCAGGACACTTTGAGGCCGCACTTTCAGCTCTCCCGCCGGGAAAATAATGCTCTTGGCTTTAGGTAACCAATATCAAAATTGAACCCAGCACATGCACTTGTAGTTTCTGACCAACAGAAAGAGACTCAAGCAGCACCCTGGACCTTCGCTGATAAGACTTTGGCACCAGGGTAGTCCTGCGTGGGCTGAATGGCCTCAACGACGTAATTCCCGGGGATGGGCCAAACTGTCCTTGTGTCTTACAAAACCCAGGGTAGCGTTCAGGGGCAAATTGTACATTTGTCAGGCTGCCTCTGAAGTCGACCTTCTGCTTGGCAGAGAGAGAGAGAGAGAGAGAGAGAGGCGGCAGGGAAGTGTTCCCAGCATGAACCGTAAACACAGTGTCTCTTCATAGCAGCAGTGGTTCAGCCGTGGGGATCATTGACATAACACCGAAGACCTGCTAGGCCTGTGTTCGGGAGGCCTTTTGAAAGCTCGGCAGTCTAGATGGGCAGCGAAGGGAGCAGAGTGTCGCCTTTCATTCTTCTTGCAGAGAAACGATCCGAAGGGCCCAGGTACCTGTATTTGGTTGGGTCCCCTAAGAATTGGGTACACATTGGGTACACAGTGTTTTTCCATGCGAGGTGGTGAGGACCCAGGAGTCCTAGGAGTCCTGAACCAACACCTTAGCGTCAAGCCACTGCTTTGACGAAGGCTTCTGGGCAAATGCTGCATGCCTGCAGGCACTGTGGATGCCGTTCCCGGACCTTGTTTGGATCTTCGTGACCAGTGTGGTCTGCCCTTTATGCGAAGGGGGCTCTGGCACGCCTCAGGCAAGGAAGTGGAAAGACCTTTCTTCTTTCTTGCATAGCACCCTTTCCTTTGAGACACGTTCCAGCATGCAAGGGAAGACTAGCGGAACGCTGTGTTTAGGCACCTTTGAGGCTACGAGGATTCTTCGTTCAACTAGGGACAATCCAACGTTTCTCCTAAGGTCCCGGCATCAAAGTTGAACGCAGCCCCACGTACGTGTAGTTTCTCAAGCACCAGAAGAGACACAAGAAGCACTGTGGTACCTTCTCAGAATAATATCTTGCGCAGGGAGATGAGCACTGTCCGAGTGACATAGGCGTTTTAAGGCGCTAGCTAGATCTGGGTGTCCTTGAACCTGCCAAAAGACTAGCAGGCTTCAGGAGGAAACCGTTCATTTTCCGGACGGCATGTAAAGTCGAGTTTCTGCTGGGCAGGGAGAGACGGCAGGTATGTAAGCGGAGAATGAACAGTCAGCACAGAGCTTGTTACATTGCAGCTCAGGGTCAGCCCTGAGAGCCACTGGCATCACACCGAAGACTTTCCAGAACTCGGGTCGGGGCACAGTTGAAAGACTTGTCAATCTCTCTATCCAACGAAGGCAACAGTTTGCTGCCTTTCACACTGCGTTCCAAGAGGTGATCCGGAGGTACCTGGGTCGCCGAACGGTGCTCAATCGGTCAACGGGAGTCATTGAGTGCACAGTGTTCCTCCAAAGGGACATGGTGGGGCAGAGGGAGTCCTGGGAGAAGCATTCCAGCGTTAATGCGCTGCTTCCCCTAAGGGTTCATGGAAATCGTTTGTACACGTCAAGTCGTGCGTGGAAACCCTGCCATTACGTTGAGCCTGGGGGACAGGTCTGGCTTTCCCGTTATGTGAACAAGGGCTGCTGGAGGCCTCCTGTAACGAGTAGGAAACTGTCTGTTAGCCTAGGAAACCTGCCGTTCAATCACTCGGCATTACCACTGTGAAGAGGGCACGGGCAACAACGCTGTTTTTCACTTAAATCTGAGGCCGCAAGTGTCCTGCTTTCCCGTTGGGAAAATAATGCTTTTCTCATTAGGCCCCTCGGTCAGACTTGACGCAGCACACGTATGTGTAGCTTCTGACCGGCGAAAAGAGACTCAAGGAGCACCCTGGACCTTCCCTGATAAAACTTCGGCACACAGGGAGCTGAAAGGCATGACCGACGTAATTCCTTAGGTGAGGCCAAAAAGTGTCCTTGTATCCTACCAGAGTTCAGGCAGTGTTGCAGGGGCAACAAGTCCGTTTGTCAGGCTGCGCCTGAAGTCGACGGTCTGCTTGGCAAGCGAGGGCAGCTTCGTGTTCCCAGTGCGAACTCTAAGCAGGGGGTGTTTTCATTGCCGTCCTGGTTCAGCAGCGGGGACCGCTTGCGGTCCACCTAAGACCTGCCAGACCCGTGTTCGGGAGGACTTTTGAAAGATGGGCAATCCAACGGTGCAACAAAGAGAGCAGTGTTTTGCCTTGAATTCACTCTTCGTTCCAAGAGACGATGCGAAGGGCCTAGGTGCCTGTACGTCGGTAGGTCGCCTAAGACGTGACAACCGGTACACATGGTGTTGCCGTGAGACGTGGTGAGGGCGCGGGAGTCCCAGGAGTCCTGAAAAGCCCACTAGCGTTTAGCCACTGCTTTGAGTAGGGCTCCCTGGGAAATGCTGCACGCCTGCCTGGCATTTGTGGATGCAATTCCTGGACCTTGCCTTCAGCTTGGCGCTCAGTGTCGTGTTCCTTCTGTGTAAAGGCGGCTCTGGGATGCCCCAGGAATGGAAGCGGAAACCCACCACCGCTCTCAAGAAAATTCCACTTTCCTTCCAAAGACATTCCAGCATGCAAGAATGGACTGACAGAGCACTGTATTTCAGGCAGCTTTCACGCTGAACGATCCTTCTTTCCCGTTGGGAGGTACTACAGTTCTCTAAGGGTCCCGGTCTCAGAGTTGCACACAGCCCACGTGCGTATAGTTTCTCAGGAACCGAGGGGGACCCCAGGAGGACGGTGGCACCTTCTCTGAATAGGTTTGTAGCCAGGGAGTTGGTTGTGCGTTGTGCGAATGGCATGAACTCTTAAAGGTGCTAGGTATCAGATTTAGGTGCTCCCTGAACCTGCCAAAAGCCTAGCAGTGTTCGGGGGGGAAACTGTCCATTTTCCAGACTGCATCAAAGGTCGAGTTACAGCTTGCCAGGAAGAGCCGGTAGGTAAGTACACCCAGAATGAACACTACGCACCGTGTCTCACATGGCTCCTCAGCGTCAGCAGTGGGAGCCCCTGGCATGCCACCTAGGACCTTCTACACCTCTGTTCAGGGGCACTTTTGAATGTCGTGGCTATCTAGCTCTACAGCAAAGAGGAGACTTTGTCGCTTCTCAGTCTGCATTCAAAGAGGTGATCCGGAGGACTTTGACAGCGGAAAGGTGCTCAGGGGGCCAAGAAGAGTCTCGGTACACAGTGTTCTTCCAAGGGACGTGGTGAGGCAGCGGGGACCCTAGGAAAGGCATACTAACTTCAATGCACTACTCGCCTAAGGTTTCCTGGAAAACCTCTGCACGCGTCAGGTATTCGTGGAGGGAATACCTGAACCTCACTTGGGTCATTGTGGAACAGTAGAGTGTTCCGTTGATGGACAGAGGGCGCCCGGAGGCCTCCTGCACGGCATAGTAAACAGAGTGTTTCTCTAGGCAAACTCCCTTTCCCCGCACATAGCCATTCTACTTGTGAAGAGAACACGAGGAACCGCACTGTTTCTCAGGACACTTTGAGGCCGCACTTTCAGCTCTCCCGCCGGGAAAATAATGCTCTTGGCTTTAGGTAACCAATATCAAAATTGAACCCAGCACATGCACTTGTAGTTTCTGACCAACAGAAAGAGACTCAAGCAGCACCCTGGACCTTCGCTGATAAGACTTTGGCACCAGGGTAGTCCTGCGTGGGCTGAATGGCCTCAACGACGTAATTCCCGGGGATGGGCCAAACTGTCCTTGTGTCTTACAAAACCCAGGGTAGCGTTCAGGGGCAAATTGTACATTTGTCAGGCTGCCTCTGAAGTCGACCTTCTGCTTGGCAGAGAGAGAGAGAGAGAGAGAGAGAGGCGGCAGGGAAGTGTTCCCAGCATGAACCGTAAACACAGTGTCTCTTCATAGCAGCAGTGGTTCAGCCGTGGGGATCATTGACATAACACCGAAGACCTGCTAGGCCTGTGTTCGGGAGGCCTTTTGAAAGCTCGGCAGTCTAGATGGTCAGCGAAGGGAGCAGAGTGTCGCCTTTCATTCTTCTTGCAGAGAAACGATCCGAAGGGCCCAGGTACCTGTATTTGGTTGGGTCCCCTAAGAATTGGGTACACATTGGGTACACAGTGTTTTTCCATGCGAGGTGGTGAGGACCCAGGAGTCCTAGGAGTCCTGAACCAACACCTTAGCGTCAAGCCACTGCTTTGACGAAGGCTTCTGGGCAAATGCTGCATGCCTGCAGGCACTGTGGATGCCGTTCCCGGACCTTGTTTGGATCTTCGTGACCAGTGTGGTCTGCCCTTTATGCGAAGGGGGCTCTGGCACGCCTCAGGCAAGGAAGTGGAAAGACCTTTCTTCTTTCTTGCATAGCACCCTTTCCTTTGAGACACGTTCCAGCATGCAAGGGAAGACTAGCGGAACGCTGTGTTTAGGCACCTTTGAGGCTACGAGGATTCTTCGTTCAACTAGGGACAATCCAACGTTTCTCCTAAGGTCCCGGCATCAAAGTTGAACGCAGCCCCACGTACGTGTAGTTTCTCAAGCACCAGAAGAGACACAAGAAGCACTGTGGTACCTTCTCAGAATAATATCTTGCGCAGGGAGATGAGCACTGTCCGAGTGACATAGGCGTTTTAAGGCGCTAGCTAGATCTGGGTGTCCTTGAACCTGCCAAAAGACTAGCAGGCTTCAGGAGGAAACCGTTCGTTTTCCGGACGGCATGTAAAGTCGAGTTTCTGCTGGGCAGGGAGAGACGGCAGGTATGTAAGCGGAGAATGAACAGTCAGCACAGAGCTTGTTACATTGCAGCTCAGGGTCAGCCCTGAGAGCCACTGGCATCACACCGAAGACTTTCCAGAACTCGGGTCGGGGCACAGTTGAAAGACTTGTCAATCTCTCTATCCAACGAAGGCAACAGTTTGCTGCCTTTCACACTGCGTTCCAAGAGGTGATCCGGAGGTACCTGGGTCGCCGAACGGTGCTCAATCGGTCAACGGGAGTCATTGAGTGCACAGTGTTCCTCCAAAGGGACATGGTGGGGCAGAGGGAGTCCTGGGAGAAGCATTCCAGCGTTAATGCGCTGCTTCCCCTAAGGGTTCATGGAAATCGTTTGTACACGTCAAGTCGTGCGTGGAAACCCTGCCATTACGTTGAGCCTGGGGGACAGCTCTGGCTTTCCCGTTATGTGAACAAGGGCTGCTGGAGGCCTCCTGTAATGAGTAGGAAACTGTCTGTTAGCCTAGGAAACCTGCCGTTCAATCACTCGGCATTACCACTGTGAAGAGGGCACGGGCAACAACGCTGTTTTTCACTTAAATCTGAGGCCGCAAGTGTCCTGCTTTCCCGTTGGGAAAATAATGCGTTTCTCATTAGGCCCCTCGGTCAGACTTGACGCAGCACACGTACGTGTAGCTTCTGACCGGCGAAAAGAGACTCAAGGAGCACCCTGGACCTTCCCTGATAAAACTTCGGCACACAGGGAGCTGAAAGGCGTGACCGACGTAATTCCTTAGGTGAGGCCAAAAAGTGTCCTTGTATCCTACCAGAGCTCAGGCAGTGTTGCAGGGGCAACAAGTCCGTTTGTCAGGCTGCGCCTGAAGTCGACGGTCTGCTTGGCAAGCGAGGGCAGCTTCGTGTTCCCAGTGCGAACGCTAAGCAGGGGGTGTTTTCATTGCCGTCCTGGTTCAGCAGCGGGGACCGCTTGCGGTCCACCTAAGACCTGCCAGACCCGTGTTCGGGAGGACTTTTGAAAGATGGGCAATCCAACGGTGCAACAAAGAGAGCAGTGTTTTGCCTTGAATTCACTCTTCGTTCCAAGAGACGATGCGAAGGGCCTAGGTGCCTGTACGTCGGTACGTCGCCTAAGACGTGACAACCGGTACACATGGTGTTGCCGTGAGACGTGCTGAGGGCGCGGGAGTCCCAGGAGTCCTGAAAAGCCCACTAGCGTTTAGCCACTGCTTTGAGTAGGGCTCCCTGGGAAATGCTGCACGCCTGCCTGGCATTTGTGGATGCAATTCCTGGACCTTGCCTTCAGCTTGGCGCTCAGTGTCGTGTTCCTTCTGTGTAAAGGCGGCTCTGGGATGCCCCAGGAATGGAAGCGGAAACCCACCACCGCTCTCAAGAAAATTCCACTTTCCTTCCAAAGACATTCCAGCATGCAAGAATGGACTGACAGAGCACTGTATTTCAGGCAGCTTTCACGCTGAACGATCCTTCTTTCCCGTTGGGAGGTACTACAGTTCTCTAAGGGTCCCGGTCTCAGAGTTGCACACAGCCCACGTGCGTATAGTTTCTCAGGAACCGAGGGGGACCCCAGGAGGACGGTGGCACCTTCTCTGAATAGGTTTGTAGCCAGGGAGTTGGTTGTGCGCTGTGCGAATGGCATGAACTCTTAAAGGTGCTAGGTATCAGATTTAGGTGCTCCCTGAACCTGCCAAAAGCCTAGCAGTGTTCGGGGGGGAAACTGTCCATTTTCCAGACTGCATCAAAGGTCGAGTTACAGCTTGCCAGGAAGAGCCGGTAGGTAAGTACACCCAGAATGAACACTACGCACCGTGTCTCACATGGCTCCTCAGCGTCAGCAGTGGGAGCCCCTGGCATGCCACCTAGGACCTTCTACACCTCTGTTCAGGGGCACTTTTGAATGTCGTGGCTATCTAGCTCTACAGCAAAGAGGAGACTTTGTCGCTTCTCAGTCTGCATTCAAAGAGGTGATCCGGAGGACTTTGACAGCGGAAAGGTGCTCAGGGGGCCAAGAAGAGTCTCGGTACACAGTGTTCTTCCAAGGGACGTGGTGAGGCAGCGGGGACCCTAGGAAAGGCATACTAACTTCAATGCACTACTCGCCTAAGGTTTCCTGGAAAACCTCTGCACGCGTCAGGTATTCGTGGAGGGAATACCTGAACCTCACTTGGGTCATTTTGGAACAGTAGAGTGTTCCGTTGATGGACAGAGGGCGCCCGGAGGCCTCCTGCACGGCGTAGTAAACAGAGTGTTTCTCTAGGCAAACTCCCTTTCCCCGCACATAGCCATTCTACTTGTGAAGAGAACACGAGGAACCGCACTGTTTCTCAGGACACTTTGAGGCCGCACTTTCAGCTCTCCCGCCGGGAAAATAATGCTCTTGGCTTTAGGTAACCAATATCAAAATTGAACCCAGCACATGCACTTGTAGTTTCTGACCAACAGAAAGAGACTCAAGCAGCACCCTGGACCTTCGCTGATAAGACTTTGGCACCAGGGTAGTCCTGCGTGGGCTGAATGGCCTCAACGACGTAATTCCCGGGGATGGGCCAAACTGTCCTTGTGTCTTACAAAACCCAGGGTAGCGTTCAGGGGCAAATTGTACATTTGTCAGGCTGCCTCTGAAGTCGACCTTCTGCTTGGCAGAGAGAGAGAGAGAGAGAGAGAGAGGCGGCAGGGAAGTGTTCCCAGCATGAACCGTAAACACAGTGTCTCTTCATAGCAGCAGTGGTTCAGCCGTGGGGATCATTGACATAACACCGAAGACCTGCTAGGCCTGTGTTCGGGAGGCCTTTTGAAAGCTCGGCAGTCTAGATGGGCAGCGAAGGGAGCAGAGTGTCGCCTTTCATTCTTCTTGCAGAGAAACGATCCGAAGGGCCCAGGTACCTGTATTTGGTTGGGTCCCCTAAGAATTGGGTACACATTGGGTACACAGTGTTTTTCCATGCGAGGTGGTGAGGACCCAGGAGTCCTAGGAGTCCTGAACCAACACCTTAGCGTCAAGCCACTGCTTTGACGAAGGCTTCTGGGCAAATGCTGCATGCCTGCAGGCACTGTGGATGCCGTTCCCGGACCTTGTTTGGATCTTCGTGACCAGTGTGGTCTGCCCTTTATGCGAAGGGGGCTCTGGCACGCCTCAGGCAAGGAAGTGGAAAGACCTTTCTTCTTTCTTGCATAGCACCCTTTCCTTTGAGACACGTTCCAGCATGCAAGGGAAGACTAGCGGAACGCTGTGTTTAGGCACCTTTGAGGCTACGAGGATTCTTCGTTCAACTAGGGACAATCCAACGTTTCTCCTAAGGTCCCGGCATCAAAGTTGAACGCAGCCCCACGTACGTGTAGTTTCTCAAGCACCAGAAGAGACACAAGAAGCACTGTGGTACCTTCTCAGAATAATATCTTGCGCAGGGAGATGAGCACTGTCCGAGTGACATAGGCGTTTTAAGGCGCTAGCTAGATCTGGGTGTCCTTGAACCTGCCAAAAGACTAGCAGGCTTCAGGAGGAAACCGTTCGTTTTCCGGACGGCATGTAAAGTCGAGTTTCTGCTGGGCAGGGAGAGACGGCAGGTATGTAAGCGGAGAATGAACAGTCAGCACAGAGCTTGTTACATTGCAGCTCAGGGTCAGCCCTGAGAGCCACTGGCATCACACCGAAGACTTTCCAGAACTCGGGTCGGGGCACAGTTGAAAGACTTGTCAATCTCTCTATCCAACGAAGGCAACAGTTTGCTGCCTTTCACACTGCGTTCCAAGAGGTGATCCGGAGGTACCTGGGTCGCCGAACGGTGCTCAATCGGTCAACGGGAGTCATTGAGTGCACAGTGTTCCTCCAAAGGGACATGGTGGGGCAGAGGGAGTCCTGGGAGAAGCATTCCAGCGTTAATGCGCTGCTTCCCCTAAGGGTTCATGGAAATCGTTTGTACACGTCAAGTCGTGCGTGGAAACCCTGCCATTACGTTGAGCCTGGGGGACAGGTCTGGCTTTCCCGTTATGTGAACAAGGGCTGCTGGAGGCCTCCTGTAACGAGTAGGAAACTGTCTGTTAGCCTAGGAAACCTGCCGTTCAATCACTCGGCATTACCACTGTGAAGAGGGCACGGGCAACAACGCTGTTTTTCACTTAAATCTGAGGCCGCAAGTGTCCTGCTTTCCCGTTGGGAAAATAATGCTTTTCTCATTAGGCCCCTCGGTCAGACTTGACGCAGCACACGTATGTGTAGCTTCTGACCGGCGAAAAGAGACTCAAGGAGCACCCTGGACCTTCCCTGATAAAACTTCGGCACACAGGGAGCTGAAAGGCGTGACCGACGTAATTCCTTAGGTGAGGCCAAAAAGTGTCCTTGTATCCTACCAGAGTTCAGGCAGTGTTGCAGGGGCAACAAGTCCGTTTGTCAGGCTGCGCCTGAAGTCGACGGTCTGCTTGGCAAGCGAGGGCAGCTTCGTGTTCCCAGTGCGAACTCTAAGCAGGGGGTGTTTTCATTGCCGTCCTGGTTCAGCAGCGGGGACCGCTTGCGGTCCACCTAAGACCTGCCAGACCCGTGTTCGGGAGGACTTTTGAAAGATGGGCAATCCAACGGTGCAACAAAGAGAGCAGTGTTTTGCCTTGAATTCACTCTTCGTTCCAAGAGACGATGCGAAGGGCCTAGGTGCCTGTACGTCGGTAGGTCGCCTAAGACGTGACAACCGGTACACATGGTGTTGCCGTGAGACGTGGTGAGGGCGCGGGAGTCCCAGGAGTCCTGAAAAGCCCACTAGCGTTTAGCCACTGCTTTGAGTAGGGCTCCCTGGGAAATGCTGCACGCCTGCCTGGCATTTGTGGATGCAATTCCTGGACCTTGCCTTCAGCTTGGCGCTCAGTGTCGTGTTCCTTCTGTGTAAAGGCGGCTCTGGGATGCCCCAGGAATGGAAGCGGAAACCCACCACCGCTCTCAAGAAAATTCCACTTTCCTTCCAAAGACATTCCAGCATGCAAGAATGGACTGACAGAGCACTGTATTTCAGGCAGCTTTCACGCTGAACGATCCTTCTTTCCCGTTGGGAGGTACTACAGTTCTCTAAGGGTCCCGGTCTCAGAGTTGCACACAGCCCACGTGCGTATAGTTTCTCAGGAACCGAGGGGGACCCCAGGAGGACGGTGGCACCTTCTCTGAATAGGTTTGTAGCCAGGGAGTTGGTTGTGCGTTGTGCGAATGGCATGAACTCTTAAAGGTGCTAGGTATCAGATTTAGGTGCTCCCTGAACCTGCCAAAAGCCTAGCAGTGTTCGGGGGGGAAACTGTCCATTTTCCAGACTGCATCAAAGGTCGAGTTACAGCTTGCCAGGAAGAGCCGGTAGGTAAGTACACCCAGAATGAACACTACGCACCGTGTCTCACATGGCTCCTCAGCGTCAGCAGTGGGAGCCCCTGGCATGCCACCTAGGACCTTCTACACCTCTGTTCAGGGGCACTTTTGAATGTCGTGGCTATCTAGCTCTACAGCAAAGAGGAGACTTTGTCGCTTCTCAGTCTGCATTCAAAGAGGTGATCCGGAGGACTTTGACAGCGGAAAGGTGCTCAGGGGGCCAAGAAGAGTCTCGGTACACAGTGTTCTTCCAAGGGACGTGGTGAGGCAGCGGGGACCCTAGGAAAGGCATACTAACTTCAATGCACTACTCGCCTAAGGTTTCCTGGAAAACCTCTGCACGCGTCAGGTATTCGTGGAGGGAATACCTGAACCTCACTTGGGTCATTGTGGAACAGTAGAGTGTTCCGTTGATGGACAGAGGGCGCCCGGAGGCCTCCTGCACGGCATAGTAAACAGAGTGTTTCTCTAGGCAAACTCCCTTTCCCCGCACATAGCCATTCTACTTGTGAAGAGAACACGAGGAACCGCACTGTTTCTCAGGACACTTTGAGGCCGCACTTTCAGCTCTCCCGCCGGGAAAATAATGCTCTTGGCTTTAGGTAACCAATATCAAAATTGAACCCAGCACATGCACTTGTAGTTTCTGACCAACAGAAAGAGACTCAAGCAGCACCCTGGACCTTCGCTGATAAGACTTTGGCACCAGGGTAGTCCTGCGTGGGCTGAATGGCCTCAACGACGTAATTCCCGGGGATGGGCCAAACTGTCCTTGTGTCTTACAAAACCCAGGGTAGCGTTCAGGGGCAAATTGTACATTTGTCAGGCTGCCTCTGAAGTCGACCTTCTGCTTGGCAGAGAGAGAGAGAGAGAGAGAGAGAGGCGGCAGGGAAGTGTTCCCAGCATGAACCGTAAACACAGTGTCTCTTCATAGCAGCAGTGGTTCAGCCGTGGGGATCATTGACATAACACCGAAGACCTGCTAGGCCTGTGTTCGGGAGGCCTTTTGAAAGCTCGGCAGTCTAGATGGTCAGCGAAGGGAGCAGAGTGTCGCCTTTCATTCTTCTTGCAGAGAAACGATCCGAAGGGCCCAGGTACCTGTATTTGGTTGGGTCCCCTAAGAATTGGGTACACATTGGGTACACAGTGTTTTTCCATGCGAGGTGGTGAGGACCCAGGAGTCCTAGGAGTCCTGAACCAACACCTTAGCGTCAAGCCACTGCTTTGACGAAGGCTTCTGGGCAAATGCTGCATGCCTGCAGGCACTGTGGATGCCGTTCCCGGACCTTGTTTGGATCTTCGTGACCAGTGTGGTCTGCCCTTTATGCGAAGGGGGCTCTGGCACGCCTCAGGCAAGGAAGTGGAAAGACCTTTCTTCTTTCTTGCATAGCACCCTTTCCTTTGAGACACGTTCCAGCATGCAAGGGAAGACTAGCGGAACGCTGTGTTTAGGCACCTTTGAGGCTACGAGGATTCTTCGTTCAACTAGGGACAATCCAACGTTTCTCCTAAGGTCCCGGCATCAAAGTTGAACGCAGCCCCACGTACGTGTAGTTTCTCAAGCACCAGAAGAGACACAAGAAGCACTGTGGTACCTTCTCAGAATAATATCTTGCGCAGGGAGATGAGCACTGTCCGAGTGACATAGGCGTTTTAAGGCGCTAGCTAGATCTGGGTGTCCTTGAACCTGCCAAAAGACTAGCAGGCTTCAGGAGGAAACCGTTCGTTTTCCGGACGGCATGTAAAGTCGAGTTTCTGCTGGGCAGGGAGAGACGGCAGGTATGTAAGCGGAGAATGAACAGTCAGCACAGAGCTTGTTACATTGCAGCTCAGGGTCAGCCCTGAGAGCCACTGGCATCACACCGAAGACTTTCCAGAACTCGGGTCGGGGCACAGTTGAAAGACTTGTCAATCTCTCTATCCAACGAAGGCAACAGTTTGCTGCCTTTCACACTGCGTTCCAAGAGGTGATCCGGAGGTACCTGGGTCGCCGAACGGTGCTCAATCGGTCAACGGGAGTCATTGAGTGCACAGTGTTCCTCCAAAGGGACATGGTGGGGCAGAGGGAGTCCTGGGAGAAGCATTCCAGCGTTAATGCGCTGCTTCCCCTAAGGGTTCATGGAAATCGTTTGTACACGTCAAGTCGTGCGTGGAAACCCTGCCATTACGTTGAGCCTGGGGGACAGGTCTGGCTTTCCCGTTATGTGAACAAGGGCTGCTGGAGGCCTCCTGTAATGAGTAGGAAACTGTCTGTTAGCCTAGGAAACCTGCCGTTCAATCACTCGGCATTACCACTGTGAAGAGGGCACGGGCAACAACGCTGTTTTTCACTTAAATCTGAGGCCGCAAGTGTCCTGCTTTCCCGTTGGGAAAATAATGCTTTTCTCATTAGGCCCCTCGGTCAGACTTGACGCAGCACACGTATGTGTAGCTTCTGACCGGCGAAAAGAGACTCAAGGAGCACCCTGGACCTTCCCTGATAAAACTTCGGCACACAGGGAGCTGAAAGGCGTGACCGACGTAATTCCTTAGGTGAGGCCAAAAAGTGTCCTTGTATCCTACCAGAGTTCAGGCAGTGTTGCAGGGGCAACAAGTCCGTTTGTCAGGCTGCGCCTGAAGTCGACGGTCTGCTTGGCAAGCGAGGGCAGCTTCGTGTTCCCAGTGCGAACTCTAAGCAGGGGGTGTTTTCATTGCCGTCCTGGTTCAGCAGCGGGGACCGCTTGCGGTCCACCTAAGACCTGCCAGACCCGTGTTCGGGAGGACTTTTGAAAGATGGGCAATCCAACGGTGCAACAAAGAGAGCAGTGTTTTGCCTTGAATTCACTCTTCGTTCCAAGAGACGATGCGAAGGGCCTAGGTGCCTGTACGTCGGTAGGTCGCCTAAGACGTGACAACCGGTACACATGGTGTTGCCGTGAGACGTGGTGAGGGCGCGGGAGTCCCAGGAGTCCTGAAAAGCCCACTAGCGTTTAGCCACTGCTTTGAGTAGGGCTCCCTGGGAAATGCTGCACGCCTGCCTGGCATTTGTGGATGCAATTCCTGGACCTTGCCTTCAGCTTGGCGCTCAGTGTCGTGTTCCTTCTGTGTAAAGGCGGCTCTGGGATGCCCCAGGAATGGAAGCGGAAACCCACCACCGCTCTCAAGAAAATTCCACTTTCCTTCCAAAGACATTCCAGCATGCAAGAATGGACTGACAGAGCACTGTATTTCAGGCAGCTTTCACGCTGAACGATCCTTCTTTCCCGTTGGGAGGTACTACAGTTCTCTAAGGGTCCCGGTCTCAGAGTTGCACACAGCCCACGTGCGTATAGTTTCTCAGGAACCGAGGGGGACCCCAGGAGGACGGTGGCACCTTCTCTGAATAGGTTTGTAGCCAGGGAGTTGGTTGTGCGCTGTGCGAATGGCATGAACTCTTAAAGGTGCTAGGTATCAGATTTAGGTGCTCCCTGAACCTGCCAAAAGCCTAGCAGTGTTCGGGGGGGAAACTGTCCATTTTCCAGACTGCATCAAAGGTCGAGTTACAGCTTGCCAGGAAGAGCCGGTAGGTAAGTACACCCAGAATGAACACTACGCACCGTGTCTCACATGGCTCCTCAGCGTCAGCAGTGGGAGCCCCTGGCATGCCACCTAGGACCTTCTACACCTCTGTTCAGGGGCACTTTTGAATGTCGTGGCTATCTAGCTCTACAGCAAAGAGGAGACTTTGTCGCTTCTCAGTCTGCATTCAAAGAGGTGATCCGGAGGACTTTGACAGCGGAAAGGTGCTCAGGGGGCCAAGAAGAGTCTCGGTACACAGTGTTCTTCCAAGGGACGTGGTGAGGCAGCGGGGACCCTAGGAAAGGCATACTAACTTCAATGCACTACTCGCCTAAGGTTTCCTGGAAAACCTCTGCACGCGTCAGGTATTCGTGGAGGGAATACCTGAACCTCACTTGGGTCATTTTGGAACAGTAGAGTGTTCCGTTGATGGACAGAGGGCGCCCGGAGGCCTCCTGCACGGCATAGTAAACAGAGTGTTTCTCTAGGCAAACTCCCTTTCCCCGCACATAGCCATTCTACTTGTGAAGAGAACACGAGGAACCGCACTGTTTCTCAGGACACTTTGAGGCCGCACTTTCAGCTCTCCCGCCGGGAAAATAATGCTCTTGGCTTTAGGTAACCAATATCAAAATTGAACCCAGCACATGCACTTGTAGTTTCTGACCAACAGAAAGAGACTCAAGCAGCACCCTGGACCTTCGCTGATAAGACTTTGGCACCAGGGTAGTCCTGCGTGGGCTGAATGGCCTCAACGACGTAATTCCCGGGGATGGGCCAAACTGTCCTTGTGTCTTACAAAACCCAGGGTAGCGTTCAGGGGCAAATTGTACATTTGTCAGGCTGCCTCTGAAGTCGACCTTCTGCTTGGCAGAGAGAGAGAGAGAGAGAGAGAGAGAGGCGGCAGGGAAGTGTTCCCAGCATGAACCGTAAACACAGTGTCTCTTCATAGCAGCAGTGGTTCAGCCGTGGGGATCATTGACATAACACCGAAGACCTGCTAGGCCTGTGTTCGGGAGGCCTTTTGAAAGCTCGGCAGTCTAGATGGGCAGCGAAGGGAGCAGAGTGTCGCCTTTCATTCTTCTTGCAGAGAAACGATCCGAAGGGCCCAGGTACCTGTATTTGGTTGGGTCCCCTAAGAATTGGGTACACATTGGGTACACAGTGTTTTTCCATGCGAGGTGGTGAGGACCCAGGAGTCCTAGGAGTCCTGAACCAACACCTTAGCGTCAAGCCACTGCTTTGACGAAGGCTTCTGGGCAAATGCTGCATGCCTGCAGGCACTGTGGATGCCGTTCCCGGACCTTGTTTGGATCTTCGTGACCAGTGTGGTCTGCCCTTTATGCGAAGGGGGCTCTGGCACGCCTCAGGCAAGGAAGTGGAAAGACCTTTCTTCTTTCTTGCATAGCACCCTTTCCTTTGAGACACGTTCCAGCATGCAAGGGAAGACTAGCGGAACGCTGTGTTTAGGCACCTTTGAGGCTACGAGGATTCTTCGTTCAACTAGGGACAATCCAACGTTTCTCCTAAGGTCCCGGCATCAAAGTTGAACGCAGCCCCACGTACGTGTAGTTTCTCAAGCACCAGAAGAGACACAAGAAGCACTGTGGTACCTTCTCAGAATAATATCTTGCGCAGGGAGATGAGCACTGTCCGAGTGACATAGGCGTTTTAAGGCGCTAGCTAGATCTGGGTGTCCTTGAACCTGCCAAAAGACTAGCAGGCTTCAGGAGGAAACCGTTCGTTTTCCGGACGGCATGTAAAGTCGAGTTTCTGCTGGGCAGGGAGAGACGGCAGGTATGTAAGCGGAGAATGAACAGTCAGCACAGAGCTTGTTACATTGCAGCTCAGGGTCAGCCCTGAGAGCCACTGGCATCACACCGAAGACTTTCCAGAACTCGGGTCGGGGCACAGTTGAAAGACTTGTCAATCTCTCTATCCAACGAAGGCAACAGTTTGCTGCCTTTCACACTGCGTTCCAAGAGGTGATCCGGAGGTACCTGGGTCGCCGAACGGTGCTCAATCGGTCAACGGGAGTCATTGAGTGCACAGTGTTCCTCCAAAGGGACATGGTGGGGCAGAGGGAGTCCTGGGAGAAGCATTCCAGCGTTAATGCGCTGCTTCCCCTAAGGGTTCATGGAAATCGTTTGTACACGTCAAGTCGTGCGTGGAAACCCTGCCATTACGTTGAGCCTGGGGGACAGGTCTGGCTTTCCCGTTATGTGAACAAGGGCTGCTGGAGGCCTCCTGTAATGAGTAGGAAACTGTCTGTTAGCCTAGGAAACCTGCCGTTCAATCACTCGGCATTACCACTGTGAAGAGGGCACGGGCAACAACGCTGTTTTTCACTTAAATCTGAGGCCGCAAGTGTCCTGCTTTCCCGTTGGGAAAATAATGCTTTTCTCATTAGGCCCCTCGGTCAGACTTGACGCAGCACACGTACGTGTAGCTTCTGACCGGCGAAAAGAGACTCAAGGAGCACCCTGGACCTTCCCTGATAAAACTTCGGCACACAGGGAGCTGAAAGGCGTGACCGACGTAATTCCTTAGGTGAGGCCAAAAAGTGTCCTTGTATCCTACCAGAGTTCAGGCAGTGTTGCAGGGGCAACAAGTCCGTTTGTCAGGCTGCGCCTGAAGTCGACGGTCTGCTTGGCAAGCGAGGGCAGCTTCGTGTTCCCAGTGCGAACTCTAAGCAGGGGGTGTTTTCATTGCCGTCCTGGTTCAGCAGCGGGGACCGCTTGCGGTCCACCTAAGACCTGCCAGACCCGTGTTCGGGAGGACTTTTGAAAGATGGGCAATCCAACGGTGCAACAAAGAGAGCAGTGTTTTGCCTTGAATTCACTCTTCGTTCCAAGAGACGATGCGAAGGGCCTAGGTGCCTGTACGTCGGTAGGTCGCCTAAGACGTGACAACCGGTACACATGGTGTTGCCGTGAGACGTGGTGAGGGCGCGGGAGTCCCAGGAGTCCTGAAAAGCCCACTAGCGTTTAGCCACTGCTTTGAGTAGGGCTCCCTGGGAAATGCTGCACGCCTGCCTGGCATTTGTGGATGCAATTCCTGGACCTTGCCTTCAGCTTGGCACTCAGTGTCGTGTTCCTTCTGTGTAAAGGCGGCTCTGGGATGCCCCAGGAATGGAAGCGGAAACCCACCACCGCTCTCAAGAAAATTCCACTTTCCTTCCAAAGACATTCCAGCATGCAAGAATGGACTGACAGAGCACTGTATTTCAGGCAGCTTTCACGCTGAACGATCCTTCTTTCCCGTTGGGAGGTACTACAGTTCTCTAAGGGTCCCGGTCTCAGAGTTGCACACAGCCCACGTGCGTATAGTTTCTCAGGAACCGAGGGGGACCCCAGGAGGACGGTGGCACCTTCTCTGAATAGGTTTGTAGCCAGGGAGTTGGTTGTGCGCTGTGCGAATGGCATGAACTCTTAAAGGTGCTAGGTATCAGATTTAGGTGCTCCCTGAACCTGCCAAAAGCCTAGCAGTGTTCGGGGGGGAAACTGTCCATTTTCCAGACTGCATCAAAGGTCGAGTTACAGCTTGCCAGGAAGAGCCGGTAGGTAAGTACACCCAGAATGAACACTACGCACCGTGTCTCACATGGCTCCTCAGCGTCAGCAGTGGGAGCCCCTGGCATGCCACCTAGGACCTTCTACACCTCTGTTCAGGGGCACTTTTGAATGTCGTGGCTATCTAGCTCTACAGCAAAGAGGAGACTTTGTCGCTTCTCAGTCTGCATTCAAAGAGGTGATCCGGAGGACTTTGACAGCGGAAAGGTGCTCAGGGGGCCAAGAAGAGTCTCGGTACACAGTGTTCTTCCAAGGGACGTGGTGAGGCAGCGGGGACCCTAGGAAAGGCATACTAACTTCAATGCACTACTCGCCTAAGGTTTCCTGGAAAACCTCTGCACGCGTCAGGTATTCGTGGAGGGAATACCTGAACCTCACTTGGGTCATTTTGGAACAGTAGAGTGTTCCGTTGATGGACAGAGGGCGCCCGGAGGCCTCCTGCACGGCATAGTAAACAGAGTGTTTCTCTAGGCAAACTCCCTTTCCCCGCACATAGCCATTCTACTTGTGAAGAGAACACGAGGAACCGCACTGTTTCTCAGGACACTTTGAGGCCGCACTTTCAGCTCTCCCGCCGGGAAAATAATGCTCTTGGCTTTAGGTAACCAATATCAAAATTGAACCCAGCACATGCACTTGTAGTTTCTGACCAACAGAAAGAGACTCAAGCAGCACCCTGGACCTTCGCTGATAAGACTTTGGCACCAGGGTAGTCCTGCGTGGGCTGAATGGCCTCAACGACGTAATTCCCGGGGATGGGCCAAACTGTCCTTGTGTCTTACAAAACCCAGGGTAGCGTTCAGGGGCAAATTGTACATTTGTCAGGCTGCCTCTGAAGTCGACCTTCTGCTTGGCAGAGAGAGAGAGAGAGAGAGAGAGAGGCGGCAGGGAAGTGTTCCCAGCATGAACCGTAAACACAGTGTCTCTTCATAGCAGCAGTGGTTCAGCCGTGGGGATCATTGACATAACACCGAAGACCTGCTAGGCCTGTGTTCGGGAGGCCTTTTGAAAGCTCGGCAGTCTAGATGGTCAGCGAAGGGAGCAGAGTGTCGCCTTTCATTCTTCTTGCAGAGAAACGATCCGAAGGGCCCAGGTACCTGTATTTGGTTGGGTCCCCTAAGAATTGGGTACACATTGGGTACACAGTGTTTTTCCATGCGAGGTGGTGAGGACCCAGGAGTCCTAGGAGTCCTGAACCAACACCTTAGCGTCAAGCCACTGCTTTGACGAAGGCTTCTGGGCAAATGCTGCATGCCTGCAGGCACTGTGGATGCCGTTCCCGGACCTTGTTTGGATCTTCGTGACCAGTGTGGTCTGCCCTTTATGCGAAGGGGGCTCTGGCACGCCTCAGGCAAGGAAGTGGAAAGACCTTTCTTCTTTCTTGCATAGCACCCTTTCCTTTGAGACACGTTCCAGCATGCAAGGGAAGACTAGCGGAACGCTGTGTTTAGGCACCTTTGAGGCTACGAGGATTCTTCATTCAACTAGGGACAATCCAACGTTTCTCCTAAGGTCCCGGCATCAAAGTTGAACGCAGCCCCACGTACGTGTAGTTTCTCAAGCACCAGAAGAGACACAAGAAGCACTGTGGTACCTTCTCAGAATAATATCTTGCGCAGGGAGATGAGCACTGTCCGAGTGACATAGGCGTTTTAAGGCGCTAGCTAGATCTGGGTGTCCTTGAACCTGCCAAAAGACTAGCAGGCTTCAGGAGGAAACCGTTCGTTTTCCGGACGGCATGTAAAGTCGAGTTTCTGCTGGGCAGGGAGAGACGGCAGGTATGTAAGCGGAGAATGAACAGTCAGCACAGAGCTTGTTACATTGCAGCTCAGGGTCAGCCCTGAGAGCCACTGGCATCACACCGAAGACTTTCCAGAACTCGGGTCGGGGCACAGTTGAAAGACTTGTCAATCTCTCTATCCAACGAAGGCAACAGTTTGCTGCCTTTCACACTGCGTTCCAAGAGGTGATCCGGAGGTACCTGGGTCGCCGAACGGTGCTCAATCGGTCAACGGGAGTCATTGAGTGCACAGTGTTCCTCCAAAGGGACATGGTGGGGCAGAGGGAGTCCTGGGAGAAGCATTCCAGCGTTAATGCGCTGCTTCCCCTAAGGGTTCATGGAAATCGTTTGTACACGTCAAGTCGTGCGTGGAAACCCTGCCATTACGTTGAGCCTGGGGGACAGGTCTGGCTTTCCCGTTATGTGAACAAGGGCTGCTGGAGGCCTCCTGTAATGAGTAGGAAACTGTCTGTTAGCCTAGGAAACCTGCCGTTCAATCACTCGGCATTACCACTGTGAAGAGGGCACGGGCAACAACGCTGTTTTTCACTTAAATCTGAGGCCGCAAGTGTCCTGCTTTCCCGTTGGGAAAATAATGCTTTTCTCATTAGGCCCCTCGGTCAGACTTGACGCAGCACACGTATGTGTAGCTTCTGACCGGCGAAAAGAGACTCAAGGAGCACCCTGGACCTTCCCTGATAAAACTTCGGCACACAGGGAGCTGAAAGGCGTGACCGACGTAATTCCTTAGGTGAGGCCAAAAAGTGTCCTTGTATCCTACCAGAGTTCAGGCAGTGTTGCAGGGGCAACAAGTCCGTTTGTCAGGCTGCGCCTGAAGTCGACGGTCTGCTTGGCAAGCGAGGGCAGCTTCGTGTTCCCAGTGCGAACTCTAAGCAGGGGGTGTTTTCATTGCCGTCCTGGTTCAGCAGCGGGGACCGCTTGCGGTCCACCTAAGACCTGCCAGACCCGTGTTCGGGAGGACTTTTGAAAGATGGGCAATCCAACGGTGCAACAAAGAGAGCAGTGTTTTGCCTTGAATTCACTCTTCGTTCCAAGAGACGATGCGAAGGGCCTAGGTGCCTGTACGTCGGTAGGTCGCCTAAGACGTGACAACCGGTACACATGGTGTTGCCGTGAGACGTGGTGAGGGCGCGGGAGTCCCAGGAGTCCTGAAAAGCCCACTAGCGTTTAGCCACTGCTTTGAGTAGGGCTCCCTGGGAAATGCTGCACGCCTGCCTGGCATTTGTGGATGCAATTCCTGGACCTTGCCTTCAGCTTGGCGCTCAGTGTCGTGTTCCTTCTGTGTAAAGGCGGCTCTGGGATGCCCCAGGAATGGAAGCGGAAACCCACCACCGCTCTCAAGAAAATTCCACTTTCCTTCCAAAGACATTCCAGCATGCAAGAATGGACTGACAGAGCACTGTATTTCAGGCAGCTTTCACGCTGAACGATCCTTCTTTCCCGTTGGGAGGTACTACAGTTCTCTAAGGGTCCCGGTCTCAGAGTTGCACACAGCCCACGTGCGTATAGTTTCTCAGGAACCGAGGGGGACCCCAGGAGGACGGTGGCACCTTCTCTGAATAGGTTTGTAGCCAGGGAGTTGGTTGTGCGCTGTGCGAATGGCATGAACTCTTAAAGGTGCTAGGTATCAGATTTAGGTGCTCCCTGAACCTGCCAAAAGCCTAGCAGTGTTCGGGGGGGAAACTGTCCATTTTCCAGACTGCATCAAAGGTCGAGTTACAGCTTGCCAGGAAGAGCCGGTAGGTAAGTACACCCAGAATGAACACTACGCACCGTGTCTCACATGGCTCCTCAGCGTCAGCAGTGGGAGCCCCTGGCATGCCACCTAGGACCTTCTACACCTCTGTTCAGGGGCACTTTTGAATGTCGTGGCTATCTAGCTCTACAGCAAAGAGGAGACTTTGTCGCTTCTCAGTCTGCATTCAAAGAGGTGATCCGGAGGACTTTGACAGCAGAAAGGTGCTCAGGGGGCCAAGAAGAGTCTCGGTACACAGTGTTCTTCCAAGGGACGTGGTGAGGCAGCGGGGACCCTAGGAAAGGCATACTAACTTCAATGCACTACTCGCCTAAGGTTTCCTGGAAAACCTCTGCACGCGTCAGGTATTCGTGGAGGGAATACCTGAACCTCACTTGGGTCATTTTGGAACAGTAGAGTGTTCCGTTGATGGACAGAGGGCGCCCGGAGGCCTCCTGCACGGCATAGTAAACAGAGTGTTTCTCTAGGCAAACTCCCTTTCCCCGCACATAGCCATTCTACTTGTGAAGAGAACACGAGGAACCGCACTGTTTCTCAGGACACTTTGAGGCCGCACTTTCAGCTCTCCCGCCGGGAAAATAATGCTCTTGGCTTTAGGTAACCAATATCAAAATTGAACCCAGCACATGCACTTGTAGTTTCTGACCAACAGAAAGAGACTCAAGCAGCACCCTGGACCTTCGCTGATAAGACTTTGGCACCAGGGTAGTCCTGCGTGGGCTGAATGGCCTCAACGACGTAATTCCCGGGGATGGGCCAAACTGTCCTTGTGTCTTACAAAACCCAGGGTAGCGTTCAGGGGCAAATTGTACATTTGTCAGGCTGCCTCTGAAGTCGACCTTCTGCTTGGCAGAGAGAGAGAGAGAGAGAGGCGGCAGGGAAGTGTTCCCAGCATGAACCGTAAACACAGTGTCTCTTCATAGCAGCAGTGGTTCAGCCGTGGGGATCATTGGCATAACACCGAAGACCTGCTAGGCCTGTGTTCGGGAGGACTTTTGAAAGCTCGGCAGTCTAGACAGGCAGCGAAGGGAGCAGAGTGTCGCCTTTCATTCTTCTTGCAGAGAAACGATCCGAAGGGCCCAGGTACCTGTATTTGCTTGGGTCCCCTAAGAATTGGGTACACATTGGGTACACAGTGTTTTTCCATGCGAGGTGGTGAGGACCCAGGAGTCCTAGGAGTCCTGAACCAGCACCCTAGCGTCAAGCCACTGCTTTGACGAAGACTTCTGGGCAAATGCTGCATGCCTGCAGGCACTGTGGATGCCGTTCCCGGACCTTGTTTGGATCTTCGTGACCAGTGTGGTCTGCCCTTTATGCGAAGGGGGCTCTGGCACGCCTCAGGCAAGGAAGTGGAAAGACCTTTCTTCTTTCTTGCATAGCACCCTTTCCTTTGAGACACGTTCCAGCATGCAAGGGAAGGCTAGCGGAACGCTGTGTTTAGGCACCTTTGAGGCTACGAGGATTCTTCGTTCAACTAGGGACAATCCAACGTTTCTCCTAAGGTCCCGGCATCAAAGTTGAACGCAGCCCCACGTACGTGTAGTTTCTCAAGCACCAGAAGAGACACAAGAAGCACTGTGGTACCTTCTCAGAATAATATCTTGCGCAGGGAGATGAGCACTGTCCGAGTGACATAGGCGTTTTAAGGCGCTAGCTAGATCTGGGTGTCCTTGAACCTGCCAAAAGACTAGCAGGCTTCAGGAGGAAACCGTTCGTTTTCCGGACGGCATGTAAAGTCGAGTTTCTGCTGGGCAGGGAGAGACGGCAGGTATGTAAGCGGAGAATGAACAGTCAGCACAGAGCTTGTTACATTGCAGCTCAGGGTCAGCCCTGAGAGCCACTGGCATCACACCGAAGACCACCGAAGACTTTCCAGAACTCGGGTCGGGGCACAGTTGAAAGACTTGTCAATCTCTCTATCCAACGAAGGCAACAGTTTGCTGCCTTTCACACTGCGTTCCAAGAGATGATCCGGAGGTACCTGGGTCGCCGAACGGTGCTCAATCGGTCAACGGGAGTCATTGAGTGCACAGTGTTCCTCCAAAGGGACATGGTGGGGCAGAGGGAGTCCTGGGAGAAGCATTCCAGCATTAATGCGCTGCTTCCCCTAAGGGTTCATGGAAATCGTCTGTACACGTCAAGTCGTGCGTGGAAACCCTGCCATTACGTTGACAGGTCTGGCTTTCCCGTTATGTGAACAAGGGCTGCTGGAGGCCTCCTGTAACGAGTAGGAAACTGTCTGTTAGCCTAGGAAACCTGCCGTTCAATCACTCGGCATTACCACTGTGAAGAGGGCACGGGCAACAACGCTGTATTTCACTTAAATCTGAGGCCGCAAGTGTCCTGCTTTCCCGTTGGGAAAATAATGCTTTTCTCATTAGGCCCCTCGGTCAGACTTGACGCAGCACACGTACGTGTAGCTTCTGACCGGCGAAAAGAGACTCAAGGAGCACCCTGGACCTTCCCTGATAAAACTTCGGCACACAGGGAGCTGAAAGGCGTGACCGACGTAATTCCTTAGGTGAGGCCAAAAAGTGTCCTTGTATCCTACCAGAGCTCAGGCAGTGTTGCAGGGGCAACAAGTCCGTTTGTCAGGCTGCACCTAAAGTCGACGGTCTGCTTGGCAAGCGAGGGCAGCTTCGTGTTCCCAGTGCGAACGCTAAGCAGGGGGTGTTTTCATTGCCGTCCTGGTTCAGCAGCGGGGACCGCTTGCGGTCCACCTAAGACCTGCCAGACCCGTGTTCGGGAGGACTTTTGAAAGATGGGCAATCCAACGGTGCAACAAAGAGAGCAGTGTTTTGCCTTGAATTCACTCTTCGTTCCAAGAGACGATGCGAAGGGCCTAGGTGCCTGTACGTCGGTAGGTCGCCTAAGACGTGACAACCGGTACACATGGTGTTGCCGTGAGACGTGATGAGGGCGCGGGAGTCCCAGGAGTCCTGAAAAGCCCACTAGCGTTTAGCCACTGCTTTGAGTAGGGCTCCCTGGGAAATGCTGCACGTCTGCCTGGCATTTGTGGATGCAATTCCTGGACCTTGCCTTCAGCTTGGCGCTCAGTGTCGTGTTCCTTCTGTGTAAAGGTGGCTCTGGGATGCCCCAGGAATGGAAGCGGAAACCCACCACCGCTCTCAAGAAAATTCCACTTTCCTTCCAAAGACATTCCAGCATGCAAGAATGGACTGACAGAGCACTGTATTTCAGGCAGCTTTCACGCTGAACGATCCTTCTTTCCCGTTGGGAGGTACTACAGTTCTCTAAGGGTCCCGGTCTCAGAGTTGCACACAGCCCACGTGCGTATAGTTTCTCAGGAACAGAAGGGGACCCCAGGAGGACGGTGGCACCTTCTCTGAATAGGTTTGTAGCCAGGGAGTTGGTTGTGCGCTGTGCGAATGGCATGAACTCTTAAAGGTGCTAGGTATCAGATTTAGGTGCTCCCTGAACCTGCCAAAAGCCTAGCAGTGTTCGGGGGGGAAACTGTCCATTTTCCAGACTGCATCAAAGGTCGAGTTACAGCTTGCCAGGAAGAGCCGGTAGGTGAGTACACCCAGAATGAACACTATGCATCGTGTCTCACATGGCTCCTCAGCGTCAGCAGTGGGAGCCCCTGGCATGCCACCTAGGACCTTCTACACCTCTGTTCAGGGGCACTTTTGAATGTCGTGGCTATCTAGCTCTACAGCAAAGAGGAGACTTTGTCGCTTCTCAGTCTGCATTCAAAGAGGTGATCCGGAGGACTTTGACAGCGGAAAGGTGCTCAGGGGGCCAAGAAGAGTGTCGGTACACCGTGTTCTTCCAAGGGACGTGGTGAGGCAGCGGGGACCCTAGGAAAGGCATACTAACTTCAATGCACTACTCGCCTAAGGTTTCCTGGAAAACCTCTGCACGCGTCAATTCATGGAGGGAATACCTGAACCTCACTTGGGTCGTTGTGGAACAGTAGAGTGTTCCGTTGATGGATAGAGGGAGCCCGGAGGCCTCCTGCACGGCGTAGTAAACAGAGTGTTTCTCTAGGCAGACTCCCTTTCCCCGCACATAGCCATTCTACTTGTGAAGAGAACACGAGGAACCGCACTGTTTCTCAGGACACTTTGAGGTCGCACTTTCAGCTCTCCCGCCGGGAAAATAATGCTCTTGGCTTTAGGTAACCAATATCAAAATTGAACCCAGCACATGCACTTGTAGTTTCTGACCAACAGAAAGAGACTCAAGCAGCACCCTGGACCTTCGCTGATAAGACTTTGGCACCAGGGTAGTCCTGCGTGGGCTGAATGGCCTCAACGACGTAATTCCCGGGGATGGGCCAAACTGTCCTTGTGTCTTACAAAAATCAGGGTAGCGTTCAGGGGCAAATTGTACATTTGTCAGGCTGCCTCTGAAGTCGACCTTCTGCTTGGCAGAGAGAGAGAGAGAGAGAGAGAGAGAGAGGCGGCAGGGAAGTGTTCCCAGCATGAACCGTAAACACAGTGTCTCTTCATAGCAGCAGTGGTTCAGCCGTGGGGATCATTGGCATAACACCGAAGACCTGCTAGGCCTGTGTTCGGGAGGACTTTTGAAAGCTCGGCAGTCTAGACGGGCAGCGAAGGGAGCAGAGTGTCGCCTTTCATTCTTCTTGCAGAGAAACGATCCGAAGGGCCCAGGTACCTGTATTTGGTTGGGTCCCCTAAGAATTGGGTACACATTGAGTACACAGTGTTTTTCCATGCGAGGTGGTGAGGACCCAGGAGTCCTAGGAGTCCTGAACCAGCACCCTAGCGTCAAGCCACTGCTTTGACTAAGGCTTCTGGGCAAATGCTGCATGCCTGCAGGCACTGTGGATGCCGTTCCCGGACCTTGTTTGGATCTTCGTGACCAGTGTGGTCTGCCCTTTATGCGAAGGGGGCTCTGGCACGCCTCAGGCAAGGAAGTGGAAAGACCTTTCTTCTTTCTTGCATAGCACCCTTTCCTTTGAGACACGTTCCAGCATGCAAGGGAAGACTAGCGGAACGCTGTGTTTAGGCACCTTTGAGGCTACGAGAATTCTTCGTTCAACTAGGGACAATCCAACGTTTCTCCTAAGGTCCCGGCATCAAAGTTGAACGCAGCCCCACGTACGTGTAGTTTCTCAAGCACCAGAAGAGACACAAGAAGCACTGTGGTACCTTCTCAGAATAATATCTTGCGCAGGGAGATGAGCACTGTCCGAGTGACATAGGCGTTTTAAGGCGCTAGCTAGATCTGGGTGTCCTTGAACCTGCCAAAAGACTAGCAGGCTTCAGGAGGAAACCGTTCGTTTTCCGGACGGCATGTAAAGTCGAGTTTCTGCTGGGCAGGGAGAGACGGCAGGTATGTAAGCGGAGAATGAACAGTCAGCACAGAGCTTGTTACATTGCAGCTCAGGGTCAGCCCTGAGAGCCACTGGCATCACACCGAAGACTTTCCAGAACTCGGGTCGGGGCACAGTTGAAAGACTTGTCAATCTCTCTATCCAACGAAGGCAACAGTTTGCTGCCTTTCACACTGCGTTCCAAGAGATGATCCGGAGGTACCTGGGTCGCCGAACGGTGCTCAATCGGTCAACGGGAGTCATTGAGTGCACAGTGTTCCTCCAAAGGGACATGGTGGGGCAGAGGGAGTCCTGGGAGAAGCATTCCAGCATTAATGCGCTGCTTCCCCTAAGGGTTCATGGAAATCGTCTGTACACGTCAAGTCGTGCGTGGAAACCCTGCCATTACGTTGACAGGTCTGGCTTTCCCGTTATGTGAACAAGGGCTGCTGGAGGCCTCCTGTAACGAGTAGGAAACTGTCTGTTAGCCTAGGAAACCTGCCGTTCAATCACTCGGCATTACCACTGTGAAGAGGGCACGGGCAACAACGCTGTATTTCACTTAAATCTGAGGCCGCAAGTGTCCTGCTTTCCCGTTGGGAAAATAATGCTTTTCTCATTAGGCCCCTCGGTCAGACTTGACGCAGCACACGTACGTGTAGCTTCTGACCGGCGAAAAGAGACTCAAGGAGCACCCTGGACCTTCCCTGATAAAACTTCGGCACACAGGGAGCTGAAAGGCGTGACCGACGTAATTCCTTAGGTGAGGCCAAAAAGTGTCCTTGTATCCTACCAGAGCTCAGGCAGTGTTGCAGGGGCAACAAGTCCGTTTGTCAGGCTGCACCTAAAGTCGACGGTCTGCTTGGCAAGCGAGGGCAGCTTCGTGTTCCCAGTGCGAACGCTAAGCAGGGGGTGTTTTCATTGCCGTCCTGGTTCAGCAGCGGGGACCGCTTGCGGTCCACCTAAGACCTGCCAGACCCGTGTTCGGGAGGACTTTTGAAAGATGGGCAATCCAACGGTGCAACAAAGAGAGCAGTGTTTTGCCTTGAATTCACTCTTCGTTCCAAGAGACGATGCGAAGGGCCTAGGTGCCTGTACGTCGGTAGGTCGCCTAAGACGTGACAACCGGTACACATGGTGTTGCCGTGAGACGTGATGAGGGCGCGGGAGTCCCAGGAGTCCTGAAAAGCCCACTAGCGTTTAGCCACTGCTTTGAGTAGGGCTCCCTGGGAAATGCTGCACGTCTGCCTGGCATTTGTGGATGCAATTCCTGGACCTTGCCTTCAGCTTGGCGCTCAGTGTCGTGTTCCTTCTGTGTAAAGGTGGCTCTGGGATGCCCCAGGAATGGAAGCGGAAACCCACCACCGCTCTCAAGAAAATTCCACTTTCCTTCCAAAGACATTCCAGCATGCAAGAATGGACTGACAGAGCACTGTATTTCAGGCAGCTTTCACGCTGAACGATCCTTCTTTCCCGTTGGGAGGTACTACAGTTCTCTAAGGGTCCCGGTCTCAGAGTTGCACACAGCCCACGTGCGTATAGTTTCTCAGGAACAGAAGGGGACCCCAGGAGGACGGTGGCACCTTCTCTGAATAGGTTTGTAGCCAGGGAGTTGGTTGTGCGCTGTGCGAATGGCATGAACTCTTAAAGGTGCTAGGTATCAGATTTAGGTGCTCCCTGAACCTGCCAAAAGCCTAGCAGTGTTCGGGGGGGAAACTGTCCATTTTCCAGACTGCATCAAAGGTCGAGTTACAGCTTGCCAGGAAGAGCCGGTAGGTAAGTACACCCAGAATGAACACTATGCACCGTGTCTCACATGGCTCCTCAGCGTCAGCAGTGGGAACCCCTGGCATGCCACCTAGGACCTTCTACACCTCTGTTCAGGGGCACTTTTGAATGTCGTGGCTATCTAGCTCTACAGCAAAGAGGAGACTTTGTCGCTTCTCAGTCTGCATTCAAAGAGGTGATCCGGAGGACTTTGACAGCGGAAAGGTGCTCAGGGGGCCAAGAAGAGTGTCGGTACACCGTGTTCTTCCAAGGGACGTGGTGAGGCAGCGGGGACCCTAGGAAAGGCATACTAACTTCAATGCACTACTCGCCTAAGGTTTCCTGGAAAACCTCTGCACGCGTCAATTCGTGGAGGGAATACCTGAACCTCACTTGGGTCGTTGTGGAACAGTAGAGTGTTCCGTTGATGGATAGAGGGAGCCCGGAGGCCTCCTGCACGGCGTAGTAAACAGAGTGTTTCTCTAGGCAGACTCCCTTTCCCCGCACATAGCCATTCTACTTGTGAAGAGAACACGAGGAACCGCACTGTTTCTCAGGACACTTTGAGGTCGCACTTTCAGCTCTCCCGCCGGGAAAATAATGCTCTTGGCTTTAGGTAACCAATATCAAAATTGAACCCAGCACATGCACTTGTAGTTTCTGACCAACAGAAAGAGACTCAAGCAGCACCCTGGACCTTCGCTGATAAGACTTTGGCACCAGGGTAGTCCTGCGTGGGCTGAATGGCCTCAACGATGTAATTCCCGGGGATGGGCCAAACTGTCCTTGTGTCTTACAAAAATCAGGGTAGCGTTCAGGGGCAAATTGTACATTTGTCAGGCTGCCTCTGAAGTCGACCTTCTGCTTGGCAGAGAGAGAGAGAGAGAGAGAGAGAGAGAGGCGGCAGGGAAGTGTTCCCAGCATGAACCGTAAACACAGTGTCTCTTCATAGCAGCAGTGGTTCAGCCGTGGGGATCATTGGCATAACACCGAAGACCTGCTAGGCCTGTGTTCGGGAGGACTTTTGAAAGCTCGGCAGTCTAGACGGGCAGCGAAGGGAGCAGAGTGTCGCCTTTCATTCTTCTTGCAGAGAAACGATCCGAAGGGCCCAGGTACCTGTATTTGGTTGGGTCCCCTAAGAATTGGGTACACATTGAGTACACAGTGTTTTTCCATGCGAGGTGGTGAGGACCCAGGAGTCCTAGGAGTCCTGAACCAGCACCCTAGCGTCAAGCCACTGCTTTGACTAAGGCTTCTGGGCAAATGCTGCATGCCTGCAGGCACTGTGGATGCCGTTCCCGGACCTTGTTTGGATCTTCGTGACCAGTGTGGTCTGCCCTTTATGCGAAGGGGGCTCTGGCACGCCTCAGGCAAGGAAGTGGAAAGACCTTTCTTCTTTCTTGCATAGCACCCTTTCCTTTGAGACACGTTCCAGCATGCAAGGGAAGACTAGCGGAACGCTGTGTTTAGGCACCTTTGAGGCTACGAGAATTCTTCGTTCAACTAGGGACAATCCAACGTTTCTCCTAAGGTCCCGGCATCAAAGTTGAACGCAGCCCCACGTACGTGTAGTTTCTCAAGCACCAGAAGAGACACAAGAAGCACTGTGGTACCTTCTCAGAATAATATCTTGCGCAGGGAGATGAGCACTGTCCGAGTGACATAGGCGTTTTAAGGCGCTAGCTAGATCTGGGTGTCCTTGAACCTGCCAAAAGACTAGCAGGCTTCAGGAGGAAACCGTTCGTTTTCCGGACGGCATGTAAAGTCGAGTTTCTGCTGGGCAGGGAGAGACGGCAGGTATGTAAGCGGAGAATGAACAGTCAGCACAGAGCTTGTTACATTGCAGCTCAGGGTCAGCCCTGAGAGCCACTGGCATCACACCGAAGACTTTCCAGAACTCGGGTCGGGGCACAGTTGAAAGACTTGTCAATCTCTCTATCCAACGAAGGCAACAGTTTGCTGCCTTTCACACTGCGTTCCAAGAGATGATCCGGAGGTACCTGGGTCGCCGAACGGTGCTCAATCGGTCAACGGGAGTCATTGAGTGCACAGTGTTCCTCCAAAGGGACATGGTGGGGCAGAGGGAGTCCTGGGAGAAGCATTCCAGCGTTAATGCGCTGCTTCCCCTAAGGGTTCATGGAAATCGTCTGTACACGTCAAGTCGTGCGTGGAAACCCTGCCATTACGTTGACAGGTCTGGCTTTCCCGTTATGTGAACAAGGGCTGCTGGAGGCCTCCTGTAACGAGTAGGAAACTGTCTGTTAGCCTAGGAAACCTGCCGTTCAATCACTCGGCATTACCACTGTGAAGAGGGCACGGGCAACAACGCTGTTTTTCACTTAAATCTGAGGCCGCAAGTGTCCTGCTTTCCCGTTGGGAAAATAATGCTTTTCTCATTAGGCCCCTCGATCAGACTTGACGCAGCACACGTACGTGTAGCTTCTGACCGGCGAAAAGAGACTCAAGGAGCACCCTGGACCTTCCCTGATAAAACTTCGGCACACAGGGAGCTGAAAGGCGTGACCGACGTAATTCCTTAGGTGAGGCCAAAAAGTGTCCTTGTATCCTACCAGAGCTCAGGCAGTGTTGCAGGGGCAACAAGTCCGTTTGTCAGGCTGCACCTAAAGTCGACGGTCTGCTTGGCAAGCGAGGGCAGCTTCGTGTTCCCAGTGCGAACGCTAAGCAGGGGGTGTTTTCATTGCCGTCCTGGTTCAGCAGCGGGGACCGCTTGCGGTCCACCTAAGACCTGCCAGACCCGTGTTCGGGAGGACTTTTGAAAGATGGGCAATCCAACGGTGCAACAAAGAGAGCAGTGTTTTGCCTTGAATTCACTCTTCGTTCCAAGAGACGATGCGAAGGGCCTAGGTGCCTGTACGTCGGTAGGTCGCCTAAGACGTGACAACCGGTACACATGGTGTTGCCGTGAGACGTGATGAGGGCGCGGGAGTCCCAGGAGTCCTGAAAAGCCCACTAGCGTTTAGCCACTGCTTTGAGTAGGGCTCCCTGGGAAATGCTGCACGCCTGCCTGGCATTTGTGGATGCAATTCCTGGACCTTGCCTTCAGCTTGGCGCTCAGTGTCGTGTTCCTTCTGTGTAAAGGCGGCTCTGGGATGCCCCAGGAATGGAAGCGGAAACCCACCACCGCTCTCAAGAAAATTCCACTTTCCTTCCAAAGACATTCCAGCATGCAAGAATGGACTGACAGAGCACTGTATTTCAGGCAGCTTTCACGCTGAACGATCCTTCTTTCCCGTTGGGAGGTACTACAGTTCTCTAAGGGTCCCGGTCTCAGAGTTGCACACAGCCCACGTGCGTATAGTTTCTCAGGAACAGAAGGGGACCCCAGGAGGACGGTGGCACCTTCTCTGAATAGGTTTGTAGCCAGGGAGTTGGTTGTGCGCTGTGCGAATGGCATGAACTCTTAAAGGTGCTAGGTATCAGATTTAGGTGCTCCCTGAACCTGCCAAAAGCCTAGCAGTGTTCGGGGGGGAAACTGTCCATTTTCCAGACTGCATCAAAGGTCGAGTTACAGCTTGCCAGGAAGAGCCGGTAGGTAAGTACACCCAGAATGAACACTATGCACCGTGTCTCACATGGCTCCTCAGCGTCAGCAGTGGGAGCCCCTGGCATGCCACCTAGGACCTTCTACACCTCTGTTCAGGGGCACTTTTGAATGTCGTGGCTATCTAGCTCTACAGCAAAGAGGAGACTTTGTCGCTTCTCAGTCTGCATTCAAAGAGGTGATCCGGAGGACTTTGACAGCGGAAAGGTGCTCAGGGGGCCAAGAAGAGTGTCAGTACACCGTGTTCTTCCAAGGGACGTGGTGAGGCAGCGGGGACCCTAGGAAAGGCATACTAACTTCAATGCACTACTCGCCTAAGGTTTCCTGGAAAACCTCTGCACGCGTCAATTCGTGGAGGGAATACCTGAACCTCACTTGGGTCGTTGTGGAACAGTAGAGTGTTCCGTTGATGGATAGAGGGAGCCCGGAGGCCTCCTGCACGGCGTAGTAAACAGAGTGTTTCTCTAGGCAGACTCCCTTTCCCCGCACATAGCCATTCTACTTGTGAAGAGAACACGAGGAACCGCACTGTTTCTCAGGACACTTTGAGGTCGCACTTTCAGCTCTCCCGCCGGGAAAATAATGCTCTTGGCTTTAGGTAACCAATATCAAAATTGAACCCAGCACATGCACTTGTAGTTTCTGACCAACAGAAAGAGACTCAAGCAGCACCCTGGACCTTCGCTGATAAGACCTTGGCACCAGGGTAGTCCTGCGTGGGCTGAATGGCCTCAACGACGTAATTCCCGGGGATGGGCCAAACTGTCCTTGTGTCTTACAAAAATCAGGGTAGCGTTCAGGGGCAAATTGTACATTTGTCAGGCTGCCTCTGAAGTCGACCTTCTGCTTGGCAGAGAGAGAGAGAGAGAGAGAGAGAGAGAGGCGGCAGGGAAGTGTTCCCAGCATGAACCGTAAACACAGTGTCTCTTCATAGCAGCAGTGGTTCAGCCGTGGGGATCATTGGCATAACACCGAAGACCTGCTAGGCCTGTGTTCGGGAGGACTTTTGAAAGCTCGGCAGTCTAGACGGGCAGCGAAGGGAGCAGAGTGTCGCCTTTCATTCTTCTTGCAGAGAAACGATCCGAAGGGCCCAGGTACCTGTATTTGGTTGGGTCCCCTAAGAATTGGGTACACATTGAGTACACAGTGTTTTTCCATGCGAGGTGGTGAGGACCCAGGAGTCCTAGGAGTCCTGAACCAGCACCCTAGCGTCAAGCCACTGCTTTGACTAAGGCTTCTGGGCAAATGCTGCATGCCTGCAGGCACTGTGGATGCCGTTCCCGGACCTTGTTTGGATCTTCGTGACCAGTGTGGTCTGCCCTTTATGCGAAGGGGGCTCTGGCACGCCTCAGGCAAGGAAGTGGAAAGACCTTTCTTCTTTCTTGCATAGCACCCTTTCCTTTGAGACACGTTCCAGCATGCAAGGGAAGACTAGCGGAACGCTGTGTTTAGGCACCTTTGAGGCTACGAGAATTCTTCGTTCAACTAGGGACAATCCAACGTTTCTCCTAAGGTCCCGGCATCAAAGTTGAACGCAGCCCCACGTACGTGTAGTTTCTCAAGCACCAGAAGAGACACAAGAAGCACTGTGGTACCTTCTCAGAATAATATCTTGCGCAGGGAGATGAGCACTGTCCGAGTGACATAGGCGTTTTAAGGCGCTAGCTAGATCTGGGTGTCCTTGAACCTGCCAAAAGACTAGCAGGCTTCAGGAGGAAACCGTTCGTTTTCCGGACGGCATGTAAAGTCGAGTTTCTGCTGGGCAGGGAGAGACGGCAGGTATGTAAGCGGAGAATGAACAGTCAGCACAGAGCTTGTTACATTGCAGCTCAGGGTCAGCCCTGAGAGCCACTGGCATCACACCGAAGACTTTCCAGAACTCGGGTCGGGGCACAGTTGAAAGACTTGTCAATCTCTCTATCCAACGAAGGCAACAGTTTGCTGCCTTTCACACTGCGTTCCAAGAGATGATCCGGAGGTACCTGGGTCGCCGAACGGTGCTCAATCGGTCAACGGGAGTCATTGAGTGCACAGTGTTCCTCCAAAGGGACATGGTGGGGCAGAGGGAGTCCTGGGAGAAGCATTCCAGCGTTAATGCGCTGCTTCCCCTAAGGGTTCATGGAAATCGTCTGTACACGTCAAGTCGTGCGTGGAAACCCTGCCATTACGTTGACAGGTCTGGCTTTCCCGTTATGTGAACAAGGGCTGCTGGAGGCCTCCTGTAACGAGTAGGAAACTGTCTGTTAGCCTAGGAAACCTGCCGTTCAATCACTCGGCATTACCACTGTGAAGAGGGCACGGGCAACAACGCTGTATTTCACTTAAATCTGAGGCCGCAAGTGTCCTGCTTTCCCGTTGGGAAAATAATGCTTTTCTCATTAGGCCCCTCGGTCAGACTTGATGCAGCACACGTACGTGTAGCTTCTGACCGGCGAAAAGAGACTCAAGGAGCACCCTGGACCTTCCCTGATAAAACTTCGGCACACAGGGAGCTGAAAGGCGTGACCGACGTAATTCCTTAGGTGAGGCCAAAAAGTGTCCTTGTATCCTACCAGAGCTCAGGCAGTGTTGCAGGGGCAACAAGTCCGTTTGTCAGGCTGCACCTAAAGTCGACGGTCTGCTTGGCAAGCGAGGGCAGCTTCGTGTTCCCAGTGCGAACGCTAAGCAGGGGGTGTTTTCATTGCCGTCCTGGTTCAGCAGCGGGGACCGCTTGCGGTCCACCTAAGACCTGCCAGACCCGTGTTCGGGAGGACTTTTGAAAGATGGGCAATCCAACGGTGCAACAAAGAGAGCAGTGTTTTGCCTTGAATTCACTCTTCGTTCCAAGAGACGATGCGAAGGGCCTAGGTGCCTGTACGTCGGTAGGTCGCCTAAGACGTGACAACCGGTACACATGGTGTTGCCGTGAGACGTGATGAGGGCGCGGGAGTCCCAGGAGTCCTGAAAAGCCCACTAGCGTTTAGCCACTGCTTTGAGTAGGGCTCCCTGGGAAATGCTGCACGTCTGCCTGGCATTTGTGGATGCAATTCCTGGACCTTGCCTTCAGCTTGGCGCTCAGTGTCGTGTTCCTTCTGTGTAAAGGTGGCTCTGGGATGCCCCAGGAATGGAAGCGGAAACCCACCACCGCTCTCAAGAAAATTCCACTTTCCTTCCAAAGACATTCCAGCATGCAAGAATGGACTGACAGAGCACTGTATTTCAGGCAGCTTTCACGCTGAACGATCCTTCTTTCCCGTTGGGAGGTACTACAGTTCTCTAAGGGTCCCGGTCTCAGAGTTGCACACAGCCCACGTGCGTATAGTTTCTCAGGAACAGAAGGGGACCCCAGGAGGACGGTGGCACCTTCTCTGAATAGGTTTGTAGCCAGGGAGTTGGTTGTGCGCTGTGCGAATGGCATGAACTCTTAAAGGTGCTAGGTATCAGATTTAGGTGCTCCCTGAACCTGCCAAAAGCCTAGCAGTGTTCGGGGGGGAAACTGTCCATTTTCCAGACTGCATCAAAGGTCGAGTTACAGCTTGCCAGGAAGAGCCGGTAGGTAAGTACACCCAGAATGAACACTACGCACCGTGTCTCACATGGCTCCTCAGCGTCAGCAGTGGGAGCCCCTGGCATGCCACCTAGGACCTTCTACACCTCTGTTCAGGGGCACTTTTGAATGTCGTGGCTATCTAGCTCTACAGCAAAGAGGAGACTTTGTCGCTTCTCAGTCTGCATTCAAAGAGGTGATCCGGAGGACTTTGACAGCGGAAAGGTGCTCAGGGGGCCAAGAAGAGTCTCGGTACACAGTGTTCTTCCAAGGGACGTGGTGAGGCAGCGGGGACCCTAGGAAAGGCATACTAACTTCAATGCACTACTCGCCTAAGGTTTCCTGGAAAACCTCTGCACGCGTCAATTCGTGGAGGGAATACCTGAACCTCACTTGGGTCGTTGTGGAACAGTAGAGTGTTCCGTTGATGGATAGAGGGAGCCCGGAGGCCTCCTGCACGGCGTAGTAAACAGAGTGTTTCTCTAGGCAGACTCCCTTTCCCCGCACATAGCCATTCTACTTGTGAAGAGAACACGAGGAACCGCACTGTTTCTCAGGACACTTTGAGGTCGCACTTTCAGCTCTCCCGCCGGGAAAATAATGCTCTTGGCTTTAGGTAACCAATATCAAAATTGAACCCAGCACATGCACTTGTAGTTTCTGACCAACAGAAAGAGACTCAAGCAGCACCCTGGACCTTCGCTGATAAGACTTTGGCACCAGGGTAGTCCTGCGTGGGCTGAATGGCCTCAACGACGTAATTCCCGGGGATGGGCCAAACTGTCCTTGTGTCTTACAAAAATCAGGGTAGCGTTCAGGGGCAAATTGTACATTTGTCAGGCTGCCTCTGAAGTCGACCTTCTGCTTGGCAGAGAGAGAGAGAGAGAGAGAGAGAGAGAGGCGGCAGGGAAGTGTTCCCAGCATGAACCGTAAACACAGTGTCTCTTCATAGCAGCAGTGGTTCAGCCGTGGGGATCATTGGCATAACACCGAAGACCTGCTAGGCCTGTGTTTGGGAGGACTTTTGAAAGCTCGGCAGTCTAGACGGGCAGCGAAGGGAGCAGAGTGTCGCCTTTCATTCTTCTTGCAGAGAAACGATCCGAAGGGCCCAGGTACCTGTATTTGGTTGGGTCCCCTAAGAATTGGGTACACATTGAGTACACAGTGTTTTTCCATGCAAGGTGGTGAGGACCCAGGAGTCCTAGGAGTCCTGAACCAGCACCCTAGCGTCAAGCCACTGCTTTGACTAAGGCTTCTGGGCAAATGCTGCATGCCTGCAGGCACTGTGGATGCCGTTCCCGGACCTTGTTTGGATCTTCGTGACCAGTGTGGTCTGCCCTTTATGCGAAGGGGGCTCTGGCACGCCTCAGGCAAGGAAGTGGAAAGACCTTTCTTCTTTCTTGCATAGCACCCTTTCCTTTGAGACACGTTCCAGCATGCAAGGGAAGACTAGCGGAACGCTGTGTTTAGGCACCTTTGAGGCTACGAGAATTCTTCGTTCAACTAGGGACAATCCAACGTTTCTCCTAAGGTCCCGGCATCAAAGTTGAACGCAGCCCCACGTACGTGTAGTTTCTCAAGCACCAGAAGAGACACAAGAAGCACTGTGGTACCTTCTCAGAATAATATCTTGCGCAGGGAGATGAGCACTGTCCGAGTGACATAGGCGTTTTAAGGCGCTAGCTAGATCTGGGTGTCCTTGAACCTGCCAAAAGACTAGCAGGCTTCAGGAGGAAACCGTTCGTTTTCCGGACGGCATGTAAAGTCGAGTTTCTGCTGGGCAGGGAGAGACGGCAGGTATGTAGGCGGAGAATGAACAGTCAGCACAGAGCTTGTTACATTGCAGCTCAGGGTCAGCCCTGAGAGCCACTGGCATCACACCGAAGACTTTCCAGAACTCGGGTCGGGGCACAGTTGAAAGACTTGTCAATCTCTCTATCCAACGAAGGCAACAGTTTGCTGCCTTTCACACTGCGTTCCAAGAGATGATCCGGAGGTACCTGGGTCGCCGAACGGTGCTCAATCGGTCAACGGGAGTCATTGAGTGCACAGTGTTCCTCCAAAGGGACATGGTGGGGCAGAGGGAGTCCTGGGAGAAGCATTCCAGCGTTAATGCGCTGCTTCCCCTAAGGGTTCATGGAAATCGTCTGTACACGTCAAGTCGTGCGTGGAAACCCTGCCATTACGTTGACAGGTCTGGCTTTCCCGTTATGTGAAGAAGGGCTGCTGGAGGCCTCCTGTAACGAGTAGGAAACTGTCTGTTAGCCTAGGAAACCTGCCGTTCAATCACTCGGCATTACCACTGTGAAGAGGGCACGGGCAACAACGCTGTTTTTCACTTAAATCTGAGGCCGCAAGTGTCCTGCTTTCCCGTTGGGAAAATAATGCTTTTCTCATTAGGCCCCTCCGTCAGACTTGACGCAGCACACGTACGTGTAGCTTCTGACCGGCGAAAAGAGACTCAAGGAGCACCCTGGACCTTCCCTGATAAAACTTCGGCACACAGGGAGCTGAAAGGCGTGACCGACGTAATTCCTTAGGTGAGGCCAAAAAGTGTCCTTGTATCCTACCAGAGCTCAGGCAGTGTTGCAGGGGCAACAAGTCCGTTTGTCAGGCTGCGCCTAAAGTCGACGGTCTGCTTGGCAAGCGAGGGCAGCTTCGTGTTCCCAGTGCGAACGCTAAGCAGGGGGTGTTTTCATTGCCGTCCTGGTTCAGCAGCGGGGACCGCTTGCGGTCCACCTAAGACCTGCCAGACCCGTGTTCGGGAGGACTTTTGAAAGATGGGCAATCCAACAGTGCAACAAAGAGAGCAGTGTTTTGCCTTGAATTCACTCTTCGTTCCAAGAGATGATGCGAAGGGCCTAGGTGCCTGTATGTCGGTAGGTCGCCTAAGACGTGACAACCGGTACACATGGTGTTGCCGTGAGACGTGGTGAGGGCGCGGGAGTCCCAGGAGTCCTGAAAAGCCCACTAGCGTTTAGCCACTGCTTTGAGTAGGGCTCCCTGGGAAATGCTGCACGCCTGCCTGGCATTTGTGGTTGCAGTTCCTGGACCTTGCCTTCAGCTTGGCGCTCAGTGTCGTGTTCCTTCTGTGTAAAGGCGGCTCTGGGATGCCCCAGGAATGGAAGCGGAAACCCACCACTGCTCTCAAGAAAATTCCACTTTCCTTCCAAAGACATTCCAGCATGCAAGAATGGACTGACAGAGCACTGTATTTCAGGCAGCTTTCACGCTGAACGATCCTTCTTTCCCGTTGGGAGGTACTACAGTTCTCTAAGGGTCCCGGTCTCAGAGTTGCACACAGCCCACGTGCGTATAGTTTCTCAGGAACCAAAGGGGACCCCAGGAGGACGGTGGCACCTTCTCTGAATAGGTTTGTAGCCAGGGAGTTGGTTGTGCACTGTGCGAATTGCATGAACTCTTAAAGGTGCTAGGTATCAGATTTAGGTGCTCCCTGAACCTGCCAAAAGCCTAGCAGTATTCGGGGGGGAAACTGTCCATTTTCCAGACTGCATCAAAGGTCGAGTTACAGCTTGCCAGGAAGAGCCGGTAGGTAAGTACACCCAGAATGAACACTATGCACCGTGTCTCACATGGCTCCTCAGCGTCAGCAGTGGGAGCCCCTGGCATGCCACCTAGGACCTTCTACACCTCTGTTCAGGGGCACTTTTGAATGTCGTGGCTATCTAGCTCTACAGCAAAGAGGAGACTTTGTCGCTTCTCAGTCTGCATTCAAAGAGGTGATCCGGAGGACTTTGACAGCGGAAAGGTGCTCAGGGGGCCAAGAAGAGTCTCGGTACACAGTGTTCTTCCAAGGGACGTGGTGAGGCAGCGGGGACCCTAGGAAAGGCATACTAACTTCAATGCACTACTCGCCTAAGGTTTCCTGGAAAACCTCTGCACGCGTCAATTCGTGGAGGGAATACCTGAACCTCACTTGGGTCGTTGTGGAACAGTAGAGTGTTCCGTTGATGGATAGAGGGCGCCCGGAGGCCTCCTGCACGGCGTAGTAAACAGAGTGTTTCTCTAGGCAAACTCCCTTTCCCCGCACATAGCCATTCTACTTGTGAAGAGAACACGAGGAACCGCACTGTTTCTCAGGACACTTTGAGGCCGCACTTTCAGCTCTCCCGCCGGGAAAATAATGCTCTTGGCTTTAGGTAACCAATATCAAAATTGAACCCAGCACATGCACTTGTAGTTTCTGACCAACAGAAAGAGACTCAAGCAGCACCCTGGACCTTCGCTGTTAAGACTTTGGCACCAGGGTAGTCCTGCGTGGGCTGAATGGCCTCAACGACGTAATTCCCGGGGATGGGGCAAACTGTCCTTGTGTCTTACAAAACCCGGGGTAGCGTTCAGGGGCAAATTGTACGTTTGTCAGGCTGCCTCTGAAGTCGACCTTCTGCTTGGCAGAGAGAGAGAGAGAGAGAGAGAGAGAGAGGCGGCAGGGAAGTGTTCCCAGCATGAACCGTAAACACAGTGTCTCTTCATAGCAACAGTGGTTCAGCCGTGGGGATCATTGGCATAACACCGAAGACCTGCTAGGCCTGTGTTCGGGAGGACTTTTGAAAGCTCGGCAGTCTAGACGGGCAGCGAAGGGAGCAGAGTGTCGCCTTTCATTCTTCTTGCAGAGAAACGATCCGAAGGGCCCAGGTACCTGTATTTGGTTGGGTCCCCTAAGAATTGGGTACACATTGGGTACACAGTGTTTTTCCATGCGAGGTGGTGAGGACCCAGGAGTCCTAGGAGTCCTGAACCAGCACCCTAGCGTCAAGCCACTGCTTTGACGAAGGCTTCTGGGCAAATGCTGCATGCCTGCAGGCACTGTGGATGCCGTTCCCGGACCTTGTTTGGATCTTCGTGACCAGTGTGGTCTGCCCTTTATGCGAAGGGGGCTCTGGCATGCCTCAGGCAAGGAAGTGGAAAGACCTTTCTTCTTTCTTGCATAGCACCCTTTCCTTTGAGACACGTTCCAGCATGCAAGGGAAGACTAGCGGAACGCTGTGTTTAGGCACCTTTGAGGCTACGAGGATTCTTCGTTCAACTAGGGACAATCCAACGATTCTCCTAAGGTCCCGGCATCAAAGTTGAACGCAGCCCCACGTACGTGTAGTTTCTCAAGCACCAGAAGAGACACAAGAAGCACTGTGGTACCTTCTCAGAATAATATCTTGCGCAGGGAGATGAGCACTGTCCGAGTGACATAGGCGTTTTAAGGCGCTAGCTAGATCTGGGTGTCCTTGAACCTGCCAAAAGACTAGCAGGCTTCAGGAGGAAACCGTTCGTTTTCCGGACGGCATGTAAAGTCGAGTTTCTGCTGGGCAGGGAGAGACGGCAGGTATGTAAGCGGAGAATGAACAGTCAGCACAGAGCTTGTTACGTTGCAGCTCAGGGTCAGCCCTGAGAGCCACTGGCATCACACCGAAGACTTTCCAGAACTCGGGTCGGGGCACAGTTGAAAGACTTGTCAATCTCTCTATCCAACGAAGGCAACAGTTTGCTGCCTTTCACACTGCGTTCCAAGAGGTGATCCGGAGGTACCTGGGTCGCCGAACGGTGCACAATCGGTCAACGGGAGTCATTTAGTGCACAGTGTTCCTCCAAAGGGACATGGTGGGGCAGAGGGAGTCCTGGGAGAAGCATTCCAGCGTTAATGCGCTGCTTTCCCTAAGGGTTCATGGAAATCGTTTGTACACGTCAAGGCGTGCGTGGAAACCCTGCCATTACGTTGAGCCTGGGGGACAGGTCTGGCTTTCCCGTTATGTGAACAAGGGCTGCTGGAGGCCTCCTGTAACGAGTAGGAAACTGTCTGTTAGCCTAGGAAACCTGCCGTTCAATCACTCGGCATTACCACTGTGAAGAGGGCACGGGCAACAACGCTGTTTTTCACTTAAATCTGAGGCCGCAAGTGTCCTGCTTTCCTGTTGGGAAAATAATGCTTTTCTCATTAGGCCCCTCGGTCAGACTTGACGCAGCACACGTACATGTAGCTTCTGACCGGCGAAAAGAGACTCAAGGAGCACCCTGGACCTTCCCTGATAAAACTTCGGAACACAGGGAGCTGAAAGGCGTGACCGACGTAATTCCTTAGGTGAGGCCAAAAAGTGTCCTTGTATCCTACCAGAGCTCAGGCAGTGTTGCAGGGGCAACAAGTCCGTTTGTCAGGCTGCGCCTAAAGTCGACGGTCTGCTTGGCAAGCGAGGGCAGCTTCGTGTTCCCAGTGCGAACGCTAAGCAGGGGGTGTTTTCATTGCCGTCCTGGTTCAGCAGCGGGGACCGCTTGCGGTCCACCTAAGACCTGCCAGACCCGTGTTCGGGAGGACTTTTGAAAGATGGGCAATCCAACGGTGCAACAAAGAGAGCAGTGTTTTGCCTTGAATTCACTCTTCGTTCCAAGAGACGATGCGAAGGGCCTAGGTGCCTGTACATCGGTAGGTCACCTAAGACGTGACAACCGGTACACATGGTGTTGCCGTGAGACGTGGTGAGGGCGCGGGAGTCCCAGGAGTCCTGAAAAGCCCACTAGCGTTTAGCCACTGCTTTGAGTAGGGCTCCCTGGGAAATGCTGCACGCCTGCCTGGCATTTGTGGATGCAGTTCCTGGACCTTGCCTTCAGCTTGGCGCTCAGTGTCGTGTTCCTTCTGTGTAAAGGCGGCTCTGGGATGCCCCAGGAATGGAAGCGGAAACCCACCACCGCTCTCAAGAAAATTCCACTTTCCTTCCAAAGACATTCCAGCATGCAAGAATGGACTGACAGAGCACTGTATTTCAGGCAGCTTTCACGCTGAACGATCCTTCTTTCCCGCTGGGAGGTACTACAGTTCTCTAAGGGTCCCGGTCTCAGAGTTGCACACAGCCCACGTGCGTATAGTTTCTCAGGAACCAAAGGGGACCCCAGGAGGACGGTGGCACCTTCTCTGAATAGGTTTGTAGCCAGGGAGTTGGTTGTGCACTGTGCGAATGGCATGAACTCTTAAAGGTGCTAGGTATCAGATTTAGGTGCTCCCTGAACCTGCCAAAAGCCTAGCAGTGTTCGGGGGGGAAACTGTCCATTTTCCAGACTGCATCAAAGGTCGAGTTACAGCTTGCCAGGAAGAGCCGGTAGGTAAGTACACCCAGAATGAACACTACGCACCGTGTCTCACATGGCTCCTCAGCGTCAGCAGTGGGAGCCCCTGGCATGCCACCTAGGACCTTCTACACCTCTGTTCAGGGGCACTTTTGAATGTCGTGGCTATCTAGCTCTACAGCAAAGAGGAGACTTTGTCGCTTCTCAGTCTGCATTCAAAGAGGTGATCCGGAGGACTTTGACAGCGGAAAGGTGCTCAGGGGGCCAAGAAGAGTGTCGGTACACCGTGTTCTTCCAAGGGACGTGGTGAGGCAGCGGGGACCCTAGGAAAGGCATACTAACTTCAATGCACTACTCGCCTAAGGTTTCCTGGAAAACCTCTGCACGCGTCAATTCGTGGAGGGAATACCTGAACCTCACTTGGGTCGTTGTGGAACAGTAGAGTGTTCCGTTGATGGATAGAGGGCGCCCGGAGGCCTCCTGCACGGTGTAGTAAACAGAGTGTTTCTCTAGGCAAACTCCCTTTCCCCGCACATAGCCATTCTACTTGTGAAGAGAACACGAGGAACCGCACTGTTTCTCAGGACACTTTGAGGCCGCACTTTCAGCTCTCCCGCCGGGAAAATAATGCTCTTGGCTTTAGGTAACCAATATCAAAATTGAACCCAGCACATGCACTTGTAGTTTCTGACCAACAGAAAGAGACTCAAGCAGCACCCTGGACCTTCGCTGTTAAGACTTTGGCACCAGGGTAGTCCTGCGTGGGCTGAATGGCCTCAACGACGTAATTCCCGGGGATGGGGCAAACAGTCCTTGTGTCTTACAAAACCCGGGGTAGCGTTCAGGGGCAAATTGTACGTTTGTCAGGCTGCCTCTGAAGTCGACCTTCTGCTTGGCAGAGAGAGAGAGAGAGAGAGAGAGAGAGAGAGAGAGAGAGAGGCGGCAGGGAAGTGTTCCCAGCATGAACCGTAAACACAGTGTCTCTTCATAGCAGCAGTGGTTCAGCCGTGGGGATCATTGGCATAACACCGAAGACCTGCTAGGCCTGTGTTCGGGAGGACTTTTGAAAGCTCGGCAGTCTAGACGGGCAGCGAAGGGAGCAGAGTGTCGCCTTTCATTCTTCTTGCAGAGAAACGATCCGAAGGGCCCAGGTACCTGTATTTGGTTGGGTCCCCTAAGAATTGGGTACACATTGGGTACACAGTGTTTTTCCATGCAAGGTGGTGAGGACCCAGGAGTCCTAGGAGTCCTGAACCAGCACCCTAGCGTCAAGCCACTGCTTTGACTAAGGCTTCTGGGCAAATGCTGCATGCCTGCAGGCACTGTGGATGCCGTTCCCGGACCTTGTTTGGATCTTCGTGACCAGTGTGGTCTGCCCTTTATGCGAAGGGGGCTCTGGCATGCCTCAGGCAAGGAAGTGGAAAGACCTTTCTTCTTTCTTGCATAGCACCCTTTCCTTTGAGACACGTTCCAGCATGCAAGGGAAGACTAGCGGAACGCTGTGTTTAGGCACCTTTGAGGCTACGAGGATTCTTCGTTCAACTAGGGACAATCCAACGATTCTCCTAAGGTCCCGGCATCAAAGTTGAACGCAGCCCCACGTACGTGTAGTTTCTCAAGCACCAGAAGAGACACAAGAAGCACTGTGGTACCTTCTCAGAATAATATCTTGCGCAGGGAGATGAGCACTGTCCGAGTGACATAGGCGTTTTAAGGCGCTAGCTAGATCTGGGTGTCCTTGAACCTGCCAAAAGACTAGCAGGCTTCAGGAGGAAACCGTTCGTTTTCCGGACGGCATGTAAAGTCGAGTTTCTGCTGGGCAGGGAGAGACGGCAGGTATGTAAGCAGAGAATGAACAGTCAGCACAGAGCTTGTTACATTGCAGCTCAGGGTCAGCCCTGAGAGCCACTGGCATCACACCGAAGACTTTCCAGAACTCGGGTCGGGGCACAGTTGAAAGACTTGTCAATCTCTCTATCCAACGAAGGCAACAGTTTGCTGCCTTTCACACTGCGTTCCAAGAGGTGATCCGGAGGTACCTGGGTCGCCGAACGGTGCACAATCGGTCAACGGGAGTCATTGAGTGCACAGTGTTCCTCCAAAGGGACATGGTGGGGCAGAGGGAGTCCTGGGAGAAGCATTCCAGCGTTAATGCGCTGCTTTCCCTAAGGGTTCATGGAAATCGTTTGTACACGTCAAGGCGTGCGTGGAAACCCTGCCATTACGTTGAGCCTGGGGGACAGGTCTGGCTTTCCCGTTATGTGAACAAGGGCTGCTGGAGGCCTCCTGTAACGAGTAGGAAACTGTCTGTTAGCCTAGGAAACCTGCCGTTCAATCACTCGGCATTACCACTGTGAAGAGGGCACGGGCAACAACGCTGTTTTTCACTTAAATCTGAGGCCGCAAGTGTCCTGCTTTCCCGTTGGGAAAATAATGCTTTTCTCATTAGGCCCCTCGGTCAGACTTGACGCAGCACACGTACGTGTAGCTTCTGACCGGCGAAAAGAGACTCAAGGAGCACCCTGGACCTTCCCTGATAAAACTTCGGCACACAGGGAGCTGAAAGGCGTGACCGACGTAATTCCTTAGGTGAGGCCAAAAAGTGTCCTTGTATCCTACCAGAGCTCAGGCAGTGTTGCAGGGGCAACAAGTCCGTTTGTCAGGCTGCGCCTAAAGTCGACGGTCTGCTTGGCAAGCGAGGGCAGCTTCGTGTTCCCAGTGCGAACGCTAAGCAGGGGGTGTTTTCATTGCCGTCCTGGTTCAGCAGCGGGGACCGCTTGCGGTCCACCTAAGACCTGCCAGACCCGTGTTCGGGAGGACTTTTGAAAGATGGGCAATCCAACGGTGCAACAAAGAGAGCAGTGTTTTGCCTTGAATTCACTCTTCGTTCCAAGAGACGATGCGAAGGGCCTAGGTGCCTGTACGTCAGTAGGTCGCCTAAGACGTGACAACCGGTACACATGGTGTTGCCGTGAGACGTGATGAGGGCACGGGAGTCCCAGGAGTCCTGAAAAGCCCACTAGCATTTAGCCACTGTTTTGAGTAGGGCTCCCTGGGAAATGCTGCACGCCTGCCTGGCATTTGTGGATGCAATTCCTGGACCTTGCCTTCAGCTTGGCGCTCAGTGTCGTGTTCCTTCTGTGTAAAGGCGGCTCTGGGATGCCCCAGGAATGGAAGCGGAAACCCACCACCGCTCTCAAGAAAATTCCACTTTCCTTCCAAAGACATTCCAGCATGCAAGAATGGACTGACAGAGCACTGTATTTCAGGCAGCTTTCACGCTGAACGATCCTTCTTTCCCGTTGGGAGGTACTACAGTTCTCTAAGGGTCCCGGTCTCAGAGTTGCACACAGCCCACGTGCGTATAGTTTCTCAGGAACCGAAGGGGACCCCAGGAGGACGGTGGCACCTTCTCTGAATAGTTTTGTAGCCAGGGAGTTGGTTGTGCGCAGTGCGAATGGCATGAACTCTTAAAGGTGCTAGGTATCAGATTTAGGTGCTCCCTGAACCTGCCAAAAGCCTAGCAGTGTTCGGGGGGGAAACTGTCCATTTTCCAGACTGCATCAAAGGTCGAGTTACAGCTTGCCAGGAAGAGCCGGTAGGTAAGTACACCCAGAATGAACACTACGCACCGTGTCTCACATGGCTCCTCAGCGTCAGCAGTGGGAGCCCCTGGCATGCCACCTAGGACCTTCTACACCTCTGTTCAGGGGCACTTTTGAATGTCGTGGCTATCTAGCTCTACAGCAAAGAGGAGACTTTGTCGCTTCTCAGTCTGCATTCAAAGAGGTGATCCGGAGGACTTTGACAGCGGAAAGGTGCTCAGGGGGCCAAGAAGAGTCTCGGTACACAGTGTTCTTCCAAGGGACGTGGTGAGGCAGCGGGGACCCTAGGAAAGGCATACTAACTTCAATGCACTACTCGCCTAAGGTTTCCTGGAAAACCTCTGCACGCGTCAATTCGTGGAGGGAATACCTGAACCTCACTTGGGTGGTTTTGGAACAGTAGAGTGTTCCGTTGATGGATAGAGGTCACCCGGAGGCCTCCTGCACGGCGTAGTAAACAGAGTGTTTCTCTAGGCAAACTCCCTTTCCCCGCACATAGCCATTCTACTTGTGAAGAGAACACGAGGAACCGCACTGTTTCTCAGGACACTTTGAGGCCGCACTTTCAGCTCTCCCGCCGGGAAAATAATGCTCTTGGCTTTAGGTAACCAATATCAAAATTGAACCCAGCACATGCACTTGTAGTTTCTGACCAACAGAAAGAGACTCAAGCAGCACCCTGGACCTTCGCTGATAAGACTTTGGCACCAGGGTAGTCCTGCGTGGGCTGAATGGCCTCAACGACGTAATTCCCGGGGATGGGCCAAACTGTCCTTGTGTCTTACAAAAATCAGGGTAGCGTTCAGGGGCAAATTGTACATTTGTCAGGCTGCCTCTGAAGTCGACCTTCTGCTTGGCAGAGAGAGAGAGAGAGAGAGAGAGAGAGGCGGCAGGGAAGTGTTCCCAGCATGAACCGTAAACACAGCGTCTCTTCATAGCAGCAGTGGTTCAGCCGTGGGGATCATTGGCATAACACCGAAGACCTGCTAGGCCTGTGTTCGGGAGGACTTTTGAAAGCTCGGCAGTCTAGACGGGCAGCGAAGGGAGCAGAGTGTCGCCTTTCATTCTTCTTGCAGAGAAACGATCCGAAGGGCCCAGGTACCTGTATTTGGTTGGGTCCCCTAAGAATTGGGTACACATTGGGTACACAGTGTTTTTCCATGCGAGGTGGTGAGGACCCAGGAGTCCTAGGAGTCCTGAACCAGCACCCTAGCGTCAAGCCACTACTTTGACTAAGGCTTCTGGGCAAATGCTGCATGCCTGCAGGCACTGTGGATGCCGTTCCCGGACCTTGTTTGGATCTTCGTGACCAGTGTGGTCTGCCCTTTATGCGAAGGGGGCTCTGGCATGCCTCAGGCAAGGAAGTGGAAAGACCTTTCTTCTTTCTTGCATAGCACCCTTTCCTTTGAGACACGTTCCAGCATGCAAGGGAAGACTAGCGGAACGCTGTGTTTAGGCACCTTTGAGGCTACGAGGATTCTTCGTTCAACTAGGGACAATCCAACGTTTCTCCTAAGGTCCCGGCATCAAAGTTGAACGCAGCCCCACGTACGTGTAGTTTCTCAAGCACCAGAAGAGACACAAGAAGCACTGTGGTACCTTCTCAGAATAATATCTTGCGCAGGGAGATGAGCACTGTCCGAGTGACATAGGCGTTTTAAGGCGCTAGCTAGATCTGGGTGTCCTTGAACCTGCCAAAAGACTAGCAGGCTTCAGGAGGAAACCGTTCGTTTTCCGGACGGCATGTAAAGTCGAGTTTCTGCTGGGCAGGGAGAGACGGCAGGTATGTAAGCGGAGAATGAACAGTCAGCACAGAGCTTGTTACATTGCAGCTCAGGGTCAGCCCTGAGAGCCACTGGCATCACACCGAAGACTTTCCAGAACTCGGGTCAGGGCACAGTTGAAAGACTTGTCAATCTCTCTATCCAACGAAGGCAACAGTTTGCTGCCTTTCACACTGCGTTCCAAGAGGTGATCCGGAGGTACCTGGGTCGCCGAACGGTGCTCAATCGGTCAACGGGAGTCATTGAGTGCACAGTGTTCCTCCAAAGGGACATGGTGGGGCAGAGGGAGTCCTGGGAGAAGAATTCCAGTGTTAATGCGCTGCTTTCCCTAAGGGTTGATGGAAATCGTCTGTACACGTCAAGTCGTGCGTGGAAACCCTGCCATTACATTGACAGGTCTGGCTTTCCCGTTATGTGAACAAGGGCTGCTGGAGGCCTCCTGTAATGAGTAGGAAACTGTCTGTTAGCCTAGGAAACCTGCCGTTCAATCACTCGGCATTACCACTGTGAAGAGGGCACGGGCAACAACGCTGTTTTTCACTTAAATCTGAGGCCGCAAGTGTCCTGCTTTCCCGTTGGGAAAATAATGCTTTTCTCATTAGGCCCCTCGGTCAGACTTGATGCAGCACACGTACGTGTAGCTTCTGACCGGCGAAAAGAGACTCAAGGAGCACCCTGGACCTTCCCTGATAAAACTTCGGCACACAGGGAGCTGAAAGGCGTGACCGACGTAATTCCTTAGGTGAGGCCAAAAAGTGTCCTTGTATCCTACCAGAGCTCAGGCAGTGTTGCAGGGGCAACAAGTCCGTTTGTCAGGCTGTGCCTAAAGTCGACGGTCTGCTTGGCAAGCGAGGGCAGCTTCGTGTTCCCAGTGCGAACGCTAAGCAGGGGGTGTTTTCATTGCCGTCCTGGTTCAGCAGCGGGGACCGCTTGCAGTCCACCTAAGACCTGCCAGACCCGTGTTCGGGAGGACTTTTGAAAGATGGGCAATCCAACGGTGCAACAAAGAGAGCAGTGTTTTGCCTTGAATTCACTCTTCGTTCCAAGAGACGATGCAAAGGGCCTAGGTGCCTGTACGTCGGTAGGTCGCCTAAGACGTGACAACCGGTACACATGGTGTTGCCGTGAGACGTGATGAGGGCGCGGGAGTCCCAGGAGTCCTGAAAAGCCCACTAGCGTTTAGCCACTGCTTTGAGTAGGGCTCCCTGGGAAATGCTGCACGCCTGCCTGGCATTTGTGGATGCAATTCCTGGACCTTGCCTTCAGCTTGGCGCTCAGTGTCGTGTTCCTTCTGTGTAAAGGCGGCTCTGGGATGCCCCAGGAATGGAAGCGGAAACCCACCACCGCTCTCAAGAAAATTCCACTTTCCTTCCAAAGACATTCCAGCATGCAAGAATGGACTGACAGAGCACTGTATTTCAGGCAGCTTTCACGCTGAACGATCCTTCTTTCCCGTTGGGAGGTACTACAGTTCTCTAAGGGTCCCGGTCTCAGAGTTGCACACAGCCCACGTGCGTATAGTTTCTCAGGAACCGAAGGGGACCCCAGGAGGACGGTGGCACCTTCTCTGAATAGTTTTGTAGCCAGGGAGTTGGTTGTGCGCAGTGCGAATGGCATGAACTCTTAAAGGTGCTAGGTATCAGATTTAGGTGCTCCCTGAACCTGCCAAAAGCCTAGCAGTGTTCCGGGGGGAAACTGTCCATTTTCCAGACTGCATCAAAGGTCGAGTTACAGCTTGCCAGGAAGAGCCGGTAGGTAAGTACACCCAGAATGAACACTACGCACCGTGTCTCACATGGCTCCTCAGCGTCAGCAGTGGGAGCCCCTGGCATGCCACCTAGGACCTTCTACACCTCTGTTCAGGGGCACTTTTGAATGTCGTGGCTATCTAGCTCTACAGCAAAGAGGAGACTTTGTCGCTTCTCAGTCTGCATTCAAAGAGGTGATCCGGAGGACTTTGACAGCGGAAAGGTGCTCAGGGGGCCAAGAAGAGTCTCGGTACACAGTGTTCTTCCAAGGGACGTGGTGAGGCAGCGGGGACCCTAGGAAAGGCATACTAACTTCAATGCACTACTCGCCTAAGGTTTCCTGGAAAACCTCTGCACGCGTCAATTCGTGGAGGGAATACCTGAACCTCACTTGGGTGGTTTTGGAACAGTAGAGTGTTCCGTTGATGGATAGAGGTCACCCGGAGGCCTCCTGCACGGCGTAGTAAACAGAGTGTTTCTCTAGGCAAACTCCCTTTCCCCGCACATAGCCATTCTACTTGTGAAGAGAACACGAGGAACCGCACTGTTTCTCAGGACACTTTGAGGCCGCACTTTCAGCTCTCCCGCCGGGAAAATAATGCTCTTGGCTTTAGGTAACCAATATCAAAATTGAACCCAGCACATGCACTTGTAGTTTCTGACCAACAGAAAGAGACTCAAGCAGCACCCTGGACCTTCGCTGATAAGACTTTGGCACCAGGGTAGTCCTGCGTGGGCTGAATGGCCTCAACGACGTAATTCCCGGGGATGGGCCAAACTGTCCTTGTGTCTTACAAAAATCAGGGTAGCGTTCAGGGGCAAATTGTACATTTGTCAGGCTGCCTCTGAAGTCGACCTTCTGCTTGGCAGAGAGAGAGAGAGAGAGAGAGAGAGAGGCGGCAGCATGAACCCAGCATGAACCGTAAACACAGCGTCTCTTCATAGCAGCAGTGGTTCAGCCGTGGGGATCATTGGCATAACACCGAAGACCTGCTAGGCCTGTGTTCGGGAGGACTTTTGAAAGCTCGGCAGTCTAGACGGGCAGCGAAGGGAGCAGAGTGTCGCCTTTCATTCTTCTTGCAGAGAAACGATCCGAAGGGCCCAGGTACCTGTATTTGGTTGGGTCCCCTAAGAATTGGGTACACATTGGGTACACAGTGTTTTTCCATGCGAGGTGGTGAGGACCCAGGAGTCCTAGGAGTCCTGAACCAGCACCCTAGCGTCAAGCCACTACTTTGACTAAGGCTTCTGGGCAAATGCTGCATGCCTGCAGGCACTGTGGATGCCGTTCCCGGACCTTGTTTGGATCTTCGTGACCAGTGTGGTCTGCCCTTTATGCGAAGGGGGTTCTGGCATGCCTCAGGCAAGGAAGTGGAAAGACCTTTCTTCTTTCTTGCATAGCACCCTTTCCTTTGAGACACGTTCCAGCATGCAAGGGAAGACTAGCGGAACGCTGTGTTTAGGCACCTTTGAGGCTACGAGGATTCTTCGTTCAACTAGGGACAATCCAACGTTTCTCCTAAGGTCCCGGCATCAAAGTTGAACGCAGCCCCACGTACGTGTAGTTTCTCAAGCACCAGAAGAGACACAAGAAGCACTGTGGTACCTTCTCAGAATAATATCTTGCGCAGGGAGATGAGCACTGTCCGAGTGACATAGGCGTTTTAAGGCGCTAGCTAGATCTAGGTGTCCTTGAACCTGCCAAAAGACTAGCAGGCTTCAGGAGGAAACCGTTCGTTTTCCGGACGGCATGTAAAGTCGAGTTTCTGCTGGGCAGGGAGAGACGGCAGGTATGTAAGCGGAGAATGAACAGTCAGCACAGAGCTTGTTACATTGCAGCTCAGGGTCAGCCCTGAGAGCCACTGGCATCACACCGAAGACTTTCCAGAACTCGGGTCGGGGCACAGTTGAAAGACTTGTCAATCTCTCTATCCAACGAAGGCAACAGTTTGCTGCCTTTCACACTGCGTTCCAAGAGGTGATCCGGAGGTACCTGGGTCGCCGAACGGTGCTCAATCGGTCAACGGGAGTCATTGAGTGCACAGTGTTCCTCCAAAGGGACATGGTGGGGCAGAGGGAGTCCTGGGAGAAGAATTCCAGCGTTAATGCGCTGCTTTCCCTAAGGGTTGATGGAAATCGTCTGTACACGTCAAGTCGTGCGTGGAAACCCTGCCATTACATTGACAGGTCTGGCTTTCCCGTTATGTGAACAAGGGCTGCTGGAGGCCTCCTGTAATGAGTAGGAAACTGTCTGTTAGCCTAGGAAACCTGCCGTTCAATCACTCGGCATTACCACTGTGAAGAGGGCACGGGCAACAACGCTGTTTTTCACTTAAATCTGAGGCCGCAAGTGTCCTGCTTTCCCGTTGGGAAAATAATGCTTTTCTCATTAGGCCCCTCGGTCAGACTTGATGCAGCACACGTACGTGTAGCTTCTGACCGGCGAAAAGAGACTCAAGGAGCACCCTGGACCTTCCCTGATAAAACTTCGGCACACAGGGAGCTGAAAGGCGTGACCGACGTAATTCCTTAGGTGAGGCCAAAAAGTGTCCTTGTATCCTACCAGAGCTCAGGCAGTGTTGCAGGGGCAACAAGTCCGTTTGTCAGTCTGTGCCTAAAGTCGACGGTCTGCTTGGCAAGCGAGGGCAGCTTCGTGTTCCCAGTGCGAACGCTAAGCAGGGGGTGTTTTCATTGCCGTCCTGGTTCAGCAGCGGGGACCGCTTGCAGTCCACCTAAGACCTGCCAGACCCGTGTTCGGGAGGACTTTTGAAAGATGGGCAATCCAACGGTGCAACAAAGAGAGCAGTGTTTTGCCTTGAATTCACTCTTCGTTCCAAGAGATGATGCAAAGGGCCTAGGTGCCTGTACGTCGGTAGGTCGCCTAAGACGTGACAACCGGTACACATGGTGTTGCCGTGAGACGTGATGAGGGCGCGGGAGTCCCAGGAGTCCTGAAAAGCCCACTAGCGTTTAGCCACTGCTTTGAGTAGGGCTCCCTGGGAAATGCTGCACGCCTGCCTGGCATTTGTGGATGCAATTCCTGGACCTTGCCTTCAGCTTGGCGCTCAGTGTCGTGTTCCTTCTGTGTAAAGGCGGCTCTGGGATGCCCCAGGAATGGAAGCGGAAACCCACCACCGCTCTCAAGAAAATTCCACTTTCCTTCCAAAGACATTCCAGCATGCAAGAATGGACTGACAGAGCACTGTATTTCAGGCAGCTTTCACGCTGAACGATCCTTCTTTCCCGTTGGGAGGTACTACAGTTCTCTAAGGGTCCCGGTCTCAGAGTTGCACACAGCCCACGTGCGTATAGTTTCTCAGGAACCGAAGGGGACCCCAGGAGGACGGTGGCACCTTCTCTGAATAGTTTTGTAGCCAGGGAGTTGGTTGTGCGCAGTGCGAATGGCATGAACTCTTAAAGGTGCTAGGTATCAGATTTAGGTGCTCCCTGAACCTGCCAAAAGCCTAGCAGTGTTCGGGGGGGAAACTGTCCATTTTCCAGACTGCATCAAAGGTCGAGTTACAGCTTGCCAGGAAGAGCCGGTAGGTGAGTAAACCCAGAATGAACACTTCGCACCGTGTCTGAGATGGCTCCTCAGCGTCAGCAGTGGGAGCCCCTGGCATGCCACCTAGGACCTTCTACACCTCTGTTCAGGGGCACTTTTGAATGTCGTGGCTATCTAGCTCTACAGCAAAGAGGAGACTTTGTCGCTTCTCAGTCTGCATTCAAAGAGGTGATCCGGAGGACTTTGACAGCGGAAAGGTGCTCAGGGGGCCAAGAAGAGTCTCGGTACACAGTGTTCTTCCAAGGGACGTGGTGAGGCAGCGGGGACCCTAGGAAAGGCATACTAACTTCAATGCACTACTCGCCTAAGGTTTCCTGGAAAACCTCTGCATGCGTCAATTCGTGGAGGGAATACCTGAACCTCACTTGGGTGGTTTTGGAACAGTAGAGTGTTCCGTTGATGGATAGAGGTCACCCGGAGGCCTCCTGCACGGCGTAGTAAACAGAGTGTTTCTCTAGGCAAACTCCCTTTCCCCGCACATAGCCATTCTACTTGTGAAGAGAACACGAGGAACCACACTGTTTCTCAGGACACTTTGAGGCCGCACTTTCAGCTCTCCCGCCGGGAAAATAATGCTCTTGGCTTTAGGTAACCAATATCAAAATTGAACCCAGCACATGCACTTGTAGTTTCTGACCAACAGAAAGAGACTCAAGCAGCACCCTGGACCTTCGCTGATAAGACTTTGGCACCAGGGTAGTCCTGCGTGGGCTGAATGGCCTCAACAACGTAATTCCCGGGGATGGGCCAAACTGTCCTTGTGTCTTACAAAACCCAGGGTAGCGTTCAGGGCCAAATTGTACATTTGTCAGGCTGCCTCTGAAGTCGACCTTCTGCTTGGCAGAGAGAGAGAGAGAGAGGCGGCAGGGAAGTGTTCCCAGCATGAACCGTAAACACAGTGTCTCTTCATAGCAGCAGTGGTTCAGCCGTGGGGATCATTGGCATAACACCGAAGACCTGCTAGGCCTGTGTTCGGGAGGACTTTTGAAAGCTCGGCAGTCTAGACGGGCAGCGAAGGGAGCAGAGTGTCGCCTTTCATTCTTCTTGCAGAGAAACGATCCGAAGGGCCCAGGTACCTGTATTTGGTTGGGTCCCCTAAGAATTGGGTACACATTGGGTACACAGTGTTTTTCCATGTGAGGTGGTGAGGACCCAGGAGTCCTAGGAGTCCTGAACCAGCACCCTAGCGTCAAGCCACTGCTTTGACTAAGGCTTCTGGGCAAATGCTGCATGCCTGCAGGCACTGTGGATGCCGTTCCTGGACCTTGTTTGGATCTTCGTGACCAGTGTGGTCTGCCCTTTATGCGAAGGGGGCTCTGGCACGCCTCAGGCAAGGAAGTGGAAAGACCTTTCTTCTTTCTTGCATAGCACCCTTTCCTTTGAGACACGTTCCAGCATGCAAGGGAAGACTAGCGGAACGCTGTGTTTAGGCACCTTTGAGGCTACGAGGATTCTTCGTTCAACTAGGGACAATCCAACGTTTCTCCTAAGGTCCCGGCATCAAAGTTGAACGCAGCCCCACGTACGTGTAGTTTCTCAAGCACCAGAAGAGACACAAGAAGCACTGTGGTACCTTCTCAGAATAATATCTTGCGCAGGGAGATGAGCACTGTCCGAGTGACATAGGCGTTTTAAGGCGCTAGCTAGATCTGGGTGTCCTTGAACCTGCCAAAAGACTAGCAGGCTTCAGGAGGAAACCGTTCGTTTTCCGGACGGCATGTAAAGTCGAGTTTCTGCTGGGCAGGGAGAGACGGCAGGTATGTAAGCGGAGAATGAACAGTCAGCACAGAGCTTGTTACATTGCAGCTCAGGGTCAGCCCTGAGAGCCACTGGCATCACACCGAAGACTTTCCAGAACTCGGGTCGGGGCACAGTTGAAAGACTTGTCAATCTCTCTATCCAACGAAGGCAACAGTTTGCTGCCTTTCACACTGCGTTCCAAGAGGTGATCTGGAGGTACCTGGGTCGCCGAACGGTGCTCAATCGGTCAACGGGAGTCATTGAGTGCACAGTGTTCCTCCAAAGGGACATGGTGGGGCAGAGGGAGTCCTGGGAGAAGCATTCCAGCGTTAATGCGCTGCTTCCCCTAAGGGTTCATGGAAATCGTTTGTACACGTCAAGTCGTGCGTGGAAACCCTGCCATTACGTTGAGCCTGGGGGACAGGTCTGGCTTTCCCGTTATGTGAACAAGGGCTGCTGGAGGCCTCCTGTAACGAGTAGGAAACTGTCTGTTAGCCTAGGAAACCTGCCGTTCAATCACTCGGCATTACCACTGTGAAGAGGGCACGGGCAACAACGCTGTTTTTCACTTAAATCTGAGGCCGCAAGTGTCCTGCTTTCCCGTTGGGAAAATAATGCTTTTCTCATTAGGCCCCTCGGTCAGACTTGACGCAGCACACGTACGTGTAGCTTCTGACCGGCGAAAAGAGACTCAAGGAGCACCCTGGACCTTCCCTGATAAAACTTCGGCACACAGGGAGCTGAAAGGCGTGACCGACGTAATTCCTTAGGTGAGACCAAAAAGTGTCCTTGTATCCTACCAGAGCTCAGTCAGTGTTACAGGGGCAACAAGTCCGTTTGTCAGGCTGCGCCTAAAGTCGACGGTCTGCTTGGCAAGCGAGGGCAGCTTCGTGTTCCCAGTGCGAACGCTAAGCAGGGGGTGTTTTCATTGCCGTCCTGGTTCAGCAGCGGGGACCACTTGCGGTCCACCTAAGACCTGCCAGACCCGTGTTCGGGAGGACTTTTGAAAGATGGGCAATCCAACGGTGCAACAAAGAGAGCAGTGTTTTGCCTTGAATTCACTCTTCGTTCCAAGAGACGATGCAAAGGGCCTAGGTGCCTGTACGTCGGTAGGTCGCCTAAGACGTGACAACCGGTACACATGGTGTTGCCGTGAGACGTGATGAGGGCGCGGGAGTCCCAGGAGTCCTGAAAAGCCCACTAGCGTTTAGCCACTGCTTTGAGTAGGGCTCCCTGGGAAATGCTGCACGCCTGCCTGGCATTTGTGGATGCAATTCCTGGACCTTGCCTTCAGCTTGGCGCTCAGTGTCGTGTTCCTTCTGTGTAAAGGCGGCTCTGGGATGCCCCAGGAATGGAAGCGGAAACCCACCACCGCTCTCAAGAAAATTCCACTTTCCTTCCAAAGACATTCCAGCATGCAAGAATGGACTGACAGAGCACTGTATTTCAGGCAGCTTTCACGCTGAACGATCCTTCTTTCCCGTTGGGAGGTACTACAGTTCTCTAAGGGTCCCGGTCTCAGAGTTGCACACAGCCCACGTGCGTATAGTTTCTCAGGAACCGAAGGGGACCCCAGGAGGACGGTGGCACCTTCTCTGAATAGTTTTGTAGCCAGGGAGTTGGTTGTGCGCAGTGCGAATGGCATGAACTCTTAAAGGTGCTAGGTATCAGATTTAGGTGCTCCCTGAACCTGCCAAAAGCCTAGCAGTGTTCCGGGGGGAAACTGTCCATTTTCCAGACTGCATCAAAGGTCGAGTTACAGCTTGCCAGGAAGAGCCGGTAGGTAAGTACACCCAGAATGAACACTACGCACCGTGTCTCACATGGCTCCTCAGCGTCAGCAGTGGGAGCCCCTGGCATGCCACCTAGGACCTTCTACACCTCTGTTCAGGGGCACTTTTGAATGTCGTGGCTATCTAGCTCTACAGCAAAGAGGAGACTTTGTCGCTTCTCAGTCTGCATTCAAAGAGGTGATCCGGAGGACTTTGACAGCGGAAAGGTGCTCAGGGGGCCAAGAAGAGTCTCGGTACACAGTGTTCTTCCAAGGGACGTGGTGAGGCAGCGGGGACCCTAGGAAAGGCATACTAACTTCAATGCACTACTCGCCTAAGGTTTCCTGGAAAACCTCTGCACGCGTCAATTCGTGGAGGGAATACCTGAACCTCACTTGGGTGGTTTTGGAACAGTAGAGTGTTCCGTTGATGGATAGAGGTCACCCGGAGGCCTCCTGCACGGCGTAGTAAACAGAGTGTTTCTCTAGGCAAACTCCCTTTCCCCGCACATAGCCATTCTACTTGTGAAGAGAACACGAGGAACCGCACTGTTTCTCAGGACACTTTGAGGCCGCACTTTCAGCTCTCCCGCCGGGAAAATAATGCTCTTGGCTTTAGGTAACCAATATCAAAATTGAACCCAGCACATGCACTTGTAGTTTCTGACCAACAGAAAGAGACTCAAGCAGCACCCTGGACCTTCGCTGATAAGACTTTGGCACCAGGGTAGTCCTGCGTGGGCTGAATGGCCTCAACGACGTAATTCCCGGGGATGGGCCAAACTGTCCTTGTGTCTTACAAAAATCAGGGTAGCGTTCAGGGGCAAATTGTACATTTGTCAGGCTGCCTCTGAAGTCGACCTTCTGCTTGGCAGAGAGAGAGAGAGAGAGAGAGAGAGAGGCGGCAGCATGAACCCAGCATGAACCGTAAACACAGCGTCTCTTCATAGCAGCAGTGGTTCAGCCGTGGGGATCATTGGCATAACACCGAAGACCTGCTAGGCCTGTGTTCGGGAGGACTTTTGAAAGCTCGGCAGTCTAGACGGGCAGCGAAGGGAGCAGAGTGTCGCCTTTCATTCTTCTTGCAGAGAAACGATCCGAAGGGCCCAGGTACCTGTATTTGGTTGGGTCCCCTAAGAATTGGGTACACATTGGGTACACAGTGTTTTTCCATGCGAGGTGGTGAGGACCCAGGAGTCCTAGGAGTCCTGAACCAGCACCCTAGCGTCAAGCCACTACTTTGACTAAGGCTTCTGGGCAAATGCTGCATGCCTGCAGGCACTGTGGATGCCGTTCCCGGACCTTGTTTGGATCTTCGTGACCAGTGTGGTCTGCCCTTTATGCGAAGGGGGTTCTGGCATGCCTCAGGCAAGGAAGTGGAAAGACCTTTCTTCTTTCTTGCATAGCACCCTTTCCTTTGAGACACGTTCCAGCATGCAAGGGAAGACTAGCGGAACGCTGTGTTTAGGCACCTTTGAGGCTACGAGGATTCTTCGTTCAACTAGGGACAATCCAACGTTTCTCCTAAGGTCCCGGCATCAAAGTTGAATGCAGCCCCACGTACGTGTAGTTTCTCAAGCACCAGAAGAGACACAAGAAGCACTGTGGTACCTTCTCAGAATAATATCTTGCGCAGGGAGATGAGCACTGTCCGAGTGACATAGGCGTTTTAAGGCGCTAGCTAGATCTGGGTGTCCTTGAACCTGCCAAAAGACTAGCAGGCTTCAGGAGGAAACCGTTCGTTTTCCGGACGGCATGTAAAGTCGAGTTTCTGCTGGGCAGGGAGAGACGGCAGGTATGTAAGCGGAGAATGAACAGTCAGCACAGAGCTTGTTACATTGCAGCTCAGGGTCAGCCCTGAGAGCCACTGGCATCACACCGAAGACTTTCCAGAACTCGGGTCGGGGTACAGTTGAAAGATTGTCAATCTCTCTATCCAACGAAGGCAACAGTTTGCTGCCTTTCACACTGCGTTCCAAGAGATGATCCGGAGGTACCTGGGTCACCGAACGGTGCTCAATCGGTCAACGGGAGTCATTGAGTGCACAGTGTTCCTCCAAAGGGACATGGTGGGGCAGAGGGAGTCCTGGGAGAAGCATTCCAGCGTTAATGCGCTGCTTTCCCTAAGGGTTCATGGAAATCGTTTGTACACGTCAAGGCGTGCGTGGAAACCCTGCCATTACGTTGAGCCTGGGGGACAGGTCTGGCTTTCCCGTTATGTGAACAAGGGCTGCTGGAGGCCTCCTGTAACGAGTAGGAAACTGTCTGTTAGCCTAGGAAACCTGCCGTTCAATCACTCGGCATTACCACTGTGAAGAGGGCACGGGCAACAACGCTGTTTTTCACTTAAATCTGAGGCCGCAAGTGTCCTGCTTTCCCGTTGGGAAAATAATGCTTTTCTCATTAGGCCCCTCGATCAGACTTGACGCAGCACATGTACGTGTAGCTTCTGACCGGCGAAAAGAGACTCAAGGAGCACCCTGGACCTTCCCTGATAAAACTTCGGCACACAGGGAGCTGAAAGGCGTGACCGACGTAATTCCTTAGGTGAGGCCAAAAAGTGTCCTTGTATCCTACCAGAGCTCAGGCAGTGTTGCAGGGGCAACAAGTCCGTTTGTCAGGCTGCGCCTAAAGTCGACGGTCTGCTTGGCAAGCGAGGGCAGCTTCGTGTTCCCAGTGCGAACGCTAAGCAGGGGTTGTTTTCATTGCCATCCTGGTTCAGCAGCGGGGACCGCTTGCGGTCCACCTAAGACCTGCCAGACCCGTGTTCGGGAGGACTTTTGAACGATGGGCAATCCAACGGTGCAACAAAGAGAGCAGTGTTTTGCCTTGAATTCACTCTTCATTCCAAGAGACAATGCGAAGGGCCTAGGGGCCTGTACGTCGGTAGGTCGCCTAAGACGTGACAACCGGTACACATGGTGTTGCCGTGAGACGTGGTGAGGGCGCGGGAGTCCCAGGAGTCCTGAAAAGCCCACTAGCGTTTAGCCACTGCTTTGAGTAGGGCTCCCTGGGAAATGCTGCACGCCTGCCTGGCATTTGTGGATGCAATTCCTGGACCTTGCCTTCAGCTTGGCGCTCAGTGTCATGTTCCTTCTGTGTAAAGGCGGCCCTGGGATGCCCCAGGAATGGAAGCGGAAACCCACCACCGCTCTCAAGAAAATTCCACTTTCCTTCCAAAGACATTCCAGCATGCAAGAATGGACTGACAGAGCACTGTATTTCAGGCAGCTTTCACGCTGAACGATCCTTCTTTCCCGTTGGGAGGTACTACAGTTCTCTAAGGGTCCCGGTCTCAGAGTTGCACACAGCCCACGTGCGTATAGTTTCTCAGGAACCGAAGGGGACCCCAGGAGGACGGTGGCACCTTCTCTGAATAGGTTTGTAGCCAGGGAGTTGGTTGTGCGCTGTGCGAATGGCATGAACTCTTAAAGGTGCTAGGTATCAGATTTAGGTGCTCCCTGAACCTGCCAAAAGCCTAGCAGTGTTCGGGGGGGAAACTGTCCATTTTCCAGACTGCATCAAAGGTCGAGTTACAGCTTGCCAGGGAGAGCCGGTAGGTAAGTACACCCAGAATGAACACTACGCACCGTGTCTCACATGGCTCCTCAGCATCAGCAGTGGGAGCCCCTGGCATGCCACCTAGGACCTTCTACACCTCTGTTCAGGGGCACTTTTGAATGTCGTGGCTATCTAGCTCTACAGCAAAGAGGAGACTTTGTCGCTTCTCAGTCTGCATTCAAAGAGGTGATCCGGAGGACTTTGACAGCAGAAAGGTGCTCAGGGGGCCAAGAAGAGTCTCGGTACACAGTGTTCTTCCAAGGGACGTGGTGAGGCAGCGGGGACCCTAGGAAAGGCATACTAACTTCAATGCACTACTCGCCTAAGGTGTCCTGGAAAACCTCTGCATGCGTCAATTCGTGGAGGGAATACCTGAACCTCACTTGGGTCGTTGTGGAACAGTAGAGTGTTCCGTTGATGGATAGAGGGCGCCCAGAGGCCTCCTGCACGGCGTAGTAAACAGAGTGTTTCTCTAGGCAAACTCCCTTTCCCCGCACATAGCCATTCTACTTGTGAAGAGAACACGAGGAACCGCACTGTTTCTCAGGACACTTTGAGGCCGCACATTCAGCTCTCCCGCCGGGAAAATAATGCTCTTGGCTTTAGGTAACCAATATCAAAATTGAACCAAGCACATGCACTTGTAGTTTCTGACCAACAGAAAGAGACTCAAGCAGCACCCTGGACCTTCGCTGATAAGACTTTGGCACCAGGGTAGTCCTGCGTGGGCTGAATGGCCTCAACGATGTAATTCCCGGGGATGGGCCAAACTGTCCTTGTGTCTTACAAAACCTGGGGTAGCATTCAGGGGCAAATTGTACGTTTGTCAGGCTTCCTCTGAAGTCGACCTTCTGCTTGGCAGAGAGAGAGAGAGAGAGAGAGAGAGAGAGAGAGAGAGAGAGAGAGAGAGGCGGCAGGGAAGGGTTCCCAGCATGAACCGTAAACACAGTGTCTCTTCATAGCAGCAGTGGTTCAGCCGTGGGGATCATTGACATAACACCGAAGACCTGCTAAGCCTGTGTTCGGGAGGACTTTTGAAAGCTCGCCAGTCTAGACGGGCAGCGAAGGGAGCAGAGTGTCGCCTTTCATTCTTCTTGCAGAGAAACGATCCGAAGGGCCCAGGTACCTGTATTTGGTTGGGTCCCCTAAGAATTGGGTACACATTGGGTACACAGTGTTTTTCCATGCGAGGTGGTGAGGACCCAGGAGTCCTAGGAGTCCTGAACCAGCACCCTAGCGTCAAGCCACTGCTTTGACTGAGGCTTCTGGGCAAATGCTGCATGCCTGCAGGCACTGTGGATGCCGTTCCCGGACCTTGTTTGGATCTTCGTGACCAGTGTGGTCTGCCCTTTATGCGAAGGGGGCTCTGGCACGCCTCAGGCAAGGAAGTGGAAAGACCTTTCTTCTTTCTTGCATAGCACCCTTTCCTTTGAGACACGTTCCAGCATGCAAGGGAAGACTAGCGGAACGCTGTGTTTAGGCACCTTTGAGGCTACGAGGATTCTTCGTTCAACTAGGGACAATCCAACGTTTCTCCTAAGGTCCCGGCATCAAAGTTGAACGCAGCCCCACGTACGTGTAGTTTCTCAAGCACCAGAAGAGACACAAGAAGCACTGTGGTACCTTCTCAGAATAATATCTTGCGCAGGGAGATGAGCACTGTCCGAGTGACATAGGCGTTTTAAGGCGCTAGCTAGATCTGGGTGTCCTTGAACCTGCCAAAAGACTAGCAGGCTTCAGGAGGAAACCGTTCGTTTTCCGGACGGCATGTAAAGTCGAGTTTCTGCTGGGCAGGGAGAGACGGCAGGTATGTAAGCGGAGAATGAACAGTCAGCACAGAGCTTGTTACATTGCAGCTCAGGGTCAGCCCTGAGAGCCACTGGCATCACACCGAAGACTTTCCAGAACTCGGGTCGGGGCACAGTGGAAAGACTTGTCAATCTCTCTATCCAACGAAGGCAACAGTTTGCTGCCTTTCACACTGCGTTCCAAGAGATGATCCGGAGGTACCTGGGTGGCCGAACGGTGCTCAATCGGTCAACGGGAGTCATTGAGTGCGCAGTGTTCCTCCAAAGGGACATGGTGGGGCAGAGGGAGTCCTGGGAGAAGCATTCCAGTGTTAATGCGCTGCTTTCCCTAAGGGTTCATGGAAATCGTTTGTACACGTCAAGTCGTGCATGGAAACCCTGCCATTACGTTGAGCCTGGGGGACAGTTCTGGCTTTCCACTTATGTGAACAAGGGCTGCTGGAGGCCTCCTGTAACGAGTAGGAAACTGTCTGTTAGCCTAGGAAACCTGCTGTTCAATCACTCGGCATTACCACTGTGTAGAGGGCACGGGCAACAATGCTGTTTTTCACTTAAACCTGAGGCCGCAAGTGTCCTGCTTTCCCGTTGGGAAAATAATGCTTTTCTCATTAGGCCCCTCGGTCAGACTTGACGCAGCACACGTACGTGTAGCTTCTGACCGGCGAAAAGAGACTCAAGGAGCACCCTGGACCTTCCCTGATAAAACTTCGGCACACAGGGAGCTGAAAGGCGTGACCGACGTAATTCCTTAGGTGAGGCCAAAAAGTGTCCTTGTATCCTACCAGAGCTCAGGCAGTGTTGCAGGGGCAACAAGTCCGTTTGTCAGGCTGCGCCTAAAGTCGACGGTCTGCTTGGCAAGCGAGGGCAGCTTCGTGTTCCCAGTGCGAACGCTAAGCAGGGGGTGTTTTCATTGCCGTCCTGGTTCAGCAGCGGGGACCGCTTGCGGTCCACCTAAGACCTGCCAGACCCGTGTTCGGGAGGACTTTTGAACGATGGGCAATCCAACGGTGCAACAAAGAGAGCAGTGTTTTGCCTTGAATTCACTCTTCGTTCCAAGAGACGATGCGAAGGGCCTAGGGGCCTGTACGTCGGTAGGTTGCCTAAGACGTGACAACCGGTACACATGGTGTTGCCGTGAGACGTGGTGAGGGCGCGAGAGTCCCAGGAGTCCTGAGAAGCCCACTAGCGTTTAGCCACTGCTTTGAGTAGGGCTCCCTGGGAAATGCTGCACGCCTGCCTGGCATTTGTGGATGCAATTCCTGGACCTTGCCTTCAGCTTGGCGCTCAGTGTCGTGTTCCTTCTGTGTAAAGGTGGCTCTGGGATGCCCCAGGAATGGAAGCGGAAACCCACCACCACTCTCAAGAAAATTCCACTTTCCTTCCAAAGACATTCCAGCATGCAAGAATGGACTGACAGAGCACTGTATTTCAGGCAGCTTTCACGCTGAACGATCCTTCTTTCCGTTGGGAGGTACTACAGTTCTCTAAGGGTCTCGGTCTCAGAGTTGCACACAGCCCACGTGCGTATAGTTTCTCAGGAACCGAAGGGGACCCCAGGAGGACGGTGGCACCTTCTCTGAATAGGTTTGTAGCCAGGGAGTTGGTTGTGCGCTGTGCGAATGGCATGAACTCTTAAAGGTGCTAGGTATCAGATTTAGGTGCTCCCTGAACCTGCCAAAAGCCTAGCAGTGTTCGGGGGGGAAACTGTCCATTTTCCAGACTGCATCAAAGGTCGAGTTACGGCTTGCCAGGGAGAGCCGGTAGGTAAGTACACCCAGAATGAACACTACGCACCGTGTCTCACATGGCTCCTCAGCGTCAGCAGTGGGAGCCCCTGGCATGCCACCTAGGACCTTCTACACCTCTGTTCAGGGGCACTTTTGAATGTCGTGGCTATCTAGCTCTACAGCAAAGAGGACTCTTTGTCGTTTCTCAGTCTGCATTCAAAGAGGTGATCCAGAGGACTTTGACAGCGGAAAGGTGCTCAGGGGGCCAAGAAGAGTCTCGGTACACAGTGTTCTTCCAAGGGACGTGGTGAGGCAGCGGGGACCCTAGGAAAGGCATACTAACTTCAATGCACTACTCGCCTAAGGTTTCCTGGAAAACCTCTGCACGCGTCAATTCGTGGAGAGAATACCTGAACCTCACTTGGGTCGTTGTGGAACAGTAGAGTGTTCCGTTGATGGATAGAGGGCGCCCAGAGGCCTCCTGCACGGCGTCGTAAACAGAGTGTTTCTCTAGGCAAACTCCCTTTCCCCGCACATAGCCATTCTACTTGTGAAGAGAACACGAGGAACCGCACTGTTCCTCAGGACACTTTGAGGCCCCACATTCAGCTCTCCCGCCTGGAAAATTATGCTCTTGGCTTTAGGTAACCAATATCAAAATTGAACCCAGCACATGCACTTGTAGTTTCTGACCAACAGAAAGAGACTCAAGCAGCACTCTGGACCTTCGCTGATAAGACTTTGGCACCAGGGTAGACCTGTGTGGGCTGAATGGCCTCAACGACGTAATTCCCGGGGATGGGCCAAACTGTCCTTGTGTCTTACAAAACCCGGGGTAGTGCTCAGGGGCAAATTGTACGTTTGTCAGGCTGCCTCTGAAGTCGACCTTCTGCTTGGCAGAGAGAGAGAGAGAGAGAGAGAGAGAGAGAGAGAGAGAGGCGCAGGGAAGTGTTCCCAGCATGAACCGTAAGCACAGTGTTTCTTCATAGCAGCAGTGGTTCAGCCTTCAGCATGTTTTAGCTGAAGGAAGAATCCCTTCAACCTGGAGAGTTGAGACCCATGGAATGGCTACGATGCAATATGACTTCAAAGGGTCTGCATTTGCTCACCGAACCTCACCAATCATATCAGTGTTGCGTTTTTGCCGCTGTACACATGCTTCATTCTCTTTCAGAGACATATCCATTCATAGGTTTTAAGATTCTTACTAGTCAGGTATACTCTTAGGCGTTTAATATGAGGTGTTGAGTCCATTTCGTTGAGCAAGCAGTAGCTCTTGTCTATTACATATTTGGCTTATGGAACGGTATCTGTGCTCATTTCAATCTCTGGTTTTATGGAGCACCCTAACTCACCTTTCCCCTTAAGCAAGCATAAGTTGGTTTTCTAAATTTGAGACCCTGTTCTGTTTTGTAATTCATTTCCTGTGTAGCCAAGTTTACATTCCGTGTATTAGTGATATCTTATGATGTTTCTTTTCTGTGTGACTTATTTCAGTTAGAATCATCCTACCTGAATCCACTCATTATGCTGCTACGGGCCTGATGACATAGATTTCATTGCTGAGTGATATTGCATTGTACGTAAGTACCACAACTTCTTTACCCAGTTTTCGCTCTCTGCGATATTGAACTTGTACCGTAAATGAGGTTCTAGTAAACAGAGCCGTCCCAAACTTTGGGGTGGCTGTGTCTTTTTGATTTTAATTTCCCTAAGCCTTAGGACCATAAGTGGAAGTGCCCTAGGCTCTGTTGCTTTGTTTTTTCGATGTTTCAGGAAACACCACACACTTCTCCAGAGTGGCGGGTGGCAATTTACATCCCGCCCATCAGCATAACAAGGCCCCCAGTTCTCCATGGACTGTCCTGCCTTTCTGGATTTTACACTTTTTTCAGATGGCCCTTTTGACCGGGGGGAAGTGAGACTTCATTGTAGTGCAGATTGCCTTTGCAAGCTCGCAGGGTTGGCCAAAAAGTGCGTATGCGTTTTTTCCTAGGAAAACGCATACGCTCTTTTTGGCCAAGTGCATCACTGTGGACGTTCTGCCTCTTTTCCTATGCTTTAAATGCAATTCCAGTCTACCTCCTGAAATCGGTTTCCTGCAATTCTGCCCCGCTTTCAAGTCCTCTTGGCAGCCTTACTTCAATATATTTTTGGACGATAGCTGTCATTTATAACTCTGCAGGTTTGTGAATTACAGTGCCCCTGAGCTCCTTTCTTCAACTCGCTTTCTTGTGAGCTGGCCGCAACACCGCAGGATTGCTTCAGGCCCTAATCTGGTTCCGGCACGGCATGCTGAGCCTTTGGTTAATTCCTCTTCCTGGTGGGAAATGAGAGTCAATTTGCCCATCCAGACACCTCCAGCTAGTCTCTCATTGGTTCTCCCTATTCCTTTTCATCCTCCACAGAAATTGCAAACTGGGCCAAACAGGAGGTTCAAGGCACTGACTCTCCAAGTGGGGAGAGTGTTAGTAAAGCGTCTGGAATGTTGCACCCGAGTACCAGGGGACGAAAACTGAGACACATTTGAACACGTTTCCCGATCACACGGTGGATCATACTCTGGGTTCCACATGCATGTTTTAGCTGAAGGAAGAATCCCTTCAACCTGGAGAGTTGAGACCCATGGAATGGCTACCATGCAATATGACTTCAAAGGGTCTGCATTTGCTCACCGAACCTCACCAATCCTATCACTGTTGCATTTATGCCGCTGTACACACACTTCATTCTCTTTCGGAGACATATCCATCCATAGGTTTCAAGATTCTTACTAGTCAGGTATACTCTTAGGCGTTTAATATGGGGTGTTGAGTCCATTTCGTTGAGCAAGGAGTAGCTCTTGTCTATTACATATTTGGCTTATGGAACGGTATCTGTGCTCATTTCAATCTCTGGTTTTATGGAGCACCCTAACTCACCTTTCCCCTTAAGCAAGCATAAGTTGGTTTTCTAAATTTGAGACCCTGTTCTGTTTTGTAATTCACTTCCTGTGTAGCCAAGTTTACATTCCGTGTATTAGTGATATCTTATGATGTTTCTTTTTCTGTGTGACTTATTTCAGTTAGAATCATCGTACCTGAATCCACTCATTATGCTGCTACGGGCCTGATGACATAGATTTCATTGCTGAGTGATATTGCATTGTACGTAAGTACCACAACTTCTTTACCCAGTTTTCGCTTTCTGCGATATTGAACTTGTACCGTAAACGAGGTTCTAGTAAACAGAGCCGTCCCAAACTTTGGGGTGGCTGTGTCTTTTTGATTTTAATTTCCCTAAGCTATAGGACCATAAGTGGAAGTGCCCTAGGCTCTGTTGCTTTGTTTTTTCGATGTTTCAGGAAACATCATACACTTTTCCAGAGTGGCGGGTGGCAATTTACATCCCGCCCATCAGCATAACAAGGCCCCCAGTTCTCCATGGACTGTCCTGCCTTTCTGGATTTTACACTTTTTTCAGATGGCCCTTTTGACCGGGGGGAAGTGAGACTTCATTGTAGTGCAGATTGCCTTTGCAAGCTTGCTTGGTTGGCCAAAAAGGGCGTATGCGTTTTTTCCTGAATATATTCAGGAAAAAACGCATACGCCCTTTTTGGCCATGTGCATCATTGTGGACGTTCTGCCTCTTTTCCTATGCTTTAAATGCAATTCCAGTCTACCTCCTGAAATCGGTTTCCTGCAATTCTGCCTTGCTTTCAATGTCTCTTCATAGCCTTTCCTCAATATACTTTTGGAAAATAGTTGACCTTTATAACTCTGCAGGTTTTTGAATTGCAGTGGCCCTTATCTCCATTTTTCAGCTCTTATTTTTGTGATCTTGCCTCATAACCACAGGATTCCTTCGGGCCCTATTCTTCTTCTGTGGCGCCTTGCTGTGCCTTTGGTTAATTCTTCTTACTGCTGTGAAATTAGAGTGACATGTTCCCATTGAAACCGCTACAGCTAATTTCTCACTGGTTCCCCCTGTTCCCATTCATCCTCCGCACTAACTGCAGACTGTGCGATACCGAAACTTAAAGGCATTGACTCTCCATGTGGGGTTGTTGTTAGTAAAGCGGCTGGAATGTCGATCCGGAGCCCCAGGAGAGGAACAATGAGGTGCGTTTTAGAAACCTCTCCCGATCATATGGTATACCAGTCGCTGGGTTTCCCAAGCATGGTTTAGCTGTAGGAAGATTCCCTTCAACCTGGGGTGTTGGGACCCTTGGAATGAGTAGCATGAAGTATTGCATTAAACTTTCGGCAGTTGCTCACCAAAGCTCACCAATCCTCTCAGCCCCAAATGTCCAGCCTTATGTCTTATCCAGCTGTGGGTTTATATGTGGTCAATCGAGGTTGCATCACAGCCCCTGAGCGAATTTTGTACGAATTTTTCTCTCTTTCATTGTTTCTGCGTTTTGTTTTTAAAATTTATTTCTATAATGGGGTTTAGCTCATTTTCACTGCTGTGTTTGTGCCGCTCTGCACACCCTTGATTCCCTTATGGAGATATATCAATACATGGGTTTTAAGATTCTTATTACTCAGATATATTTCTCTGCGGTGTATAGGGTGTGTTGAGGCCAGTTCATTGAGCAAGGTGTAGATCTTGTCTAATACCTATTTGGTTTATTGAATGGTATCTGTGCTAATTTCAAACTCTGGTTTTATGCATCACCCCACCTCTCCTTTCCCCTTAAGCTGACATAAGTGTGTTTTCTAAATGTGAGACACTGTTCTGTTTTGTAATTCATTTTTTGTGCAGCCATATTTACCCTCCCTCTATAAGTGATATCTTATGATATGTTTCTTTTTCTGTTTGACTTATTTCAAGTAGTATTATCGGACCTAAATCCACTCTTTATCCTTCTACTAGCCTTATTACATTGATTTCATGGTGAAGAGATATTCCATTGTACATAAGTACCACATCTTCTTTATCCGTTGTTCTCTTTCCTGGGATATTTAAGGTGTACTGAAGTTCAGGTTCTTGTAAACAGAGTAGCCCTAAACTGTGGTGTGCTTGTGTCTTGTTGATTTTTAAACTTCCCTAGATATACTCCCATGATTGGAAGTGTCCTATGCTCTGTAGCTCTGTTTTTTAGATGATTTAGGAACCACCATACACTTCTCCAGAGTGGCTCTCGGCAGTTCACACACTGCCCATCAGCGTATAAAGGCTCCCTGTTCTTCATGGCCTGTCCTGCATTTCTGGTTTTTACAATTTTTTAGGATGGCCCTTTTGACCGGTGGGAAATGAGACTTCTTTGTTGTGCACATTTGCATTGCTTGCTTGCTTCATTGCCCATAAGGTGCGTATGCGTTTTTTCCTGGATATAATCAGGAAAAAACGCATACGCCCTTGTGGGCCAACTGCATCATTGTCGAAATTCTGCTGCTTTTCATGTGCTTTAAAGACGAGTCCAATCTATCTCTTGAAATCTGTTTCTTGCAATTCTGTCTTGCATTCAGATCCTCTTCTTTGCCTTACCTCAACATATTTTTGGATGTTAGTTTTCATTTATAACTCTGCAGGTTTGTGAATTGCAGTGACACTGAGCTCCATTTTTTAAGTTGCTCTTTTGTGAGCTGGCCTCAAACCCGCAGGATTGCTTCAGGCCCTATTTTGGCTCCGGCGAGATGGGCTGAGCCTTTTTTTAATTCTTATTCTTAATAGGAAATTAGAGGGATATGTGTCCGTCCAAACCCCTACAACTATTCTCTCATTGGTTCCCCCTCTTCCCGTTCATCCTCCTCACAATTTACAAAATGTGTGAAACAGAAGTTTAAATGTGCTGATTCTCCAAGTGGGGAGATTCTAAGTAACGTGGCTGGAATGGTAAACAGGAGCACCAGGAGAGGATAAATGAGGTGCATTTTAGACACATCTCCCGATCACATGGTGTACAGTCCTCTGGGTTTTCCATGCATGTTTTAGCTGTAGGAAGATCCCTTGAACCTGCAGATTTGGGACCCATTGAATGGTACCAGGTAGTATTACTTTAAAGGGTGTGCATTTCCTCACCCAACCTCACATTTCTCTTAGCGCAAACAGTTTCCAGCTTTATGTCTCATCCTGCTGTGGGTCTAGATGTGTTCAAACCATGTTGCATCACCGTCCCTGAGGAAAAGTTGCAAGAGGTTTTCTCTGTCTCTCTGTCGTTTATTTTTTTCAATTTATTACTATATTGGTTACAGCTGATTTTCAAAGCTCTGTTTCTTGCTGCTGTACATCCACTTGATTCACGTACAGAGAGACATCAATAAATTCTTTTTCAGATTCTTACCAGTCGTATATATTCTTTTCCGGTGACTTGAGTGTGCTGAGTACAGTTCTTTTAGCTACCGTGTAGACCTTGTTGATTATCAGTTTGGTATTTGGAATGGTATCTTTGCTAATTTCAACCTCCTGGATGATGCCTCACCCCTCCCCACCTTTCCCGTTTAGCAGCCTTATGCGTGTTTTCTACATATTTGACTATGTTTTTGTTTTGTAATTTATTTCATGTGTAGCCATTTTGGATTCCACCTTTAAGTGATATCTTATGATATGTGTCTTTTTCTTTTTGAATTATGTCACTTAGAATGATCATACGTAACTCCTCCGGAGTTGTTACAACTGGCCATATTTCATTGATTTCCAGGCTGAATAATATTCCACTCTACCTAAGTACCACATCTCTATCCATTTTTTCCCTCCAGAGACATTTAAGTTATATCCTAGTTGAGGATCTTTAAAACAGAGAGGCGGTAAACATTGGGGTGGCTGTGTCCTCTCGATTTTTGTTTTTGCCAAGATATACGCCCATGAGTGCAAGTGCCCTATGCTCTGTAGTTCATTTTTTAGATGCTTTAGTAAACACAATACACTTCTCCAGAATGGCCGTTGGCAATATACATTTCCACTATAAGTCTCACAGGGCTCCCTCTTCTCCTTGCCCTGTCCTGCATTTCTGTTGTTTACACTTTATGAGGATGGCTCTTCTGACTGATGCGAAGTGATATCTTTTGTAGTATTGATTTCCAGTGCCCACCTGTTTGGTTGGCTAAAAAAGTGTATACCCTTTTCTTGAATATATACAGAAAATAATGCATACACTCTTTTTGGCCAACTGCAATGTTGGCAATGTTCAGCCCCTTTTCTTGTGCTTAATGGCGAGTCCTTTCTACCTCCTCAAATCCCTTTCCTGCCATTCTCCCTTGCTTACAAGTCCTTTTCTCTGACTTTCCTCAAGACATTTTTCAGTGATAGATATTTTCAACTCTGCAGTTTCGTGAATTTTACTGCCCCTGAATTCCATCGTTCAACTTGTGTTTATGGGAACTGGCCACAAAGCAGTGGGGTTTCCTCAAGCCCTATACTGTTTCCATGGGCAAACCTAGCCTTTGGTCAATTCGTCTTCCTGATTGGAAATTAGAGTGACATGTGCCTGTCTGAACACCTAGGACTTGTCTCTCATTGTTCCTCATCCTTCCGCTTCATCCTTTGGACAAATTCCAAACTGTATGCAACAGGATGCTGACAGTGCTGACATCTCCAAGTGGGGAGACTGTTAGTAAAGACGCTGGAGGGGTGAACCCGAGTACCAGGAGATGAGGAGATGAGATGCCTTTTCCAAACTCTTCCCGATCAGACGGTATACCATCCTCTGGGTGTGACAGACATGTTTTAGCAGTAGGAAGAGTCCCATTCATGTAAGGAGAACACCAGGGCTTTTTCAAAATCATTGTCTCCCCGAAACCCAAACTGGGGAATTTTTTAAGCTATGGCTACACATATGTTCATTAAGGGCCTTGGGAAGTAGACAGAGTCCAAACTTTAGATGATTGAAGTCTTCAGAGTCAGAAGCACTCACTACCAGCTTCCCTTAGGTTACACTTTAACTGTCATTGATAGATGATGTCAATAAAAATATCTATTCTTTTTCAAATTATTTCCCCTTGTAGGTTATTGCAAAATGTTGAGTGTAGTTCCCTGTGCTATACAGTAGTTCCTTGTTGATGATCTATTTTATACATAGCAGTGTGTATGTGTTAATCCCAAACTGTTAATTTATCCCTCCTCCCACCTTTCCCCTTTGGTAATAATAAATTATAAGATTTTATACTTCTCAGAAATGGGGGAGCTGAAAGAGAGGTATCATTTTCAATGGAAAAGCATTTAAAACAAGATTGAAGCTTTAACCAAGATTATTAGATGTACATCCTTGGAAAGAAATCACTTCGTTTCTCTAATATTGACCTGACAAATAAGACAAACCTTTTCACTGAACTTGCTTATAATAAAGTGATGGAAATATCAAATGGAAGTGTTAGAAACATCTTATTTTACCCGAGCCTTATACACTGTTCTATGTTAACTACAGTTTGGCTCACACATCTGTTCATTGAAGTTACAATAGTCTCAATTTCTGTTACTGATCCTCCAGAGTGGACCCCAACAAGTGTCCCCCTGCCCAGTGTCATTGGGGCCAACAGATCGAGACTGAGTTTGGTTCACAAGCAAAGGAAACTTTATATTTTGATCAGAGAATGGAGAGGTGAGAGCATGCACTACCCCGTGGGCTGTGGGCTGGGCTGCTGTGTAGAGATCCTGTCAGAGTCAGTGGGAGGGAGGGGGCGGAGCTCTCGAGGGCCGGGCTGGCTGTAGCTCAGGCTCTATATCGCGGAGTCTGCACTGGGCCCCAGGAGCTGAGGTGTCGACCCAGCCATTCTGCACTAGGAAATCTGGTCTGAAGTGCCAGGTGTGGAACCTCTGCATGCGGGACCCTAGGAGCACGTGAAATTAGACAAAGCACAAAGGATAAAAAAGGTTAGACTTGACTTTATTGCCCAGATTCTATTTTTATCTCCCAGGGATTTTTAATGGGCTTTGCTGGGGACAAAACCCTCCTCTGCCTTTTGTCCCGTTCCTCATTCTTGGAGTGCTGAGGGTGCAGACCCTTCTTCTGTAACTGCTGAGTGCTGAGTTGGGAGCCCTCATACCCGGGGGCGAGGGTCAGAACTTCTCCCCAGCAGCCTCCAGGTGACGTTGATTGTCCCCAGGCCCCCTGCCTCCCTGCTCGTCCACCTGAGCACCAGCATTGGAAGTGTTATAGATTCTAATGACCTTTAAGGGTCCAGGAAAGAGATGTGCAGAGACGCTGTGGGGGCCGGTTTCACCCCGCCCCACATTTGTTCGGCCACCTTAGGCTGACCGTTTCTGCCAGCCTAGATGCTCTGACCAGTAGTCTGCGCTTTCTTCAATTAGGCCCCTGAATTAACGTACAAACAGCACCAGGTGTCAGAGCCCTGCCCGCTCAACTCCCAGACAGTCCAGGGTCAGTGGTGATCAAGGACCATGATGGCCACTGAGTCAACAGCCTTTTGAAGTAAACAGGAGTCCAGCCGGTCTTATTGGCCACCATCATCACGGTGTCTGTAGGCTTTTCTATGGTGACAGTGTGATATACGGTTCCCCTGCCAAGATTATTAGCTCCCCTCTGGGTGCAGTAAGTCCTGCAAGCAGTAGTCTACTCTTTTGGGACACACTCTTGTTGTTTTATGAGAGAAACTCCAGGTCAAGTGCTGTTCACACGAGTCGTCATGGTGCCCAGTTGCCCCCGGTTATCTCTCTGGATGTTGGAGTTGGAGGGCCTCCTCACTCGAGGTCGGTGTGCCCACGGAGCGACCCTGCAACTTCAGGGCATGGTTGGTGGTTAGGATCACCACGTGGGGTCCTTTTCCCTTAGGAGGGAGGTGGCCTTTTGGGCTGCTGATTTCCAGGTTTTTAGATACCACCAGTATCTTGGCCAGATGTGGCAGTGTGCCAAACCCCTTGGTGACCGTAGTTTATCCTACCTGAATGGCATTCTTGCGTTGTTCCATTCCAAGTGGTCCCAGTTTTTGCACTAATTCTCCAATGGCGATTCACCTTTCACCGGGAATGTAAAGGTCAAAGGGTTTAGCTAAATTAGGGAGTTCCAGGGCAAGGGTCTGAATTGACTGCTCTTTCCATTCTTGAAAGGCCACTTCTGGATTCTATTCAAAAGGATCATCATCTTTTCCTTTCAGTGTTTCATATAGAGGCCCAGCTAGTAGACTGTAGTTAGGGATCCAGAAGCAGCAAACCCTGGCCTCCCCAGGAACCCCTAAGCTGTCTTCTAGTTTTAGAAAGGGGTAAGGCTGCAAATGGTTTCTTCCCTTTCCTGGGATGGGCTTCTCCGACCTTCTGTGAGAATGAAGCCCAGGCAGGTCACCGCAGTCTGTGATATTTGAGCTTTTTCTTGGACAACTTCTATCCTTTATTGGCTTGGTAGTTCAGAGGCCTCCTTAGTAGGGCTGGCGATCAGAATGTCCTCTGCGTATTGAAGGAGGGTTTCCTTTTCCAGAGGTAGAACTTTTAGGTCTTTAGCTAAGCTTTCCCCAAAGATGGTGTGGGAAGTTTTGAACCCTTGGGGCAAGACGCCCCGGAAGTATTGTTTTAGTTGTATGTTGAGTCCTGCCACTCACCAGCCGAAATTTCTTGTGACTCTGGGACTAATGGAATACAAAAGAAGGCATCATTGAAGACTAATACAGAATACCATGTCCTGGTGGTTGGTAGAATGACCAGCAGGGTGTAGGAATTAGGAGCAACTGGAGGTATATCCTCGGTGGCTTCACTGACTGTCCTGACATCCTTTATCAGGTTCCCAGCAGCCCATGGGGCTCTCGTGGTCAGACCAATCCCAGGATATGGAGCTCACCTGGGCAGGTACCCCACCCCCACCCCAGCCCACAGGGCTCTCATGGTCAGGCCCCTCCCAGGATACAGAGCTACCCTTGCAGGTACCGTGGCAGGGCTGGGCACACAGGAACCATGCACATAGCCCTCATTGCAGAGCACCCCCAGCTCACCTGTCACTCAGCTGACACAGAGCACCTCAGAGCAGGACTTGAAATAACAAACAGCAGCTGCGACAGGTCTGTCACCCTGGGCATCACTCTGTGCGGCCTCCCTCCACCTGGTCTTCCAGAGACTTCCACTGCACCCGGGGCACCAGGCCTCTGTCTCCAACCACGACCCACCCCTCCTCTCCCTGACTCCTGGGTTCCTCTCATTAGGAGAGGGTTTTCTTGAAGTTGTCTCCCACTCATGGGCCAGATAAAATGATTAGAAAACAAGCCAAAGCTGCAGCCCCTTGGCTATCCTGACTCTCAGGAGCCCACACCTGTTCCTTGGACCCGGCCAGTTCAGCAAGTTCCATTTCCTGCAACTGTGAGCCCCTGAGGGGTGATGATTGGCTGACCTGGGCAGCCTTACCGTGCCTGCCAGCCCTCCCCAGGTGTGCCTGGGTTGAGATTAATATAAATGCCACTCCAGGCAGCAAGAGCCCCTGCAGCTGTGCCTGACGCCATTTTGTCTGCCCTGTCAGCAGTCTCCGGGCTGGGCTGGTGGGAGGGAGTGAGAGGCCACGGCTTTGTGGGTGGCCCAGTGTGAGTGGGGCTCTGCTGGACTTTCTGCAGCAGTTGCCAGGCTGCCACCTGCTAAAGAAGAGGATGTGTCACCCATACCTGCTGCTGGAATTTCTCCCTGGGCAGAAGTGAGGAAGGAAAAAAGCAGTGGGGGCAGGGACAGGACGGGTATCTCAGGCAGGGAAACGGAAATCTTCCAGAAGAGCACCCAGGGCCAGGACCATCCTGGCTGGCCTGCAGGCACCAAGTCGGCTGGCATGCTGTCACTCGTGTGGCTCCATGGCCCTTCCTCTAGGCTTTCAAGTCCTTGTACATATTCAGGTGTTTTACCTGGGAAGGGTGGGAACAGTTCAGCAGAAGCTGGCCTGGGGCTCATCTCACGTTTACTCACAGACGCCTCGGCACGGTGCCCCAGGCTTGTAATGAGGACACTCCTTGTGGGGGGGCTGCTGGCTGCATGCAAGATGATTCCCCACCTCTGACCAACTTCAGAATTGTCTACCACTGGAGCAAGTGCCCTGATAGGGTTTTCATCTGTATAACTGGTGAGTTCTGTTTTGTTTTTTTCTTTTTTGGTTCAAGGTAGGTTTTATTCCTCTTTTTTGTACTTATAGATGTAAGCATGGAAATAATTCATTCATATAAATACATGTATGTGAAGGGAATAACTTCTGTTTTTTAAAAAATTTTATTTTTCATTTTATTTTATTTATTTTTTATACAGCAGGTTCTTATTGGTTATCTATTTTATACATATAAATGTATACATGTCAATCCCAATCTCCCAACTCCTCCCACCGCCACCCCCCCCCATGGCTTTCCCCTCTTGGTGTCCATACATTTGTTCTCTACATCTGTGTCTCTATTTCTGCCCTTCAAACTGGTTCATCTGTACCATTTTTCTAGGTTCCACATATATGCGTTAATATACAATATTTGTTTTTCTCTTTCTGACTTACTTCACTCTGTATGACAGTCTCTAGATCCATCGACGTCTCTACAAATGACCCAATTTCATTCCTTTTTATGGCTAATAGTCCATTTTATATATGTACTACATCTTTATCCATTCGTCTGTCTGTGGGCATTTAGGTTGCTTCCATTACCTGGCTATTGTAAATAGTGCTGCAATGAACATTGTGGTGAATGTGTCTTTTTGATTTATGGTTTTCTCTGGGTATATGCCCAGTAGTGGGTTGCTGGATCATATGGTAATTCTATTTTTAGTTTTTTAAGGAACCTCCATACTGTTGTCCATAGTGACTATCAATTTACATTCCCACCAATCGTGGAAGGGGGTTCCTTTTCTCCACACCCTCTCCAGCATTTGTTGTTTGTAGATTTTCTGATGATGCCCATTCTAACAGGTGTGAGGTGATACCTCATTGTAGTTTTGATTTGCATTTCTCTAATAATTAGTGATGTAGAGCAGCTTTTCATGTGCTCCTTGGCCATCTCTACGTCTTCTTGGAAGAAATGTCTATTTAGATCTTCTGCCCATTTTTGTATTGGGTTGTTTGTTTTTTTTAATATTGAGCTGCATGAGCTGTTTATATATATTGGAGATTAATCCTTTGTCCATTGATTCAGTTGCAAATATATTCTCCCATTCTGAGGGTTGTCTTTTTGTGTTTGTAGTTTCCATTGCTTTGCAAAAGCTTTTACGTTTCATTAGGTCCCATTTGTTTAGTTTTCTTTTTTATGGCATTACTCTAGGAGGTGGATCAAAAAAGATCTTGCTGTGATTTATATTAGAGTATTCTTCCTATGTTTTCCTCTAAGAGTTTTATACTGTCCGGTCTTACATTAAGGTCTCTAATCCATTTTGAATTTATTTTTGTGTATGGTGTTAGGGGGTGTTCTAATTTCATTCTTTTACATGTAGCTGTCCATTTTTCCCAGCACCACTGATTGAAGACATGTCTTTTCTCCATTGTATAGTCTTGCCTCCTTTGTCATAGATTAGTTGACCATAGGTGTGTAGGTTTATCTCTGGGCTTCTTTCTTTTTTATTTTCCTTTTACACCTTTATTGGAGTATAATTGCTTTACAATGGAGTGTTAGTTTCTGCTGTATAACAAAGTGAATCAATTATACATATACATATATCACCATATCCCCTCCCTCTTGCATCTCCCTCCCACCCTCCACATCCCACCCCTTTAGGTGGTCGCAAAGCACCGAGCTGATATCCCTGTGCTATGTGGCTGCTTCCCAGTAGCTATCGATGTTACATTTGGTAATGTATATATGTCCATGGCACTCTCTCACTTCGTCCCAGCTTACCCTTCCCCCTCCCCGTGTCCTCAAGTCCTTTCTCTACGTCTGTGTCCTTAATCCTGTCCTGCCCCTAGGTTCTTCATAAACTTTTTTCTTTAGATTCCATATATCTCTGTTAACACACGGTATCTATTTTTCTCTTTCTGACTTACTTCACTGTGTAGGACAGACTCTAAGTCCATCCCCCTCACTACAAATAACTCAGTTTTGTTTCTTTTTATGGCTGAGTAATATTCCATTTATATATGTGCCAGATATTCTTTATCCATTCATCTGTCGATGGACACTTAGGTTGCTTCCATGTCCTGGCTATTGTAAGTAGAACTGCAATGAACATTGTTGTATATAACTCTTTTTGAATTATGGTTTTCTCAGGGCAAATGCCCAGTAGTTGGATTGCTGGGTCACATGGTACTTCTATTTTTAGTTTTTTAAGGAACCTCTATACTGTTATCCCTAGTGGCTATAGCAATTTACATTCCCAGCAACAGTGCAAGAACGTTCCCTTTTCTCCAGTAAGGGCCTCTCCAGCATTTATTGTTTGTAGATTTTTTGATGATTGCCATTCTGACTGCTGGGAGGTGATACCTCACTGTAGTTTTGATTTGCATTTCTCTAATGATTAGTGATGTTCAGCATCCTTTCATGTGTTTATTGGCAATCTGTATATCTCCTTTGGAGAAATGTCTATTTAGGTCTTCTGCCCATTTTTGGATTGGGTTGTTTGTTTTTGTGATATTGAGCTACATGAGCTGCTTGTAAATTTTGGAGATTAATCTTTTGTCATTTGCTTCATTTGAAAACATTTTCTCCCATTCTGAGGGTTGTATTTTCGTCTTGTTTATGTTTTCCTTTGCTGTGCAAAAGCTTTGAAGTTTCATTAGGTCCCATTTGTTTATTTTTGTTTTTATTTCCACTTCTCTAGGAGGTGGGTCAAAAAGGATCTTGCTGTGATTTATGTCATAGAGTGTTCTGCCTATGTTTCCCTCTAATAATTTTATAGTGTCTGGTCTAACATTTAGATCTCTAATCCATTTTGAGTTTATTTTTGTGTATGGTGTTATGGAGTGTTCTAATTTCATTCTTTTACGTGTAGTTGTCCAGTTTTCCCAGCACCACTTACTGAAGAGACTGTCTTTTCTTCATTGTATATCTTTGCCTCCTTTGTCATAGATGAGTTAGCCATACGTACGTAGGTTTATCTCTGGGCTTTCTATCTTGTTCAATTGATCTATATTTCTGTTTTTGTGCCAGTACCATATAGTCTTGATTAATGTAGCTTTGTAGTATAGTCTGAAGTCAGGAAGTCTGGTTCCTCCAGCTCTTTTAATTTCCCTCAAGACTGCTTTGGCTATTCGGGGTCTTTTGTGTCTCCATACAAATTTTAAGATTTTTTTGTTCTAGTTCTGTAGAAAATGCCAGTGTTATTTGATAGGGATTGCATTGAATCTGTAGCTTGCTTTGGGTACTATAGTCATTTTCACAATATTGATTCTTCTAATCCAAGAACATGGTTTATACCTCCATATGTTTATATCATCTTTGATTTCTTTCAGCAGTGTCTTATAGTTTTCTGAGTGCAGGTCTTTTACCTCCTTATGCAGGTTCATTCCTCCGTATTTTATTCTTTTTGTTGCAATGGTGAATGAGATTGTTTCCTTAATTTCTCTTTCTGATCTTTCATTGTTAGTGTATAGGAATGCAAGAGATTTCTGTGCATTAATTTTGTATCCTGTAACTTTACCAAATTCATTGATTAGCTCTAGTAGTTTTCTGGTGGCATCTTTAGGATTCACTATGTGTAGTATCGTGTCATTTGCAAACAGTGACAATTTTACTTCTTCTTTTCCAATTTGTATTCCTTTTATTTCTTTTTCTTCTCTGATTACTGTGTCTAGGACTTCCAAAACTATGTTGAGTAATAGTGGTGAGAGTGGACATCCTTGTCTTGTTCCTGATCTTAGAGGAAATGCTTTTAGTTTTTCACTATTGAGAATGATGTTTGCTGTGGGTTTGTCATATACTGCCTTTATTATGTTGAGGTAGATTCCCTCTATGCCCACTTTTTGGAGACTTTTAATCATAAATTGGTGTTGAATTTTGTTGAAAGCTTTTCCTGCATCTATTGGGATGATCATATTTTTATTCTACAATTTGTTAATATGGTGTATCACATTGATTGATTTGTGTATATTGAAGAACTCTTGCATCCCTGGGATAAACCCCACCTGATCATGGTGCATGATCCTTTTAATGTGTTGTTCAATTCTGTTTCCTAGTATTTTGTTGAGGATTTTTACATCTATATTAATCAGTGATATTGGTCTCTAATTTTCTTTTTCTGTAGTATCTTTGTCTGGTTTTGGTATCAGGGTGATGGTGGCCTCATATAATGAGTTTGGGAGTGTTCCTTCCCCTGAAAAGTTCTGAAGAGTTTGAGAAGATTGGGTGTTAGCTCTTGTCTAAATGTTTGATAGAATTCACCTCTGATGCCATCTAGTTCTGGACTTTTGTTTGTTGGAAGATTTTTAATCACACTTTCAATTTCATTACTTGTGATAGGTCTGTTCATATTTTCTATTTCTTCCCGGTTCAGTCTTGGAAGGTTATACCTTTCTAAGAATTTGTCCATTTCTTCCAGGTTGTCCATTTTATTGGCATAGAGTTGCTTGTAGAGGTCTCTTAGGATGCTTTGTATTTCTGTGGTGTCTGTTACAATTTCTCCTTTTTCATTTCTAATTCTATTGATTTGAGTCCTCTCCCTCTTTTACTTGAGTCTGGCTACAGGTTTATCATTTTTGTTTATCTTCTCAAAGAACCAGCTTTTAGTTTTATTGATCTTTGCTATTGTTTTTATTTCATTTATTTCTGCTCTGATCTTTATGATTTCTTTCCTTCTATTAACTTTGGGTTTCGTTCTTCGTTCTCTAGTTCCTTTAGGTGTAGGGTTAGATTGTTTATTTGAGATTTTTCTGGTTTCTTGAGGTAGGCTTTTATTGCTATAAACTTCCCTCTTAGAACTGTTTTTGCTGCATCCCATAGGTTTTCGATCATCGTGTTTTTGTTGTCATTTGTCTCTAGGTAGTTTTTGATTTCCTCTTTTATTTCTTCAGTGATCTCTTGGTTATTTAGAAACGTATTGTTTAGCCTCCATGTGTTTGTTTTTTACGTTATTTTCCCTGTAATTGAGTTCTAATCTCAGCATTGTGGTCGGAACAGCTGCTTGATATGATTTCAGTTTTCTTAAATTTACTGAGGCTTTATTTGTGATCCAAGATGTGATCTATCCTGGAGAATGTTCCGTGTGCCATGGAGAAGAACTTGTAGTCTGCTGTTTTTGGATGGAATGTCCTATAAATATCCATTAAATCTATCTGGTCTATTGTGTCATTTAAAGCTTGTGTTTCCTTATTAATTTTCTGTCTGGATGATCTCCATTGGTGTAAGTGAGGTGTTAAAGTCCCTTGCTATTATTGTGTTACTGTTGATTTCCTCTTTTATAGCTGTTAGCAGTTGCCTTATATATTGAGGTGTTCCTGTGTTGGGTACATATATATTTATAATTGTTATATCTTGGATTGATCCCTTGATCATTATGTAGTGTCCTTCCTTGTCTCTTGTAACATTCTTTATTTTAAAATCTATTTTATCTGATATGAGTATTGCTACTCCAGCTTTCTTTTGATTTCCATTTGCATGGAATATATTTTTCCATCCCCTCACTTTCAGTCTGTATGTGTCCCTAGGTCTGAAATGGGTCTCTTGTAGACAGCATATATATGGATCTTGTTTTTGTATCCATTCAGTGAGCCTGTGTCATTTGGTTGGAGCATTTAATCCATTCATGTTTAAGGTAATTATCAATATGTATGTTCCTATTATTATTTTCTTAATTGTTATGGGTTTGTCTTAGTGGGTCCTTTTCTTCTCTTGTGTTTCCCACTTAGAGAAGTTCCTTTAGCATTTGTTGTAGAGCTGGTTTCATGGTGTTGAATTCTCTTAGCTTTTGCTTGTCTGTTAAGTTTTTGATTTCTCCATCAAATCTGAATGAGAAAAAAAAAAAAGAAAAAAATCTGAATGAGATACTTGCTGGGTGGAGTACTCTTGGTGGTAGGTTCTTCCCTTTCATCACGTTAAATTTATCATGCCACTCCCTTCTGGCTTGTAGATTTTCTGCTGAGAAATCAGCTGTTAACCTTATGGGAGTTCCGTTGTATGTTATCATTTTTCCCTTGTTGCTTTCAATAATTTTTCTTTGTCTTTAATGTTTTCAGTTTGATTACTGTGTGTCTCGGCATTTTTCTCCTTTGGTTTATCCTGCCTGGGACTCTCTGCGCTTCGTGGACTTTGGTGGCTATTTCTTTTCCCATGCTAGGGAAGTTTTCAACTATAATCTCTTCAGATATTTTCTCGAGTCCTTTCTCTCTCTCTTCTCCATCTGGGACCCCTATAATACGAATGTTGTTGCATTTAATGTTGTCCCAGAAGTCTCTTAGGTTGTCTTCATTTATTTTCATTCTTTTTCTTTATTCTGTTCCATGGCAGTGATTTCCACCTTTCTGTCTTCCAGGTCACTTATCTGTTCTTCTGTCACAGTTATTCTGCTACTGATTCCTTCTAGTGTATTTTTCATTTCAGTTATTGTATTGTTCATCTCTGTTTGTTTGTTCTTTAATTCTTCTAGGTGTTTGTTCCTTAATTCTTCTAGGTCTTTGTTAAGCATTTCTTGCATCTTCTCGATCTTTGCCTCCATTATTTTTCTAAGGTCTTGGATCATCTTCACTATCATTATTCTGAATTCTTTTACTGGAAGGTTACCTATCCCCACTTCATTTCGTTGTTTTTCTGAGGATTTATCTTGTTCCTTGATCTGGTATAAAGTCCTCTGCCTTTTCATTTTCTCTATCTTTCTGTGAATGTGGTTTTCCTTCCACAGGCTGCAGAATTGTAGTTCTTCTTGCTTCTGCTGTCTGCTCTCCAGTGATTGAGTCTATCTGAGAGGCTTGTGCAAGCTTCCTTATGCGAGGGACTGGTGGTGGGTAGAGCTGGGTGTTGCTCTGGTGGGCAGAGCTTTAATCTGCTTGTCTGTGGATTAAATAAAAGTTTAATCCGTTTGTCTGCTGATGCATGGGGCTGGGTTCCCTCCCTGTTGGTTGTTTGGACTGAGGCGACCCAGCACTGGAGCCTACCTTGCTCTTGGTGAGGCTAATGGCGGACTCTGGGAGAGTTCACGCCAAGGAGTATTTCCCAGAACTTCTGCTGTCAGTGTCGTTGTCCCCATGGTGAGCCGCAGCCACACCCCACCTCTGCAGGAGATCCTCTAAAACTAGCAGCTAGGTATGATCATTCACCTATGGGGTGACTGCTCCTTCCCCTGGGTCCTGATGTGCACACTACTTTGTGTGTGTCCTCCAAGAGTGGAGTCTCTGTTGAGACTCTGAGTCTCTGAGTGCAGTTGAGACTCTGAGTGGAGTCGCACAGACTCTGGGTCCTGTGAAGCTTCGATGTTTTGTGGTTCTAGAAATCCTATAGGAGACGGTCCACAGCAGGTGAAGCTAATGCTGTCATAGAGGTGGTGAAACCAAAGATCTGCAGTTCCGACTAGAGGTGCTGATGTACAAACAGGACAAAATCATCTCATGTGAATGTAGTTCAGGCATGTTTAAAATGAATGCAGTCATGTTAATGCCTAACATCTTCTATCTTGTGCCTCTCCTCAAGGACCCCCTCCTCAGTTCCTGAGGCTCCTGTAAGTCATGTACAGGGGAATGGAGAGTGGGCTCTGTCCAGTCTGAGCCCTGAGTTACCCTGTGTGTATCTTAGGATACTTTGTATTTCTGTGGTGGCTCTTGTAACATCATCTCTTTCAGTTCTGATTTATTTGGGCCCTCTCTTTTAAAAAAAATACTACTGTTGTCTTTTATTCTTTACAGAAGTTTAATAAGTGTTTGATCTACTACCCTTACTCTATGTATACTTTTTGCCGTGAGATTTTTACTTTTGTTTGTTTTCTTGTTACTGTCAATAATTAGTGAGAATTCTTTTAAGCTACCTTCAACATTACTTATAAAGCTGCTTTATTAGTGATGACAGAGCTTTAATGGAAGTCGTGTTCTGGTTGTAAACTGGAATGCAATGTGCCAGCAAAAAGTCCCTTAAGTGTATGTCTCATTACTTCTTGTTCTTTTTTTTTCCTTTTTTCTCTCTTTTTTTTCTTGTTCTTTTTTTTAATTTTTATTTTTTATCAGAGCAAATTTGATTAAAATGTTTTGTTTGTTCTAGGTGTGTAAGATGTGGTTCTTTTACACATATACATGTATCTATACTTCTTCAGATCGTTTTCTCATGTAGCTTGTGACACAATGTTGAGTAGTCTTCTCTTGGTATTCCGTAGGTCTTTGGTGATTATATATTTCACATGTGTTTCTATATCTATGTTAACCCCAATATCCTAATATATCCAGTCCTCACACCTTTCCATTTGGTGAACCTTAACTTTGTTTAATGAATCTGTGATTGCCTTTCTCTGTGGAAATATCTTCATTGGTATCAATTTTTAGCTAACACCTATAAGTGATATTATAGGATATGTGTCTTTTGCTGTCAGACTTAGTACAATTTGCCTGATTACCTCTAGAATCATCTACGGTGCTGCAAATGGCATTGTTTCATTTTTTTCCCTAGATAATATTCCATCTGTACATGTACCAGTTCTTCTTTGTCCACTCACCTCTTGATGGACTTTTTGTTGCCCCCATGTCTTGGCTATTGTAATACTGCTGCACTGCACATTTGCCTGCCTGTGTCTTTCCAATTCTGTCTTCTTATGTTATAGGCCCAAGAGTGGGCCTCCTGTATCATATAGTATCTCAGGGTTTACCGTTTAAATGCACCACGATTCTGTGCTCATTAGTGGCTCTTTCCAGGTTACATCCCACTTAAAGTTGAGGGTATACATTTCTCCACAACACCTTCAGCATTTATTTATTTATTTATTTTTAACATCTTTATTGAAGTATAATTGCTTTACAATGGTGTGCTAGCTTGTGCTTTACAACAAAATGAATCAGTTATACATATACATATGTTCCCATATCACTTCCCTCTTGCGTCTCCCTCCCTCCCACCCTCCCTCCCCTCCAGGCGGTCACAAAGCACTGAGCTGATCTCCCTGTGCCATGCTGCTGCTTCCCACTAGCTATCTACCTTACGTTTGGTAGTGTATATATGTCCATGCCTCTCTCTCCCTTTGTCACAGCTTACCCTTCCCCCTCCCCATATCCTCAAGTCCATTCTCTAGTAGGTCTCTGTCTTTATTCCTGTTTTACCCCTAGGTTCTTCATGACATTTTTTTTCTTAAATTCCAGGTATATGTGTTAGCATACGGTATTTGTCTCTCTCTTTCTGACTTACTTCACTGTGTATGACAGACTCTAGGTCTATCCACCTCATTACAAATAGCTCAATTTCGTTTCTTTTTATGGTTTCAGCATTTATTGTTTGTAGTTTTCTTGCTGATGGATATTCTGACTGGTGTGAGCTGATACCTCTTTGTGGTTGAATTTGCATATGACTCATAATCCTTTGAAATTGCGCTTTAAGGCATGTCCTTTTTATTTTTCAAACTGTGATTACAGCTTAGCTCTTCAAAGTGTTTTCTAAAGTATGTGTTACATTTTGAAATTTATTGGCCATTACCTCCCTCAAAACATTTTGAGGGCAGGTTTCATTTACAGCCCTGCAGTACTTGTTCACATGAAGTGACCATTAACACAGGCTTTAAAGCTGTTTTTGCAGGTAACGGCCAGATTGCGGCAGCCTTTCTTTGTTCCCCATGCTGGTACTAGGGAAACAGAGCTTCCGGCCAGTGGTCTTCCTCGGTTATAAATTAGAGTGGAATGTGCCCGGATAAACCCCCAAAGGCTGATGTCTCCTTACTTTTGTTTGTTTTTTAAATTTAATTTATATTTTTATCGGAGTAATATTCCATTGTGTATATGGACCACTTCTTGGTGCATAGCTCTGTTGAGGGACATTTTCATTGCTTCCAAGTGTTGGCTATATTAAATATTGCTGGAGTGCAAGATTGCCAGCCTGTGACTTTTTGATTCTCATTTTCTCAGGTGATAGGCCCAGCAGTGGGTGTGACTGATTGACTAGTGGCTCAATGTTTACCTTTTCAAAGCACCTCCATTGTGTTTTCATTAGTGGCTCTTACCATGTCTCCCTTAGAACCGAGGGTACGAACTTCTCCACAATCCCTTCAGCATTTATAGTTTGCAGCATTTTTGCTAATGGCCAATCTGACTGCTGTGACCTGATAGGTTTTTGTAATTTGGGTTTGCATGACTTTAAAAATTCCTAAAATTCATCATTTTCCACGCCTTTTTCCTTTCTGTTAAAAATCAAGTGTGAGTACAATATATCTCTTGAAGCTGTCTTCTTGGAAGGTTGCCCTCTTTTGAATTTTTGGTGGATATTCGACCCCAGGATTTTTTTGGAGGGCAGATGTCATTACAGAACTGCAAATTTGGTGAATATTTAGTGACCATTAGCACTGGGTTTAAAGCTGCTGTTGTGGGAAACGGTCACAAGGAGGCAGCATTTATCCTTTCCCAAATCTGAGTAGTAGGGCAGCAGAGCCTTTCTGGAAGTCGTGGTCCTAAGTTTTAAGTTAGAATGGAATGTGCCAGGAGGAACGCCCATAAGTTTATGTCTCATTACATCTTGGTTTTTAAAATTTATTTAATCGGGGTAATGATTAGATATTGTTTGTCCAGATGTACACAATCTGGTTCATTTGTACAATATATATGTCTATTCATGTTCAGATCCTCTTCCCATGTAAAATATTACAGTGTTCTGTAGACCTCCCTTGCTATATGGTCCATCTTTTTGAAATATGTTTATTATATGTATTTGTATACGTATGGTAACGTTAATCTTAATTTATCCATTCTGCCCACCTTTCCTTTTAGATAAGCATACTTAATTTCTAAGTCTGTGAGTGTCTTTCTCTGTGGAAATATGTTCATTTGTGTTAGTTATTAGATAACGCCTATAAGTGATATCATAGGATATAGGTCTTTTGCTTTCTGACTTACCTCATATTCTGTGATTATCTCCAAGCTCATCTATGGCACCTCAAATAACAGTGTTTCATTGTTTTCCATGGCTAATATTCTATTGTGAACGTGGACCACTTCTTCTTCATCCATACATCTGTTGATGGACATTTTGGTGGCTTCACTGTCTTGGCTATTGTGAATAAGGCTGCAGTGCAGCTTTTGCAGCCCGCGTCTTCTCGATTCTGGTCTTCTCAGGTGAGAGGCCCAGTGGTGTGACTGCTGCATCAAATGGTATCTCAACTTTTACTTTTAATCGTAGCTCCTTTCTGTTCTCATTATTGGCTCTTACCACGTTACATCTCACCAGCAGCTAGAGGGTACACAGTTCTCTAAAACCCCTTCAGAATTTATTGTTTATAGACCTTTTGCTGATGGTCAGTCGACTGGTGTGAGTTGAACCTTTTTGTACATTAGATTTGCATGAGTCTAATAATTCCTGAGGTTGAGCTTTCACCCATTTTCCTTTTTCTAAACAAGAGAGTGAGTCAAACTTACCTCTTCATACTATCGTCTTGAAAAATTTGTCAGTTTTGAATTTTATTGTCCATTCCCTACCTCAGTACAGTTGTTTAGGGCAGGTGTCCTTTGCAGCCCTGAGTCCTTGTGAATGTTAAGAGAACATTAGCTGTGGGCTTAACGCTGCTCTTGCGGAAAACGGCCACAAGGCAGCAGAATTTCTACATTTCCAACTCTGGGTTTTTGGGTAGCAGAGCCTTCCTGGAAATCGTGTTAGTAGGCTGCAAATTAGAGTGGAATGTGCCAGAGCACATCCCCAAGAGCTTATATCTCCTTACTTCTTGTTTGTTTTATAAACTTAATTTTTATTAATTATCAGAGCAAACTTGATAAAAATATTTTGTTTCTCCTAGGTGTACAGAATCTGGTTCATTATATCAATGTATCTGTCATTTATCTTTGCATTCTTTACCGTGTAGGTTATTACAGAGTGTTGCCTAGACCTCTCTTGGTATTCCATAGGTATTTTGTGATTATATATTTCATATGTATTAGTACATGTCTGTTAACCCTCATAGCCTAATTCACACATTCCTTACACTTTTCCATTTGGTTAAACATACTTTTTTTTTCTTAATCCATGCTTTTCCTTCTCTTGGAAATAAGTTCATGAGTATCAACTTTTAGGTAACACCTAGAAGTGATGTCATAGGATATCTGTCTTTCACTTTCTTTCTTTAATTTGAGTGATTATCTCTAGGTCCTTATATGGTGGTGCAAACGGCACTGTTTCATTGTTTTCCATGGCTAATATTCCATTGTTTACATGGACCACTTCCTCTTTGTGCATTTTTCTGTTGATGGACATTTTGGTTTCTTCCAAGTCTTGGCTATGTTAAATATTCCTGCAGTACAGGATTGCCAGCCTGTGTCCTTTCCATTCTGCTCTGCTCAGGTGATAGGCACATCAAAGGACCTACCAGATCACATGGTAGCTCAATTTTTACCCTTAAACACACCTCCATTATGTTCTCACCACTGGCTGTTACCAGTTTACATCCCCCCAGCAGCTGGAGGGTACACAGTTCTCTGAAACCCCTTCAGCATTTATTCTTTGTAGACTTTTTGCTGAAGAACATTCTGACGGCTGTGAGGTGAACATTTCTGTAATTGGATTTGCATGGCTTTATTCATTGCTGATGTTGCGCATTTTTCAATTTCCTTTTATTTTAAAGAGAAAAAAAAGAAAAGACAAAATGTGCGTAAAATATGCCTCTTGACATTGTCTTCTTGAAATGTTGACGTCTTTTGAATTTTCTGGTCGATTACGATCCCAGGACATTTTTTGAGGCCCGGTGTCCTTTACAGTGCTGCACATATTTTGAATATTAAGTGAACATTACCTCTTGGTTTAAAGCTGCTGTTGTGTGAAACAGCCACAAGGCGGCAGCATTTCTCCTTTACCAAATCTGGTTACCAGGGCAACAGAGCCTTAATGGAAGTCCTGTTCTAGGTTGAAAATTAGAATGGGATGTGCCAGGAAAAATTCCTTTCAGTTTGTGTCTCATTATTTCTTGCTCATATTTTTAATTTAAGTTTTATTTTTTATCGCAGCAAATTTGATTACAATGTGTTTTTTTTTTGTTCTAGGTGTGCAAGATGTGGTTCTTTCACACACATACATATATCTATTCTTCTTTGGAACCTTTTCCCAGGTAGGTTATGACACAATGTTGAGTAGTCTTCTCTTGGTATTCCGTAGGTCTTTGGTGATTATATATTTCACATGTGTTTCTATATCTATGTTAACCCCAATATCGTAATGTATCCAATCCTCACACCTTTCGATTTAGGGAACCATAAGTTTGTTCAATGAATCTGTGATTGCCTTTCTCTGTGGAAATATCTTCATTGTTATCAATTTTCAGGTAACACCTATAAGTGATATACGTTAGGTGTCTTTCGCTTTCTCACTTACTACAAGTTGCATGGTTACCTCTAGACTCATCTATGGTGCTGCAAATGGCATTGTTTCATTTTTCTCCCGAGCTAATATTCCATCTCTACATGTAACAGTTCCTCTTTGTCCACTCATCTGTTGATGGACTTTTGGTTGCTTCCATGTCTTGGCTATTGTAATACTGCTGCAGTGCAGATTAGCCTGCCTGTGTCTTTCCAATTATGTCTTCTTATGTTATAGGCCCAGGAGTGGGCCTGCTGGATCATATAGTAGCTCAATGTTTACCTTTTAAAGGCACCTCCACCCTGTTCCCATTAGTGACTCTTACCAGGTTACGTCCCACTTCAAATTAAGGGTATGCATTTCTCCACAACCTCTTCAGCATTGATCGTTTGTAGTTTCTTTCCTGATGGTTATTCTGAATGGTGTGAGCTGATACCTCTGTGTGGTTGGATTTGCATGTGTCTCCTAATCCTTTGAAATTGAGCTTTCAGGCATGTCCTTTTATTTTTCAAACGGTTATTACAGCTTAGTTCTTCAAATGGTTTTCTTTAAATATGTGCCACATTTTGAAATACTTTGGCCTTTACCTCCCGCAAGACATGATGAAGGCAGGTTTCCTTTACAGCCCTGCAGGACTTGTTCATATGAAGTGAAAATTAGCATAGGTTTTAAAGCTGCTTTTGCACGTAATGGCCAGAGGGTGGAGCATTTCATAATTCTATGAAACGTAACTGAACACACAATATATATTTTTTCTTTTAAATTTCCATTGTTACTTTTTTAAAGTACAATTATAATTGAAGTTCTTTGTAACAAGTGAAATTTAAAAAATTAAAGGAAAAGATAATATTTTACCACTTGCCATCCTTTCCCATTTACTGAAACGACCAGGATAATGTGTAGAGTTCTCATTTTATCCAGGTGTTCTATACATCTGGAATATCATGCTTCTCACTGTAGAAAAACAGATTTAGCTCTCACACTTTTTATAGGCTACATAACAGTCCATAGAACAGAAGTACCAACTATTTCAGACTTAGCTTTTTGAGGGACACTCAGGTTACTTTCTGTTTTATTTTGTTGTTCTTTTTTTTGGGGGGGGGTAGGAGTTTATTATTTATTTATTTATTTTTGTTGTGTTGGGTCTGAGTTTCTGTGTGAGGGCTTTCTCTAGTTGTGGCAAGTGGGGGACCACTCTTGATCTCCGTGCGCGGGCCTCTCACTATTGCGGCCTCTCTTGTTGCAGAGCACAGGCTCCAGATGCGAGGGCTCACTGGTTGTGGCTTATGGACCTAGTTGCTCCATGGCATGTGGGATCCTCCCAGACCAGGGCTCGAACCTGTGTCCCCTGCATTAGCAGGCAGATTCTAACCACCGCACCACCAGCGAAGCCCCCTATTTTGTTGTTCTGCTAGTTTGTTTTAACCCAAGAAAATATTTTTTTAAATACAAAAAACCAAAATTAAGCTAGGGGTAAGGATTAGGGTTTAGGGTAAGGTTTAGGGTTAGGATACAGGTTAGGATTATTGTACGGCTTAGAGTATGGTTTAGGGTTATGGTTATGGTACGGGTTAGTGTTAGGGTACAGTTTAGGGTATGGCTATGGTTTAGTGTTAGGGTACGGGTTAAGGTATGGGTTAGTGTTAGGGTATGGGTTAGGGTTAGGGTATGGTTTACGTTAAGGTTTATGCTTAGGTTTAGTGTATGGGTTAGTGTTAGGTACGGGTTAGGGTAAGGGTTAGGGTTAGGTTTAGTGTTAAGGAGGGGGTACAGTTTAGGATACAGTATAGGGAACAACAAAGGTTTAGGGTTAGGGTACGTGTTAGGGTACAGTTTAGTGTTGGTGTACGGGTTAGGATTAAGGTATGGTTTAGGGTAAGGTTTAGGGTTAGGGTTAGGGAACGGGTATGGTTTGGGGTACAGTTTAGGGTATGACCACGGGTTAGGAGTAGGGTAAGTATTAGGGTACGGTTTAGTGTTAGTGTACAGGTTAGGATTATGGTACGGGATAGTGTAAGGGTTAGGGTTAGGGTTAGGGAATGGGTACAGATTAGGTTACAGGTTAAGGTATGACAACGGGTTAGGGTTAGGGTACGTGTTAGTGTATGGGTTAGGATTAGGGTACGGGTTAGGTTATGGGTTAGTGTTAGGGGATGGGTTAGGATTAGGGTACGGGTTAGGGTACGGTTTAGGGAAAGGGTTAGGATATGGGGTAGGGTTAGGATAAAGTTTAGTGTATGGCTATGTGTTACTGTTAGGGTACATGTTAGCGTATGGGTTAGTGTTCGTGTACAGCTTAGAGTAAGGGTTAGGGTTAAGGAATGGGTACGGTCTCAGGTACAGGTTAGGGTACGGTAGCGGGATAGGGTTAGGGTTAGGGTTAGGATGAGACTTCTTTGTAGTGCAGATTTGAATTTCCCGCTTGCTTGGTTGGCCAAAAAGGGCGTATGTGTTTTATCCTGAATATATTCAGGAAAAAACGCATACGCACTTTTTGGCCAAGTGCATCGTTGCCGAAGATCTGCCGCTTTTCATATGCTTTAAATGCAATTCCAACCTACCTCCTGAAATCTGTTTCCTGCAATTGTGCCTTGCTTTCAAGTCCTCTTCACAGCCTTACCTCAATATATTCTTGGACGATAGTTGTCCTTTATAACTCTGCAGGTTTGTGAATTGCAGTGCCCCTGAGCTCCTTTTTTCAACTCGCTTTCTGTGAGCTGGCCACAAATCAACAGGATTGCTTCAGGCCCTATTCTGGTTCTGGCACAGCATGCTGAGTCTTTGGTTAATTCTACATCCTGGTGGGAAATTAGAGTGAAATGTGCCCGTCCAAACACCTACAGCTAGTCTCTCATTGGTTCTCCCTATTCCCGTTCATCCTCCGCAGAAATTGCAGAGTGTGCCAAACAGGAGGTTACAAGCACTGACTCTCCAAATGGGGAGATTGTTAGTAAAGCGTCTGGAATGGCGAACCCGAGTACCAGAGGACGAATAATGAGATGCTTTTTAGAAACCTTGCCCGATCACACTGTGGACCATCCTCTGGGTTTCCCACACATGTTTTAGCTGTAGGAAGAATCCCTTAAACCTGGAGAGTTGGGACCCATGGAATGGATAGCATGCAGTACTACTTCAAAGGGTTTGCATTTGCTCACCGAACCTCACCAATCCTCACAGCCCCAAGTGTCCAGCCTATGTCTCTCCCAGCTGTGGGTGTAGATGTGGTAAATCCAGGTTTCGTCACAAGCCCTGAACAAATTATTTAAGAATTTATCTCTCTTTCACTGTCTTTGTGTTTTCATTTTGAAATTTATTTTTATAATGGGGTTTACCTGATTTTCACTGCTGTGTTTATGCCGCTCGATGCACACTTGATCCTCTTACGGAGACATATAAACACATAGGTTTTAAGATTCTTACTAGTCAGATATATTCCTCTGCGGTGAATAAGGGGTGTTGAGTCCACTTCGTTGAACAAGGAGTATATCTTGTCTATTACTGGCTTATGGAACGGTATCTGTGCTAATTTCAATCTCTGGTTTTATGCAGCACCCCAACTCACCTTTCCCCTTAAGCAAGCAAAAGTTTGTTTTCTAAATGTGAGACTCTGTTCTGTTTTGTAATTCAGTTCATGTGTAGCCAAGTTTACATTCCCTCTATAAGTGATATGTTATGACTAGTTTCTTTTTCTGTGTGACTTATTTCACTCAGAATCATCGTACCTAAATCCACTCATTATGCTGCTATGGGCCTGATGACATTGATTTCATTGCGGAGTGATATTCTATTCTATGTAAGTACCACAACTTCTTTATCCATTTTTCTCTTTCTGGGATACTTAAGTTGTTCCGTTCTCGAGGTTCTTGTAAACACAGCAGCCCTAAACTTTGGGGTGGCTGTGTCTTTTTGATTTTAATATCCCTAAGCTATAGGACCATAAGTGGAAGTGCCCTAGGCTCTGTTGCTTTGTTTTTTAGAGGTTTCAGGAAACACCATACACTTCTCCAGAGTGGCTGTTGGCCATTTACATCCCGCCCATCAGCATAACAAGGCTCCCTGTTTTCCATGGCCTGTCCTGCCTTTCCGATTTTTACACTTTTTTCAGATGGCCCATTTGACCGGTGGGAAGTGAGACTTCATTGTAGTGCGGATTTCCATTGCACGCTTCCTTGGTTGGCAAAAAAGGCAGTATGCGTTTTTTCCTGGATATATTCAGGAAAAAACGCATATGCATTTTTTGGCCAAGTGCATCATTGTCGAAGTTCTGCCGCTTTTCATGTCCTTTAAATGCAATTCCAATCTACCTCCTGAAATCTGTTTCCTGCAATTGTGCCTTGCTTTCAAGTCCTCTTCGCAGCCTTACCTCAATATATTTTTGGACGATAGTTGTCCTTTATAACTCTGCGGGTTTGTGAATTGCAGTGACCCTGAGCTCCTTTTTTCAACTCGCTTTTTTGTGAGCTGGACGCAAAACGGCAGGATTGCTTCAGGCCCTAATCTGGTTCCATCGTGGCACGCTGAGTCTTTGGTTAATTTTTCTTCTTAGTGGGAAATTAGAGTGAAATGTGCCCGTCCAAACAACTACAGCTAGTCTCTCATTGGTTCTCCCTATTCCCGTTCATCCTCCGCAGAAATTGCAAACTGTGCCAAACAGGAGTTTTAAGGCACTGACACTCCAAGTGGGGAGATTGTTAGTAAAACGTCTGGAATGGCGAACCTGAGTACAAAGTGACGAAAAATGGGATGCGTTTAAGAAACATTGCCAGATCACACTGTGGACCATACTCTGGGTTTCCCATGCATGTTTTAGCTTTAGGAATAATCCCTTAAACCTGGAGAGTTGGGACCAATGGAATGGGTAACATGTAGGATTATTTCAAAGGGTCTGCATTTGCTCACCGAACCTCACCAATTCTCTCAGCCCCAAGTGTCCAGCCTTATGTCTCACCCCGCTGTGGGTGTAGATGTGGTAAATCCAGGTTTCATCACAAGCCTGAACGAATTATTTAAGAATTTCTCTCTCTCTCACTGTCTTTGTGTTTTGTTTTTTAAGTTTATTTTTATAATGGGGTTGAGCTGATTTTCCTGCTGTGTTTATGCATCTCTACACACACTTGATTCTATTATGGAGACATATAAATACATAGATTTTAAGATTCTTACTAGACAGATATATTCCTCTGCGGTGAATAGGGGGTGTTGAGTCCACTTCGTTGAGCAAGGAGTAGGTCTTGTCTATTACATATTTGGCTTATGGAACGGTATCTGTGATCATTTCAATCTCTGGTTTTATGCAGCACCCCAACTCACCTTTCCCCTTAAGCAAGCATAAGTTGGTTTTCTAAATTTGAGACCCTGTTCTGTTTTGTAATTCAGTTCCTCTGTAGCCAAGTTTACATTCCGTGTATTAGTGATATCTTATGATGTTTCTTTTTCTGTGTGACTTATTTCAGTTAGAATCATCGTACCTGAATCCACTCATTATGCTGCTATGGCCCTGATGACATAGATTTCATTGCTGAGTGATATTGCATTGTACGTAAGTACCACAACTTCTTTACCCAGTTTTCGCTTTCTGCGATATTGAACTTGTACCGTAAACGAGGTTGTAGTAAACAGAGCCGTCCCAAACTTTGGGGTGGCTGTGTCTTTTTTATTTTAATTTCCCTAAGCTATAGGACCATAAGTGGAAGTGCCCTAGGCTCTGTTGCTTTGTTTTTTCGATGTTTCAGGAAACACCATACACTTCTCCAGAGTGGCGGGTGGCAATTTACATCCCGCCCATCAGCATAAAAAGGCTCCCTGTTCTCCATGGCCTCTCCTGCCTTTCTGGCTTTTACACTTTTTTCAGATAGCCCTTTTGACCAGTGGGAAGTGAGACTTCATTGTAGTTCAGATCTCCGTTGCAGGCTTGCTTATTTGGACAAAAAGAGCGTATGCGGTTTTCCTGCATGTATTCAGGAAAAAAACGCATACGCCCTTTTTGGCCAAGTGCATCATTGTCGAAGTTCTGCCGCTTTTCATATGCTTTAAATGCAGTTTCCATCTACCTCCTGAAATATATTTCCTACAATTGTGCCGTGCTTTCAAGTCCTCTTGGCAGCCTTACCTCAATATATTTTTGGACGATAGCTGTCATTTATAACTCTGCAGGTTTGTGAATTACAGTGCCCCTGAGGTCCTTTCTTCAACTCACTTTCTTGTGAGCTGGCTGCAACACCGCAGGATTGTTTCAGGCCCTAATCTGGTTTCATCATGGCACGCTGAGCCTTTTGTTAATTCCTCTTCCTGGTGGGAAATTAGAGTGAAATGTGACCGTCCAAACACCTATAGATAGTCTCTCATTGGTTCTCCCTATTCCCGTTCAACCTCTGCAGAAACTGCTAACTGTGCTAAACAGGAGTTTTAAGGCACAGACTCTCCACGTGGGGAGATTTTTAGTAAAGCATCTGGAATGGCGAACTCGAGTACCAAGGGACAAAACATGAGATGCGTTTTAGAAACGTTGCCCGATCACATGGTGTACAATCCTCTGGGTTTCCCATTCATGTTTTAGCTGTAGGAAGAATCCCTTAAACCAGGAGAGTTGGGACCCATGGAATGCGTAGCATACAGTGTTACTTCAAAGGGTCTCCATTTGCTCACCGAACCTCACCAATCCTCTCAGCCCCAAATGTCCTGCCTTATGTCTCACCCAGCTGTGGGTGTAGATGTGGTAAATCCAAGTTTCATCACAAGCCCTGAACGAATTATTTAAGAACTTTCTCTCCTTCACTGTCTTTGTTTTTGAAATTTGTTTTAATAATGGGGTTTAGTTGATTTTCATGGCTGTGTATACTGCTCTACACACACTTGATTCTCTTACGGAGACATATAAATACATATGTTTTAATATTCTTATTGTCAGATATATTCCTCTGCAGTGAATAGGCGGTGTTGAGTCTAATTTGTTGAGCAAGGAGTATATCTTGTCTATTACATATTTGGCTTATGGAATAGTATCTGTGCTAATTTCAATCTCTGGTTTTACGTAGCACCCCAACTCACCATTTCCCTTAAGAAAGCATAAGTTTGTTTTCTAAATGTGAGACTCTGTTCTGTTTTGTAATTCAGTTCATGTGTAGCCAAGTTTACATTCCCTCTATAAGTGATATCTTATGATAAGTTTCTTTTTCTGTGTGACTTATTTCCTTTGAATCATTGTACCTAAATCCATTCATTATGCTTGTACGGGCCGGACGACATTGATTTCATTGCTGAGTGATATTCCATTGTACGTAAGTACGAAAACTTCTTTATCCATTTCTCTCTTTCAAGGATATTTAATTTGTACCGTAGTCGAGGCTCTTGTAAACAGAGCAGCCCTAAACTTTGGGGTGGTTGTTTCTTGTTATTTTAATTTTCCTGACCTATAGTGCTATAAGTGGGTTTAGGGTTAGGGATAAGGTTAGGGTTAGGGAACGGGTATGGTTTAGGATGCAACAATGGTTTAGGGTGAGTGAAAGTGTTAGGGTACAGGTTAGTGTTAGTATACCGTTTAGGATTAGGGTAAGTGTTAGGGTAATGTTTTGGGTTAGGGTTTTGGTAAGGGAACAGGGACGGTTTAGGGTACAGGTTAGGGTACGACGACGGTTTAGGGATAGCGTACATGTAAGGGTAAGTGTTAGTGTTAGCGTACGGGTTAGGATTAGGGGACGGGTTAGGGTAAGGCTTCGGGTAAGGGTTAGGGTTAGCGTTAGGGATAGGGGACGGTGACCATTTAGGGAACAGGTTAGGGTATGACAAAGGTTGAGAGTTAGCATTCGTGTTAGGGTATGCGTTAGAGTTAGCGTATGGGTTAGGATTAGGGGACCGGATAGGGTAAGACTTCGGGTAAGGGTTAGGGGATGGGGAACGTTTAGGGTACAGGTTAGGGTACGACAAGAGTTTAGGGTGAGCGTAGGTGTTAGGGTACGGGTTAGTGTTAGCATACGGGTTAGAATTAGGGGACGGGTTAGGGCAAGGCTTCAGGTGAAGTTTAAGGTTAGGATTAGGGGACTGTGAAGGTTTAGGGTACACGTTAGGGAACGACGAAGGTTTAGGGTGAGTGTACGTGTTAGGGCATGGGTTAGGGTTAGCATACGGGTTAGGATTAGGGGACAGGTTAAGGTAAGGCTTTGGGTAAAGGTTAGGGTTAGGGGACGGGGATGGTTTAGGGTACAGGTTAGGGTACGAAAACGGTTTAAGGTGAGCGTACGTGTTAGGGTATGGGTTAGTTTAGCGTACAGGTTAGGATTAGGGGACGGGTTAGGGTAAGGCTTCGGGTAAGGGTTAGGGGAGGTGGACAGTTTAGGGTGTGACAGTGGTTTAGAGTACAGATTAGGGTATTACAACAGTTTAGGGTCAGTGGACGTGTTAGGATAGGAGTTAGTGTTAGCATACTGGTTAGGATGAGGGGACGGGATGAGATAAGGATTCAGGTAAGTGTTAGGGTTAGGCTTATGGGACGGGGACGGTTTAGGGTACATGTTAGGGTACAACAACGGTTTAGGGTGAACATAGGTATTAGAGTACAGGTTAGTGTTAGGGTATGGGTTAGGATTAGGGGACGTGTTAGGGTAAGGCCTCGGGTAAGTGTTAGGGTTAGGGGACAGGGTCGGATTAGGGTACAGTTTAGGGTACGACAATGGTTAAGGGTGAGCGTACGTTTTAGGGTACAGGATAGTGTCAGCGTACGGGTAAGGTTTACGGGAAAGTTTAGGATAAGGCTTCGAGTAAGGGGTACGGTTAGGGAATGGGGATGGTTTTTAGCACAGGTTAGGGTACAACAACGGTTTAGGGTGAGCGTATGTGTGAGGGCACGGGTTAGTGTTAGCGTACGGGTTAGGATTAGGTGACGGGTTAGGGTAAGGCTTCAGGGAAGGGTTAGGGTTAGGGTTCGGGCTAGGGTTAGGGTTACGGGACGGGGACGGTTTAGGGTCCAGGTGAGGGTACGACAACGGCTTAGGGTGAGCGTACGTGTGAGGATATGGGTTAGTGTTAGCGTACCGGTTAGGATTTGGTGATGTGTTAGGATAAGTATTTTGGTAAGTGTTAGGGTTCTGTTTAGGTTTTGGGGACTGGGGTGGTTTATGGTACAGGATAGTGTATGACAATGGTTTAGGGTGAGTGTACGTGTTAGGGTACAGTTTAGTATTAGCGTATGGGTTAGGATTGGGGACGGGTTAGGGTAAGCCTATGGGTAAGGGTTAGTGTTAAGGTTACGGTTAGGGTTACACGGTTTAGGGTACAGGTTACAGTACGACAACGGTTTACGGTGTGCGTATGTGTTTTGGTTCAGGTTAGTGTTAGCATATGGGTTTGGATTAGGGGACTAGTTAGGGTAAGGCTTCAGGTAAGGGTTAGTGTTAGGTTTAGGGTTAGGTGATGGGGACGTTTTAGGGTACAGGTTAGTGTATGAAAACAGTTTAGGGTGAGTGTACGTGTTTGGATATGGGTTAGTGTTAGCATACGGTTTAGGATTAGGGAGAATGAATGAGAGACTAGCTGGAGGTGTCTGGACGGGCAAATTTAACTCTCATTTCCCACCAGGAAGAGGAATTAACCAAAGGCTCAGCGTGCCGTGCCGGAACCAGATTAGGGCCTGAAGCAATCCTGCGGTGTTGCGGCCAGCTCACAAGAAAGCGAGTTGAAGAAAGGAGCTCAGGGACACTGTAATTCACAAACCTGCAGAGTTATAAATGACAGCTATCGTCCAAAAATATATTGAAGTAAGGCTGCCAAGAGGACTTGAAAGTAGGGCAGAATTGAGGGAAACCGATTTCAGGAGGTAGACTGGAATTGCATTTAAAGCATAGGAAAAGAGGCAGAACGTCCACAATGATGCACTTGGCCAAAAAGGGCGTATGCGTTTTTTCCTGAAGAGGAAAAAACGCATACGCCCTTTTTGGCCAACCAAGCAAGCTTGCAAAGGCAATCTGCACTACAATGAAGTCTCACTTCCCCCCGGTCAAAAGGGCCATCTGAAAAAAGTGTAAAATCCAGAAAGGCAGGACAGTCCATGGAGAACTGGGGGCCTTGTTATGCTGATGAACGGGATGTAAATTGCCACCCGCCACTTTGGAGAAGTGTATGGTGTTTCCTGAAACATCTAAAAAACAAAGCAACAGAGCCTAGGCCCTTCCACTTATGGTCCTATAACTTAGGGAAATTAAAATAAAAAAGACACAGCCACCCCAAAGTTTGGGACGGCTCTGTTTACTAGAACCTCGTTTACGGTACAAGTTCAATATCGCAGAAAGCGAAAAATGGATAAAGAAGTTGTGGTACTTACGTACAATGCAATATCACTCAGCAATGAAATCTATGTCATCAGGCCCGTAGCAGCATAATGAGTGGATTCAGTACGAAGATTCGAAGTGAAATAAGTCTCAGAGAAAAAGAAACATCATAAGATATCACTAATACACGGAATATAAACTTGGATACACATGAACTGAATTACAAAGCAGAGCAGGGTCTCAAACTTTGAAAACCCACTTATGCATGCTTAAGGGGAAGAGTGAGTTGGAGTGCTGCATAAAACCACAGACACGTACGCTCATCCTAAGATGTTGTCGTACCCTAAACTTCACCCTAAACATTCCCCATCTCATAACACTAACCCTAACCCTAACACTTACCCGAAGCCTTACCCTATCTCGTCCCCTAATCCTATCCCGTACGCTAACAATAACCCGTACCCTAATACGTACGCTCACCCTAAACCCCGTCTTACCCTAACCTGTACCTGAAACCGTCCCCATATCCTAACACTAACACTAACACTACCCCTAAACCTTACCCGAAGCCTTACCCTAACCCGTCCCCTAATCTTAACCCGTACGCTCACACTAACCCGTGCCCTCACACGTACGCTCACCCTAAACAATTGTCGTACACTAACATGTACCCTAAACCATCCCCGTCCCCAAACTCTAACCCTAACCCTAACCCTTACCCGAAGCCTTACCATAAACCGTTCCTTAATCCTAACCCGTATGCTATCACTAACCCGTACCCTAAGACGTACACTCAACCTAAACCGTTGTTGTACCCTAACCTGTACCCTAAACTGTCCCCATACCCTAACCCTAACCCTTACCCTAACCCGTCCCGTAATCCTAACCAGTACGCTAACACTAACCTGTACCATAACACATACGCTCACCATAAAACATTGTCGTACCCTATCCTGTACCCTAAGATGTCCCCCGCCAAACCCTAACCCTAACCCTAACCCTTACCCTACCCCGTCCCATAACCCTAACCCGTACTCTAACACTAACCCGTACCCTAACACGTACGCTCACCCTAAACTGTGGTCGTGCCCTAACCTGTACCCTAAACCGTCCCCTAACACTAACCCTTACCAGAAGCCTTACCCTCACCCATCCCCTAATCCTAACCCGTACGCTAACACTAACACATACCCTAACAGGTACGCTCAGCCTAAACAGTTGTCGTACCCTAAACTGTAAACCTAAACCGTCCCCGTCCCCTAACCCTAACCCTAATCGAAACCCTAACCCTTACCCGAAGCTTTACACTTACGCGTCCCCTAATGCTAACCCGTACGCTAACACTAACCCATACCATAACACTTACGCTCACCCTAAACTGTTGTCGTACCCTAACCTGAACCGTAAACCATCCCCGTCCCTTAGCCCTAACCCTAACCCTAACCCTAACCTTAACCCTTACCCGAAGACTTACCCCAACCCGTCCCCTAATCCTAACCCGTACGCTAACACTAACCCACCCTAACACGTATGCTCACCCTAACCAGTTGTCGTGCCCTAAACTGTACCGTAAACCATTCCCATACCCTAATCCCAACCCTAACCCTAACCCTAACCTTAACCCTTACCCGAAGCCTTACACTAACCCCTCCCCTAATCCTAACCCCTACGCTAACAGTAACCCGTACCCTAACTCATATGGTCACCCTAAACCGCTGTCGTACCCTAACCTGTATCCAAAACTGTCCCCATACCTAACCCTTACCCTAACCATAACCCTAAACTTAAACCTTACCCGAAGCCTTACTGTAACCCGTCCCTAATCCCAACCCGTACGCTAACACTAAACCATACCCTAACACGTATGCTCACCCTAAACCGTTGTCGTACTCTAACATGTACGCTAAACAGTCCCCATCCCCAAACCCTATCCCTAAACCTAACCCTTACCCGAAGACTTACCCCAACCCGTCCCCTAATCCTAACCCGTACGCTAACACTAACCTGTACCCTGACACATACGTTCACCTTAAACTACTGTCATACCCTAACTTGTACACTAAGACGTCCCTGTCCCCTAACCCTAACCCTAACCCTAAAACTAACCCTTACCCGAAGCCTTACCCTAACACGTTCCCTAATCCTAAACCGTACGCTAACACTAACCCGTACCTTAAGATGTACACTCAACCTAAACCGTTGTTGTACCCTAACCTGTACCCTAAACTGTCCCCATAACCTAACCCTAACCCTCACCCTAACCCTTACCCGAAACCTTACCCTAACCCGTCCCGTAATCCTAACCAGTACGCTAACACTAACCTGTACCATAACACATACGCTCACCCTAAAACATTGTCATACCCTATCCTGTACCCTAAGACGTCCCCCTCCAAAACCCTAAACCTAACCCTAACCCTAGCCCTTACCCTACCCCGTACTCTAACACTAACCCATACCCTAACACGTACACTCACCCTAAACCGTGGTCATGCCCTAACCTGTACCCTAAACTGTCCCCTAACCCTAACCCTAACCCTTACCAGAAGCCTTACCCTATCCCATCCCCTAATCGTAACCCGTACGTGAACATTAACCCGTACCCTAACACGTATGCTCACCCTAAACCATTGTTGTACCCGAACCTGTACCCTAAACCGTCCCCGTCCCCTAACACTAAAACTAGCCCTAACCCTAACCCTAAAGCTTATCCGAAACCTTACCCTAACCCGTCCCCTAATCCTACCCGTACGCTAACACTAACCCATACCCTAACATATATTCTCATTCTAAACCGTTGCTGTACACTAATCTGTACCCTAAACCGTCCCTATCCCCTAACCCTAAACTTAACCCCAACCCTAACACTAATGCTTACCTGAAGCCTTACCCTATCCCGTCGCCTAATCCCAACCCGTACCCTAACATGTATGATCATCCTAAACCGTTGTCACAACTTAACCTGTAACCTAGACTGTCCCCATCCTTAACCATAACACTAAGCCTAACCCTAATCGTAAACCTAACACTAACCCTAACCCTAAACCTTACCAAAGCCTTACCCTAACCCGTCCTCTAATCCTAATCCGTACGCTAACACTAACCCGTACCCTAACATGTACGCTCACCCTAAAAAGTTGTCATAACCTAACATGTAACCTAGACTGTCCCTGTCCTCTAACCTTAACACTAAGCCTAAGCCTAACCCTAACCCTAAACAGTCACCGTCCCCTAACCCTAATCCTAACCCCAACCCTAAACAATACGCAAAGCCTTACCCTAATCTGTCACTTAATCCTACCCGTACGTTAACACTAACCCATACCCTAACACGTACGCTCACCCTAAACAGTTGTCGTACCCTAACGTGTACCCTAAACCGTGCCCATACCCTAACCCTAACCCTTCCCTGAAGCCTTACCCTAACCCGTCCCCTAATCCTAACCCGTATCCTAACACTAACCCGTACCCTAACACGTATGTTCACCCTAAACTGTTGTTGTACGCTAACCTGTACCCTAAAAAGTCCCCGTCCACTAACCCTAACCCTATCCCTTAACCGAAGCCTTACCCTAACACGTCCCCTAATCCTAACCCGTACGCTAACACTAACACATACCCTAACAGGTACGCTCAGCCTAAACAGTTGTCGTACCCTAAACTGTAAACCTAAACCGTCCCCATCCCCTAACCCTAACCCTAACCGAAACCCTAACCCTTACCCGAAGCTTTACACTTACGCGTCCCCTAATGCTAACCCGTACGCTAACACTAACCCATACCATAACACTTACGCTCACCCTAAACCGTTGTCGTACCCTAACCTGAACCGTAAACCATCCCCGTCCCTTAGCCCTAACCCTAACCCTAACCCTAACCTTAACCCTTACCCGAAGACTTACCCCAACCCGTCCCCTAATCCTAACCCGTACGCTAACACTAACCCGTACCCTAACACGTATGCTCACCCTAACCAGTTGCCGTGCCCTAAACTGTACCGTAAACCATTCCCATACCCTAATCCCAACCCTAACCCTAACCCTAACCTTAACCCTTACCCGAAGCCTTACACTAACCCCTCCCCTAATCCTAACCCCTACGCTAACAGTAACCCGTACCCTAACTCATATGCTCACCCTAAACCGCTGTCGTACCCTAACCTGTATCCAAAACTGTCCCCATCACCTAACCCTTACCCTAACCATAACCCTAAACTTAAACCTTACCCGAAGCCTTACTGTAACCCGTCCCTAATCCTAACCCGTACGCTAACACTAAACCATACCCTAACACGTATGCTCACCCTAAATCGTTGTCGTACTCTAACATGTACGCTAAACAGTCCGCATCCCCAAACCCTATCCCTAAACCTAACCCTTACCCGAAGACTTACCCCAACCCGTCCCCTAATCCTAACCCGTACGCTAACACTAACCTGTACCCTAACACATACGTTCACATTAAACGGCTGTCATACCCTAACTTGTACACTAAGACGTCCCCGTCCCCTAACCCTAACCCTAACCCTAAAACTAACCCTTACCCGAAGCCTTACCCTAACACATCCCCTAATCCTAAACTGTACGCTAACACTAACCCATACCCTAACAAGTACGCTCACCCTAAACCGTTGTCATACACTAACCGGTACCGTAAACCATCCCCGTCCCCGTCCCCTAACCCTAACCCTAACCCTCACCCTAAACCTTACCTGAAGCCTTACCCTAAACTGTCCCCTAATTCTAACCCATACACTAACACTAACCCATACCCTAACACGTACGCTCACACTAAACCGTGGTCGTACACTAACCTGTACCCTAAACCGTACCCTAACTCTAACCCTAACCATAACCCTAACCCAAACCCTAACACTTACCCGAAGCCTTACCTTAAACCATACCCTAATCCAAAACCGTATGCTAACACTAACACGTACCTTAACACGTACACTCACCCTAAACCGTTGTCGTACACTAACCTGTACCCTAAACCGTCTCTGTGCCCAACTCCGTCCCCATCCCCTAACCCTAACCCTTACCCGAAGCCTTACCCTAACCCGTCCCCTAATCATAACCAGTACGCTAACACTAACCCGTACCCTAACACGTACGCTCACCCTAAACCTTTGTCGTACCCTAACCTGTACCGAAAACCGTCCCCATCCCCTAACCGTAACCCTTACCCGAAGCCTTACCCTAACCTGTCACCTAATCCTAACCCGTACGCTAACACTAACCCATACCCTGACACGTACGCTCACCCTAAACCACTGTCACATGCTAATCTGTACCCTAAACTGTCCCCCTCCCCTAACCCTAACCCTTACCCAAAGCCTTACCCTAACCCGTCCCCTAATCCTAACCCGTACACTAAACTAACCCATACCCTAACACGTACGCTCACCTTAAACCGTTTTCGTACCCTAACCTGTACCCTAAACCATCCCCGTCCCCTAACCCTAACCCAAACTTTACCCGAAGCCTTACCGTAACCTGTCCCCGAATCCTAACCCGTATGCTAACCCTAACCCATGCCCTAACACGTACACTCACCCTAAACCATCGTCGTTCCCTAACCTGTACCCTAAACCTTCCCAGTCCCCTAATCCTAAACTTAAACTTCACCTGAAGCCTTGCCCTAACCCGTCCCCTAATTCTAACCCGTATGCTAACACTAAGCCGTACCCTAACACCTACGCTCACCCTAAACTCTTGTCATACCCTAACCTGTACCCTAAACGTTCCCCATCCCCTAACCCTATCCCTAATCCTTACCCGAAGTCTTACCCTATCCTGTCCCCTAATCCTAACCCATACGCTAACTCTAACGCATACCTTAACATGAATGCTAACGCTCAACCTTTGTCATACCCTAACCTGTTCCCTAAACGGTCACCGTCCCCTATCCCTAACGTTAACGCTAACCCTTACCCGAAGCCTTACCCTAACCCGTCCCCTAATCCTAACCCGTACGCCAACACTAATGCTTACCCTTACATGTACGCTATCCCTAAGCCATTGTCGTACCCTAACCTCTACCCTAAACCGTCCCTGTTCCCTTATCATAACCCTAACCCGAAGCATTACTCTAACACTTACCCTAGTCCTAAACGGTACACTAACACTGACCTGTACCCTAACACTTTCACTCACCCTAAACCATAGTTGCATCCTAAACCATACCCGTTCCCTAACCCTAACCTTAACCCTAACCCTAAACCCACTTATAGCACTATAGCTCAGGAAAATTGAAATATCAAGAAACAACCACCCCAAAGTTTAGGGCTGCTCTGTTTACAAGAGCCTTGACTATGGTACAAATTAAATATCCTTGAAAGAGAGAAATGGATAAAGAAGTTTTTGTACTTACGTACAATGGAATATCACTCAGCAATGAAATCAATGTCGTCCGGCCCGTACAAGCATAATGAATGGATTTAGGTACAATGATTCAAAGGAAATAAGTCACACAGAAAAAGAAACTTATCATAAGATATCACTTATAGAGGGAATGTAAACTTGGCTACACATGAACTGAATTACAAAACAGAACAGAGTCTCACATTTAGAAAACAAACTTATGCTTTCTTAAGGGAAATGGTGAGTTGGGGTGCTACGTAAAACCAGAGATTGAAATTAGCACAGATACTATTCCATAAGCCAAATATGTAATAGACAAGATATACTCCTTGCTCAACAAATTAGACTCAACACCGCCTATTCACTGCAGAGGAATATATCTGACAATAAGAATATTAAAACATATGTATTTATATGTCTCCGTAAGAGAATCAAGTGTGTGTAGAGCAGTATACACAGCCATGAAAATCAACTAAACCCCATTATTAAAACAAATTTCAAAAACAAAGACAGTGAAGGAGAGAAAGTTCTTAAATAATTCGTTCAGGGCTTGTGATGAAACTTGGATTTACCACATCTACACCCACAGCTGGGTGAGACATAAGGCAGGACATTTGGGGCTGAGAGGATTGGTGAGGTTCGGTGAGCAAATGGAGACCCTTTGAAGTAACACTGTATGCTACGCATTCCATGGGTCCCAACTCTCCTGGTTTAAGGGATTCTTCCTACAGCTAAAACATGAATGGGAAACCCAGAGGATTGTACACCATGTGATCGGGCAACGTTTCTAAAACGCATCTCATGTTTTGTCCCTTGGTACACAGTTTCGCCATTCCAGATGCTTTACTAAAAATCTCCCCACGTGGAGAGTCTGTGCCTTAAAACTCCTGTTTAGCACAGTTAGCAGTTTCTGCAGAGGTTGAACGGGAATAGGGAGAACCAATGAGATACTATCTATAGGTGTTTGGACGGTCACATTTCACACTAATTTCCCACCAGGAAGAGGAATTAAAAAAGACTCAGTGTGCCGTGATGAAACAAGATTAGGGCCTGAAGCAATCCTGTGGTGTTGCGGCCAGCTCACAAGAAATCGAGTTGAAGAAAGGACCTCAGGGGCACTGTAATTCACAAACCTGCAGAGTTATAAATGACAGCTATCGTCCAAAAATATATTGAGGTAAGGCTGCCAAGAGGACTTGAAAGCACGGCACAATTGCAGGAAATATATTTCAGGAGGTAGATGGAAACTGCATTTAAAGCATATGAAAAGCGGCAGAACTTCGACAATGATGCACTTGGCCAAAAAGGGCGTATGTGTTTTTTTCCTGAATACATGCAAGAAAAAACGCATACGCTCTTTTTGTCCAAATAAGCAAGCCTGCAACGGAGATCTGCACTACAATGAAGTCTCACTTCCCACTGGTCAAAAGGGCTATCTGAAAAAAGTGTAAAAGCCAGAAAGGCAGGACAGGCCATGGAGAACAGGGAGCCTTTTTATGCTGATGGGCGGGATGTAAATGGCCAACAGCCACTCTGGAGAAGTGTATGGAGTTTCCTGAAACATCTAAAAAACAAAGCTACAGAGCTTAGGTTGCTTCCACCTATGGCCCTATAGCGTAGGAAAATTAAAATCAACAAGACACAGCCACCCCAAAGTTTAGGGCTGCTGTGTTTACAAGAACCTCGACTACGGTACAATTTAAATATCCCAGAAAGAGGAAAATGGATAAAGAAGTTGTGGTACTTATGTACAATGGAATATCACTCAGCAATCAAATCAATATCATCAGGCCCGTAGGAGCATAATGAGTGGATTTAGGTACGATGATTCTAAGGAAATAAGTCACACAGAAAAAGAAACGAGTCATAAGATATCACTTATAGAGGGAATGTAAACTTGGCTACACATGAACTGAATTACAAAACAGAACAGAGTCTCACATTTAGAAAACAAACATGTTTGCTTAAGGGGAAAGGTGAGTTGGGGTGCTGCATAAATCCAGAGATTGAAATGATCACATATACCGTTCCATAAGCCAAATATGTAATAGAAAAGACCTACTCCTTGCTCAACGAAGTGGGCTCAACACCCCCTATTCACCGCAGAGGAATATATCTGTCTAGTAAGAATCTTAAAATCTATGTATTTATATGTCTCCATAATAGAATCAAGTGTGTGTAGAGACGCATAAACACAGCAGTGAAAATCAGCTCAACCCCATTATAAAAATAAACTTAAAAAACAAAACACAAAGACAGTGAGAGAGAGAGAAATTCTTAAATAATTCGTTCAGGCTTGTGATGAAACCTGGATTTACCACATCTACACCCACAGCGGGGTGAGACATAAGGCTGGACACTTGGGGCTGAGAGAATTGGTGAGGTTCGGTGAGCAAATGCAGACCCTTTGAAATAATCCTACATGTTACCCATTCCATTGGTCCCAACTCTCCAGGTTTAAGTGATTATTCCTAAAGCTAAAACATGCATGGGAAACCCAAAGTATGGTCCACCATGTGATCCGGCAATGTTTCTTAAACGCATCCCATTTTTCGTCACCTTCTACTCGGGTTCGCCATTCCAGACGTTTTACTAACAATCTCCCCACTTGGAGTGTCAGTGCCTTAAAACTCCTGTTTGGCACAGTTTGCAATTTCTGCGGAGGATGAATGGGAATAGGGAGAACCAATGAGAGACTAGCTGTAGTTGTTTGGACGGGCACATTTCACACTAATTTCCCACCAAGAAGAAGAATTAACCAAAGACTCAGCGTGCCACGATGGAACCAGATTAGGGCCTGAAGCAATCCTGCCCTTTTACGTCCAGCTCACAAAAAAGCGAGTTGAAAAAAGGAGCTCAGGGTCACTACAATTCACAAACCTGCAGAGTTATAAAGGACAACTATCGTCCAAAAATATATTGAGGTAAGGCTGCGAAGAGGACTTGAAAGCAAGGCACAATTGCAGGAAACAGATTTCAGGAGGTAGATTGGAATTGCATTTAAAGCATATGAAAAGCGGCAGAACTTCGATAATGATGCACTTGGCCAAAAAATGCATATGCGTTTTCTCCTGAATATATCCAGGAAAAAACGCATATGGCCTTTTTTGCCAACCAAGGAAGCGTGCAATGGAAATCCGCACTACAATGAAGTCTCACTTCCCACCAGTCAAATGGGCCATCTGAAAAAAGTGTAAAAACTGGAAAGGCAGGACAGGCCATGGAGAACAGGGAGCCTTGTTATGCTGATGGGCGGGATGTAAATGGCCAACAGCCACTCTGGAGAAGTGTATGGTGTTTCCTGAAACCTCTAAAAAACAAAGCAACAGAGCCTAGGGCACTTCCACTTATGGTCCTATAGCTTAGGGATATTAAAATCAAAAAGACACAGCCACCCAAATGTTTAGGGCTGCTGTGTTTACAAGAACCTCGACAACGGAACAACTTAAGTATCCCAGAAAGAGAAAAATGGATAAAGAAGTTGTGGTACTTACATAGAATAGAATATCACTCCGCAATGAAATCAATGTCATCAGGCCCATAGCAGCATAATGAGTGGATTTAGGTACGATGATTCTGAGTGAAATAAGTCACACAGAAAAAGAAACTAGTCATAACATATCACTTATAGAGGGAATGTAAACTTGGCTACACATGAACTGAATTACAAAACAGAACAGAGTCTCACATTTAGAAAACAAACTTTTGCTTGCTTAAGGGGAAAGGTGAGTTGGGGTGCTGCATAAAACCAGAGAGTGAAATTAGCACAGATACAATTCCATAAGCCAGTAATAGACAAGATATACTCCTTGTTCAACGAAGTGGACTCAACACCCCTTATTCACCGCAGAGGAATATATCTGACTAGTAAGAATCTTAAAACCTATGTGTTTATATGTCTCCGTAAGAGGATCAAGTGTGCATCGAGCGGCATAAACACAGCAGTGAAAATCAGGTAAACCCCATTATAAAAATAAATTTCAAAATCAAAACACAGAGACAGTGAAAGAGAGATAAATTCTTAAATAATTTGTTCAGGGCTTGTGACGAAACCTGGATTTACCACATCTACACCCACAGCTGGGAGAGACATAAGGCTGGACACTTGGGGCTGTGAGGATTGGTGAGGTTCGGTGAGCAAATGCAAACCCTTTGAAGTAGTACTGCATGCTATCCATTCCATGGGTCCCAACTCTCCAGGTTTAAGGGATTCTTCCTACAGCTAAAACATGCGTGGGAAACCCAGAAGATGGTCCACAGTGTGATCGGGCAAGGTTTCTAAAACGCATCTCATTATTCGTCCTCTGGTACTCGAGTTCGCCATTCCAGACGCTTTACTAACAATCTCCCCACTTGGAGAGTCAGTGCTTGTAACCTCCTGTTTGGCACACTCTGCAATTTCTGTGGAGGATGAACGGGAATAGGGAGAACCAATGAGAGACTAGCTGTAGGTGTTTGGACGGGCACATTTCACTCTAATTTCCCACCAGGATGTAGAATTAACCAAAGACTCAGCATGCTGTGCCAGAACCAGAATAGGGCCTGAAGCAATCCTGTTGATTTGTGGCCAGCTCACAGAAAGCGAGTTGAAAAAAGGAGCTCAGGGGCACTGCAATTCACAAACCTGCAGAGTTATAAAGGACAACTATCGTCCAAAAATATATTGAGGTAAGGCTGTGAAGAGGACTTGATAGCAAGGCACAATTGCAGGAAACAGATTTCAGGAGGTAGATTGGAATTGCATTTAAAGCATAAGAAAAGCGGCACATCTTCGGCAATGATGCACTTGGCCAAAAAGTGCGTATGGGTTTTTTCCTGAATATATTCAAGATAAAACACATACGCCCTTTTTGGCCAACCAAGCAAGCGGGAAATTCAAATCTGCACTACAAAGAAGTCTCATCCTAACCCTAACCCTAACCCTATCCCGCTACCGTACCCTAACCTGTACCTGAGACCGTACCCATTCCTTAACCCTAACCCTTACCCTAAGCTGTACACGAACACTAACCCGTACTTTAACATGTACCCTAACAGTAACACATAGCCATACACTAAACTTTATCCTAACCCTACCCCATATCCTAACCCTTTCCCTAAACCGTACCCTAACCCGTACCCTAATCCTAACCCATCCCCTAACACTAACCCATAACCTAACCCGTACCCTAATCCTAACCCATACACTAACACGTACCCTAACCCTAACCCGTTGTCATACCTTAACCTGTAACCTAATCTGTACCCATTCCCTAACCCTAACCCTAACCCTTACACTATCCCGTACCATAATCCTAACCTGTACACTAACACTAAACCGTACCCTAATACTTACCCTACTCCTAACCCGTGGTCATACCCTAAACTGTACCCCAAACCATACCCGTTCCCTAACCCTAACCCTAAACCTTACCCTAAACCATACCTTAATCCTAACCCGTACACTAACACTAAACTGTACCCTAACACGTACCCTAACCCTAAACGTTTGTTGTTCCCTACACTGTATCCTAAACTGTACCCCCTCCTTAACACTAAACCTAACCCTAACCCTTACCCTAACCCGTACCTAACACTAACCCATACACTAAACCTAAGCATAACCCTTAACGTAAACCATACCCTAACCCTAACCCATACCCTAACACTAACCCATACCTTAACCTGTACCCTAACACTAAACCATAGCCATACCCTAAACTGTACCCTAACACTAACCCATACCATAACCATAACCCTAAACCATACTCTAAGCCGTACAATAATCCTAACCCGTATCCTAACCCTAAACCTTACCCTAAACCCTAATCCTTACCCCTAGCTTAATTTTGGTTTTTTGTATTTAAAAAAATATTTTCTTGGGTTAAAACAAACTAGCAGAACAACAAAATAGGGGGCTTCACTGGTGGTGCGGTGGTTAGAATCTGCCTGCTAATGCAGGGGACACAGGTTCGAGCCCTGGTCTGGGAGGATCCCACATGCCATGGAGCAACTAGGTCCATAAGCCACAACCAGTGAGCCCTCGCATCTGGAGCCTGTGCTCTGCAACAAGAGAGGCCACAATATTGAGAGGCCCGCGCACGGAGATCAAGAGTGGTCCCCCACTTGCCACAACTAGAGAAAGCCCTCACACAGAAACTCAGACCCAACACAACAAAAATAAATAAATAAATAATAAACTCCTACCCCCCCCCAAAAAAAAGAACAACAAAATAAAACAGAAAGTAACCTGAGTGTCCCTCAAAAAGCTAAGTCTGAAATAGTTGGTACTTCTGTTCTATGGACTGTTATGTAGCCTATAAAAAGTGTGAGAGCTAAATCTGTTTTTCTACAGTGAGAAGCATGATATTCCAGATGTATAGAACACCTGGATAAAATGAGAACTCTACACATTATGCTGGTCGTTTCAGTAAATGGGAAAGGATGGCAAGTGGTAAAATATTATCTTTTCCTTTAATTTTTTAAATTTCACTTGTTACAAAGAACTTCAATTATAATTGTACTTTAAAAAAGTAACAATGGAAATTTAAAAGAAAAAATATATATTGTGTGTTCAGTTACGTTTCATAGAATTATGAAATGCTCCACCCTCTGGCCATTACGTGCAAAAGCAGCTTTAAAACCTATGCTAATTTTCACTTCATATGAACAAGTCCTGCAGGGCTGTAAAGGAAACCTGCCTTCATCATGTCTTGCGGGAGGTAAAGGCCAAAGTATTTCAAAATGTGGCACATATTTAAAGAAAACCATTTGAAGAACTAAGCTGTAATAACCGTTTGAAAAATAAAAGGACATGCCTGAAAGCTCAATTTCAAAGGATTAGGAGACACATGCAAATCCAACCACACAGAGGTATCAGCTCACACCATTCAGAATAACCATCAGGAAAGAAACTACAAACGATCAATGCTGAAGAGGTTGTGGAGAAATGCATACCCTTAATTTGAAGTGGGACGTAACCTGGTAAGAGTCACTAATGGGAACAGGGTGGAGGTGCCTTTAAAAGGTAAACATTGAGCTACTATATGATCCAGCAGGCCCACTCCTGGGCCTATAACATAAGAAGACATAATTGGAAAGACACAGGCAGGCTAATCTGCACTGCAGCAGTATTACAATAGCCAAGACATGGAAGCAACCAAAAGTCCATCAACAGATGAGTGGACAAAGAGGAACTGTTACATGTAGAGATGGAATATTAGCTCGGGAGAAAAATGAAACAATGCCATTTGCAGCACCATAGATGAGTCTAGAGGTAACCATGCAACTTGTAGTAAGTGAGAAAGCGAAAGACACCTAACGTATATCACTTATAGGTGTTACCTGAAAATTGATAACAATGAAGATATTTCCACAGAGAAAGGCAATCACAGATTCATTGAACAAACTTATGGTTCCCTAAATCGAAAGGTGTGAGGATTGGATACATTACGATATTGGGGTTAACATAGATATAGAAACACATGTGAAATATATAATCACCAAAGACCTACGGAATACCAAGAGAAGACTACTCAACATTGTGTCATAACCTACCTGGGAAAAGGTTCCAAAGAAGAATAGATATATGTATGTGTGTGAAAGAACCACATCTTGCACACCTAGAACAAAAAAAAAACACATTGTAATCAAATTTGCTGCGATAAAAAATAAAACTTAAATTAAAAATATGAGCAAGAAATAATGAGACACAAACTGAAAGGAATTTTTCCTGGCACATCCCATTCTAATTTTCAACCTAGAACAGGACTTCCATTAAGGCTCTGTTGCCCTGGTAACCAGATTTGGTAAAGGAGAAATGCTGCCGCCTTGTGGCTGTTTCACACAACAGCAGCTTTAAACCAAGAGGTAATGTTCACTTAATATTCAAAATATGTGCAGCACTGTAAAGGACACCGGGCCTCAAAAAATGTCCTGGGATCGTAATCGACCAGAAAATTCAAAAGACGTCAACATTTCAAGAAGACAATGTCAAGAGGCATATTTTACGCACATTTTGTCTTTTCTTTTTTTTCTCTTTAAAATAAAAGGAAATTGAAAAATGCGCAACATCAGCAATGAATAAAGCCATGCAAATCCAATTACAGAAATGTTCACCTCACAGCCGTCAGAATGTTCTTCAGCAAAAAGTCTACAAAGAATAAATGCTGAAGGGGTTTCAGAGAACTGTGTACCCTCCAGCTGCTGGGGGGATGTAAACTGGTAACAGCCAGTGGTGAGAACATAATGGAGGTGTGTTTAAGGGTAAAAATTGAGCTACCATGTGATCTGGTAGGTCCTTTGATGTGCCTATCACCTGAGCAGAGCAGAATGGAAAGGACACAGGCTGGCAATCCTGTACTGCAGGAATATTTAACATAGCCAAGACTTGGAAGAAACCAAAATGTCCATCAACAGAAAAATGCACAAAGAGGAAGTGGTCCATGTAAACAATGGAATATTAGCCATGGAAAACAATGAAACAGTGCCGTTTGCACCACCATATAAGGACCTAGAGATAATCACTCAAATTAAAGAAAGAAAGTGAAAGACAGATATCCTATGACATCACTTCTAGGTGTTACCTAAAAGTTGATACTCATGAACTTATTTCCAAGAGAAGGAAAAGCATGGATTAAGAAAAAAAAAGTATGTTTAACCAAATGGAAAAGTGTAAGGAATGTGTGAATTAGGCTATGAGGGTTAACAGACATGTACTAATACATATGAAATATATAATCACAAAATACCTATGGAATACCAAGAGAGGTCTAGGCAACACTCTGTAATAACCTACACGGTAAAGAATGCAAAGATAAATGACAGATACATTGATATAATGAACCAGATTCTGTACACCTAGGAGAAACAAAATATTTTTATCAAGTTTGCTCTGATAATTAATAAAAATTAAGTTTATAAAACAAACAAGAAGTAAGGAGATATAAGCTCTTGGGGATGTGCTCTGGCACATTCCACTCTAATTTGCAGCCTACTAACACGATTTCCAGGAAGGCTCTGCTACCCAAAAACCCAGAGTTGGAAATGTAGAAATTCTGCTGCCTTGTGGCCGTTTTCCGCAAGAGCAGCGTTAAGCCCACAGCTAATGTTCTCTTAACATTCACAAGGACTCAGGGCTGCAAAGGACACCTGCCCTAAACAACTGTACTGAGGTAGGGAATGGACAATAAAATTCAAAACTGACAAATTTTTCAAGACGATAGTATGAAGAGGTAAGTTTGACTCACTCTCTTGTTTAGAAAAAGGAAAATGGGTGAAAGCTCAACCTCAGGAATTATTAGACTCATGCAAATCTAATGTACAAAAAGGTTCAACTCACACCAGTCGACTGACCATCAGCAAAAGGTCTATAAACAATAAATTCTGAAGGGGTTTTAGAGAACTGTGTACCCTCTAGCTGCTGGTGAGATGTAACGTGGTAAGAGCCAATAATGAGAACAGAAAGGAGCTACGATTAAAAGTAAAAGTTGAGATACCATTTGATGCAGCAGTCACACCACTGGGCCTCTCACCTGAGAAGACCAGAATCGAGAAGACGCGGGCTGCAAAAGCTGCACTGCAGCCTTATTCACAATAGCCAAGACAGTGAAGCCACCAAAATGTCCATCAACAGATGTATGGATGAAGAAGAAGTGGTCCACGTTCACAATAGAATATTAGCCATGGAAAACAATGAAACACTGTTATTTGAGGTGCCATAGATGAGCTTGGAGATAATCACAGAATATGAGGTAAGTCAGAAAGCAAAAGACCTATATCCTATGATATCACTTATAGGCGTTATCTAATAACTAACACAAATGAACATATTTCCACAGAGAAAGACACTCACAGACTTAGAAATTAAGTATGCTTATCTAAAAGGAAAGGTGGGCAGAATGGATAAATTAAGATTAACGTTACCATACGTATACAAATACATATAATAAACATATTTCAAAAAGATGGACCATATAGCAAGGGAGGTCTACAGAACACTGTAATATTTTACATGGGAAGAGGATCTGAACATGAATAGACATATATATTGTACAAATGAACCAGATTGTGTACATCTGGACAAACAATATCTAATCATTACCCCGATTAAATAAATTTTAAAAACCAAGATGTAATGAGACATAAACTTATGGGCGTTCCTCCTGGCACATTCCATTCTAACTTAAAACTTAGGACCACGACTTCCAGAAAGGCTCTGCTGCCCTACTACTCAGATTTGGGAAAGGATAAATGCTGCCTCCTTGTGACCGTTTCCCACAACAGCAGCTTTAAACCCAGTGCTAATGGTCACTAAATATTCACCAAATTTGCAGTTCTGTAATGACATCTGCCCTCCAAAAAAATCCTGGGGTCGAATATCCACCAAAAATTCAAAAGAGGGCAACCTTCCAAGAAGACAGCTTCAAGAGATATATTGTACTCACACTTGATTTTTAACAGAAAGGAAAAAGGCGTGGAAAATGATGAATTTTAGGAATTTTTAAAGTCATGCAAACCCAAATTACAAAAACCTATCAGGTCACAGCAGTCAGATTGGCCATTAGCAAAAATGCTGCAAACTATAAATGCTGAAGGGATTGTGGAGAAGTTCGTACCCTCGGTTCTAAGGGAGACATGGTAAGAGCCACTAATGAAAACACAATGGAGGTGCTTTGAAAAGGTAAACATTGAGCCACTAGTCAATCAGTCACACCCACTGCTGGGCCTATCACCTGAGAAAATGAGAATCAAAAAGTCACAGGCTGGCAATCTTGCACTCCAGCAATATTTAATATAGCCAACACTTGGAAGCAATGAAAATGTCCCTCAACAGAGCTATGCACCAAGAAGTGGTCCATATACACAATGGAATATTACTCCGATAAAAATATAAATTAAATTTAAAAAACAAACAAAAGTAAGGAGACATCAGCCTTTGGGGGTTTATCCGGGCACATTCCACTCTAATTTATAACCGAGGAAGACCACTGGCCGGAAGCTCTGTTTCCCTAGTACCAGCATGGGGAACAAAGAAAGGCTGCCGCAATCTGGCCGTTACCTGCAAAAACAGCTTTAAAGCCTGTGTTAATGGTCACTTCATGTGAACAAGTACTGCAGGGCTGTAAATGAAACCTGCCCTCAAAATGTTTTGAGGGAGGTAATGGCCAATAAATTTCAAAATGTAACACATACTTTAGAAAACACTTTGAAGAGCTAAGCTGTAATCACAGTTTGAAAAATAAAAAGGACATGCCTTAAAGCGCAATTTCAAAGGATTATGAGTCATATGCAAATTCAACCACAAAGAGGTATCAGCTCACACCAGTCAGAATATCCATCAGCAAGAAAACTACAAACAATAAATGCTGAAACCATAAAAAGAAACGAAATTGAGCTATTTGTAATGAGGTGGATAGACCTAGAGTCTGTCATACACAGTGAAGTAAGTCAGAAAGAGAGAGACAAATACCGTATGCTAACACATATACCTGGAATTTAAGAAAAAAAATGTCATGAAGAACCTAGGGGTAAAACAGGAATAAAGACAGAGACCTACTAGAGAATGGACTTGAGGATATGGGGAGGGGGAAGGGTAAGCTGTGACAAAGGGAGAGAGAGGCATGGACATATATACACTACCAAACGTAAGGTAGATAGCTAGTGGGAAGCAGCAGCATGGCACAGGGAGATCAGCTCAGTGCTTTGTGACCGCCTGGAGGGGAGGGAGGGTGGGAGGGAGGGAGACGCAAGAGGGAAGTGATATGGGAACATATGTATATGTATAACTGATTCATTTTGTTGTAAAGCACAAGCTAGCACACCATTGTAAAGCAATTATACTTCAATAAAGATGTTAAAAGTAAATAAATAAATAAATGCTGAAGGTGTTGTGGAGAAATGTATACCCTCAACTTTAAGTGGGATGTAACCTGGAAAGAGCCACTAATGAGCACAGAATCGTGGTGCATTTAAACGGTAAACCCTGAGATACTATATGATACAGGAGGCCCACTCTTGGGCCTATAACATAAGAAGACAGAATTGGAAAGACACAGGCAGGCAAATGTGCAGTGCAGCAGTATTACAATAGCCAAGACATGGGGGCAACAAAAAGTCCATCAAGAGGTGAGTGGACAAAGAAGAACTGGTACATGTACAGATGGAATATTATCTAGGGAAAAAAATGAAACAATGCCATTTGCAGCACCGTAGATGATTCTAGAGGTAATCAGGCAAATTGTACTAAGTCTGACAGCAAAAGACACATATCCTATAATATCACTTATAGGTGTTAGCTAAAAATTGATACCAATGAAGATATTTCCACAGAGAAAGGCAATCACAGATTCATTAAACAAAGTTAAGGTTCACCAAATGGAAAGGTGTGAGGACTGGATATATTAGGATATTGGGGTTAACATAGATATAGAAACACATGTGAAATATATAATCACCAAAGACCTACGGAATACCAAGAGAAGACTACTCAACATTGTGTCACAAGCTACATGAGAAAACGATCTGAAGAAGTATAGATACATGTATATGTGTAAAAGAACCACATCTTACACACCTAGAACAAACAAAACATTTTAATCAAATTTGCTCTGATAAAAAATAAAAATTAAAAAAAAGAACAAGAAAAAAAAGAGAGAAAAAAGGAAAAAAAAAGAACAAGAAGTAATGAGACATACACTTAAGGGACTTTTTGCTGGCACATTGCATTCCAGTTTACAACCAGAACACGACTTCCATTAAAGCTCTGTCATCACTAATAAAGCAGCTTTATAAGTAATGTTGAAGGTAGCTTAAAAGAATTCTCACTAATTATTGACAGTAACAAGAAAACAAACAAAAGTAAAAATCTCACGGCAAAAAGTATACATAGAGTAAGGGTAGTAGATCAAACACTTATTAAACTTCTGTAAAGAATAAAAGACAACAGTAGTATTTTTTTTAAAAGAGAGGGCCCAAATAAATCAGAACTGAAAGAGATGATGTTACAAGAGCCACCACAGAAATACAAAGTATCCTAAGATACACACAGGGTAACTCAGGGCTCAGACTGGACAGAGCCCACTCTCCATTCCCCTGTACATGACTTACAGGAGCCTCAGGAACTGAGGAGGGGGTCCTTGAGGAGAGGCACAAGATAGAAGATGTTAGGCATTAACATGACTGCATTCATTTTAAACATGCCTGAACTACATTCACATGAGATGATTTTGTCCTGTTTGTACATCAGCACCTCTAGTCGGAACTGCAGATCTTTGGTTTCACCACCTCTATGACAGCATTAGCTTCACCTGCTGTGGACCGTCTCCTATAGGATTTCTAGAACCACAAAACATCGAAGCTTCACAGGACCCAGAGTCTGTGCGACTCCACTCAGAGTCTCAACTGCACTCAGAGACTCAGAGTCTCAACAGAGACTCCACTCTTGGAGGACACACACAAAGTAGTGTGCACATCAGGACCCAGGGGAAGGAGCAGTCACCCCATAGGTGAATGATCATACCTAGCTGCTAGTTTTAGAGGATCTCCTGCAGAGGTGGGGTGTGGCTGCGGCTCACCATGGGGACAACGACACTGACAGCAGAAGTTCTGGGAAATACTCCTTGGCGTGAACTCTCCCAGAGTCCGCCATTAGCCTCACCAAGAGCAAGGTAGGCTCCAGTGCTGGGTCGCCTCAGTCCAAACAACCAACAGGGAGGGAACCCAGCCCCATGCATCAGCAGACAAACGGATTAAACTTTTATTTAATCCACAGACAAGCAGATTAAAGCTCTGCCCACCAGAGCAACACCCAGCTCTACCCACCACCAGTCCCTCGCATAAGGAAGCTTGCACAAGCCTCTCAGATAGACTCAATCACTGGAGAGCAGACAGCAGAAGCAAGAAGAACTACAATTCTGCAGCCTGTGGGAGGAAAACCACATTCACAGAAAGATAGAGAAAATGAAAAGGCAGAGGACTTTATACCAGATCAAGGAACAAGATAAATCCTCAGAAAAACAATGAAATGAAGTGGGGATAGGTAACCTTCCAGTAAAAGAATTCAGAATAATGATAGTGAAGATGATCCAAGACCTTAGAAAAATAATGGAGGCAAAGATCGAGAAGATGCAAGAAATGCTTAACAAAGACCTAGAAGAATTAAGGAACAAACACCTAGAAGAATTAAAGAACAAACAAACAGAGATGAACAATACAATAACTGAAATGAAAAATACACTAGAAGGAATCAGTAGCAGAATAACTGTGACAGAAGAACGGATAAGTGACCTGGAAGACAGAAAGGTGGAAATCACTGCCATGGAACAGAATAAAGAAAAAGAATGAAAATAAATGAAGACAACCTAAGAGACTTCTGGGACAACATTAAATGCAACAACATTCGTATTATAGGGGTCCCAGATGGAGAAGAGAGAGAGAAAGGACTCGAGAAAATATCTGAAGAGATTATAGTTGAAAACTTCCCTAGCATGGGAAAAGAAATAGCCACCGAAGTCCACGAAGCGCAGAGAGTCCCAGGCAGGATAAACCAAAGGAGAAAAATGCCGAGACACACAGTAATCAAATTGAAAAAATTAAAGACAAAGAAAAATTATTGAAAGCAACAAGGGAAAAATGACAACATACAACGGAACTCCCATAAGGTTAACAGCTGATTTCTCAGCAGAAAATCTACAAGCCAGAAGGGAGTGGCATGATAAATTTAACGTGATGAAAGGGAAGAACCTACCACCAAGAGTACTCCACCCAGCAAGTATCTCATTCAGATTTTTTTTCTTTTTTTTTTTCTCATTCAGATTTGATGGAGAAATCAAAAGCTTAACAGACAAGCAAAAGCTAAGAGAATTCAGCACCATGAAACCAGCTCTACAACAAATGCTAAAGGAACTTCTCTAAGTGGGAAACACAAGAGAAGAAAAGGACCCACTAAGACAAACCCATAAAAATTAAGAAAATAATAATAGGAACATACATATTGATAATTACCTTAAACACGAACGGATTAAATGCTCCAACCAAATGACACAGGCTCACTGAATGGATACAAAAACAAGATCCATATATATGCTGTCTACAAGAGACCCATTTCAGACCTAGGGACACATACAGACTGAAAGTGAGGGGATGGAAAAATATATTCCATGCAAATGGAAATCAAAAGAAAGCTGGAGTAGCAATACTCATATCAGATAAAATAGATTTTAAAATAAAGAATGTTACAAGAGACAAGGAAGGACACTACATAATGATCAAGGGATCAATCCAAGATATAACAATTATAAATATATATGTACCCAACACAGGAACACCTCAATATATAAGGCAACTGCTAACAGCTATAAAAGAGGAAATCAACAGTAACACAATAATAGCAAGGGACTTTAACACCTCACTTACACCAATGGAGATCATCCAGACAGAAAATTAATAAGGAAACACAAGCTTTAAATGACACAATAGACCAGATAGATTTAATGGATATTTATAGGACATTCCATCCAAAAACAGCAGACTACAAGTTCTTCTCCATGGCACACGGAACATTCTCCAGGATAGATCACATCTTGGATCACAAATAAAGCCTCAGTAAATTTAAGAAAACTGAAATCATATCAAGCAGCTGTTCCGACCACAATGCTGAGATTAGAACTCAATTACAGGGAAAATAACGTAAAAAACAAACACATGGAGGCTAAACAATACGTTTCTAAATAACCAAGAGATCACTGAAGAAATAAAAGAGGAAATCAAAAACTACCTAGAGACAAATGACAACAAAAACACGATGATCGAAAACCTATGGGATGCAGCAAAAACAGTTCTAAGAGGGAAGTTTATAGCAATAAAAGCCTACCTCAAGAAACCAGAAAAATCTCAAATAAACAATCTAACCCTACACCTAAAGGAACTAGAGAACGAAGAACGAAACCCAAAGTTAATAGAAGGAAAGAAATCATAAAGATCAGAGCAGAAATAAATGAAATAAAAACAATAGCAAAGATCAATAAAACTAAAAGCTGGTTCTTTGAGAAGATAAACAAAAATGATAAACCTGTAGCCAGACTCAAGTAAAAGAGGGAGAGGACTCAAATCAATAGAATTAGAAATGAAAAAGGAGAAGTTGTAACAGACACCACAGAAATACAAAGCATCCTAAGAGACCTCTACAAGCAACTCTATGCCAATAAAATGGACAACCTGGAAGAAATGGACAAATTCTTAGAAAGGTATAACCTTCCAAGACTGAACCGGGAAGAAATAGAAAATATGAACAGACCTATCACAAGTAATGAAATTGAAAGTGTGATTAAAAATCTTCCAACAAACAAAAGTCCAGAACTAGATGGCATCAGAGGTGAATTCTATCAAACATTTAGACAAGAGCTAACACCCAATCTTCTCAAACTCTTCAGAACTTTTCAGGGGAAGGAACACTCCCAAACTCATTATATGAGGCCACCATCACCCTGATACCAAAACCAGACAAAGATACTACAGAAAAAGAAAATTAGAGACCAATATCACTGATTAATATAGATGTAAAAATCCTCAACAAAATACTAGGAAACAGAATTGAACAACACATTAAAAGGATCATGCACCATGATCAGGTGGGGTTTATCCCAGGGATGCAAGAATTCTTCAATATACACAAAACAATCAATGTGATACACCATATTAACAAATTGTAGAATAAAAATATGATCATCCCAATAGATGCAGGAAAAGCTTTCAACAAAATTCAACACCAATTTATGATTAAAAGTCTCCAAAAAGTGGGCATAGAGGGAATCTACCTCAACATAATAAAGGCAGTATATGACAAACCCACAGCAAACATCATTCTCAATAGTGAAAAACTAAAAGCATTTCCTCTAAGATCAGGAACAAGACAAGGATGTCCACTCTCACCACTATTACTCAACATAGTTTTGGAAGTCCTAGACACAGTAATCAGAGAAGAAAAAGAAATAAAAGGAATACAAATTGGAAAAGAAGAAGTAAAATTGTCACTGTTTGCAAATGACACGATACTACACATAGTGAATCCTAAAGATGCCACCAGAAAACTACTAGAGCTAATCAATGAATTTGGTAAAGTTACAGGATACAAAATTAATGCACAGAAATCTCTTGCATTCCTATACACTAACAATGAAAGATCAGAAAGAGAAATTAAGGAAACAATCTCATTCACCATTGCAACAAAAAGAATAAAATACGGAGGAATGAACCTGCATAAGGAGGTAAAAGACCTGTACTCAGAAAACTATAAGACACTGCTGAAAGAAATCAAAGATGATATAAACATATGGAGGTATAAACCATGTTCTTGGATTAGAAGAATCAATATTGTGAAAATGACTATAGTACCCAAAGCAAGCTACAGATTCAATGCAATCCCTATCAAATAACACTGGCATTTTCTACAGAACTAGAACAAAAAAATCTTAAAATTTGTATGGAGACACAAAAGACCACGAATAGCCAAAGCAGTCTTGAGGGAAATTAAAAGAGCTGGAGGAACCAGACTTCCTGACTTCAGACTATACTACAAAGCTACATTAATCAAGACTATATGGTACTGGCACAAAAACAGAAATATAGATCAATTGAACAAGATAGAAAGCCCAGAGATAAACCTACGTACGTATGGCTAACTCATCTATGACAAAGGAGGCAAAGATATACAATGAAGAAAAGACAGTCTCTTCAGTAAGTGGTGCTGGGAAAACTGGACAACTACACGTAAAAGAATGAAATTAGAACACTCCATAACACCATACACAAAAATAAACTCAAAATGGATTAGAGATCTAAATGTTAGACCAGACACTATAAAATTATTAGAGGGAAACATAGGCAGAACACTCTATGACATAAATCACAGCAAGATCCTTTTTGACCCACCTCCTAGAGAAGTGGAAATAAAAACAAAAATAAACAAATGGGACCTAATGAAACTTCAAAGCTTTTGCACAGCAAAGGAAAACATAAACAAGACGAAAATACAACCCTCAGAATGGGAGAAAATGTTTTCAAATGAAGCAAATGACAAAAGATTAATCTCCAAAATTTACAAGCAGCTCATGTAGCTCAATATCACAAAAACAAACAACCCAATCCAAAAATGGGCAGAAGACCTAAATAGACATTTCTCCAAAGGAGATATACAGATTGCCAATAAACACATGAAAGGGTGCTGAACATCACTAATCATTAGAGAAATGCAAATCAAAACTACAGTGAGGTATCACCTCCCAGCAGTCAGAATGGCAATCATCAAAAAATCTACAAACAATAAATGCTGGAGAGGCATTTACTGGAGAAAAGGGAACGTTCTTGCACTGTTGCTGGGAATGTAAATTGCTATAGCCACTAGGGATAACAGTATAGAGGTTCCTTAAAAAACTAAAAATAGAAGTACCATGTGACCCAGCAATCCAACTACTGGGCATTTGCCCTGAGAAAACCATAATTCAAAAAGAGTTATATACAACAATGTTCATTGCAGTTCTACTTACAATAGCCAGGACATGGAAGCAACCTAAGTGTCCATCGACAGATGAATGGATAAAGAATATCTGGCACATATATAAATGGAATATTACTCAGCCATAAAAAGAAACAAAACTGAGTTATTTGTAGTGAGGGGGATGGACTTAGAGTCTGTCCTACACAGTGAAGTAAGTCAGAAAGAGAAAAATAGATACCGTGTGTTAACAGAGATATATGGAATCTAAAGAAAAAAGTTTATGAAGAACCTAGGGGCAGGACAGGATTAAGGACACAGACGTAGAGAAAGGACTTGAGGACACGGGGAGGGGGAAGGGTAAGCTGGGACGAAGTGAGAGAGTGCCATGGACATATATACATTACCAAATGTAACATCGATAGCTACTGGGAAGCAGCCACATAGCACAGGGAGATCAGCTCGGTGCTTTGCGACCACCTAAAGGGGTGGGATGTGGAGGGTGGGAGGGAGATGCAAGAGGGAGGGGATATGGTGATATATGTATATGTATAATTGATTCACTTTGTTATACAGCAGAAACTAACACTCCATTGTAAAGCAATTATACTCCAATAAAGGTGTAAAAGGAAAATAAAAAAGAAAGAAGCCCAGAGATAAACCTACTCACCTATGGTCAACTAATCTATGACAAAGGAGGCAAGACTATACAATGGAGAAAAGACAGTGTCTTCAATCAGTGGTGCTGGGAAAAATGGACAGCTACATGTAAAAGAATGAAATTAGAACACCCCCTAACACCATACACAAAAATAAATTCAAAATGGATTAGAAACCTTAATGTAAGACCGGACAGTATAAAACTCTTAGAGGAAAACATAGGAAGAATACTCTAACATAAATCACAGCAAGATCTTTTTTGATCCACCTCCTAGAGTAATGCCATAAAAAAGAAAACTAAACAAATGGGACCTAATGAAACGTAAAAGCTTTTGCAAAGCAATGGAAACTACAAACACAAAAAGACAACCCTCAGAATGGGAGAATATATTTGCAACTGAATCAATGGACAAAGGATTAATCTCCAATATATATAAACAGCTCATGCAGCTCAATATTAAAAAAAACAAACAACCCAATACAAAAATGGGCAGAAGATCTAAATAGACATTTCTTCCAAGAAGACGTAGAGATGGCCAAGAAGCACATGAAAAGCTGCTCTACATCACTAATTATTAGAGAAATGCAAATCAAAACTACAATGAGGTATCACCTCACACCTGTTAGAATGGGCATCATCAGAAAATCTACCAACAAAAAATGCTGGAGAGGGTGTGGAGAAAAGGAACCCCCTTCCACGATTGGTGGGAATGTAAATTGATAGTCACTATGGACAACAGTATGGAGGTTCCTTAAAAAACTAAAAATAGAATTACCATATGATCCAGCAACCCACTACTGGGCATATACCCAGAGAAAACCATAAATCAAAAAGACACATTCACCACAATGTTCATTGCAGCACTATTTACAATAGCCAGGTAATGGAAGCAACCTAAATGCCCACAGACAGACGAATGGATAAAGATGTAGTACATATATAAAATGGACTATTAGCCATAAAAAGGAATGAAATTGGGTCATTTGTAGAGACGTCGATGGATCTAGAGACTGTCATACAGAGTGAAGTAAGTCAGAAAGAGAAAAACAAATATTGTATATTAACGCATATATGTGGAACCTAGAAAAATGGTACAGATGAACCAGTTTGAAGGGCAGAAATAGAGACACAGATGTAGAGAACAAATGTATGGACACCAAGAGGGGAAAGCCGTGGGGGGGGGGGGTGGCAGTGGGAGGAGTTGGGAGATTGGGATTGACATGTATACATTTATATGTATAAAATAGATAACCAATAAGAACCTGCTGTATAAAAAATAAATAAAATAAAATGAAAAATAAAATTTTTTGAAAAACGGAAGTTATTCCCTTCACATACATGTATGTATATGAATGAATTATTTCCATGCTTACATCTATAAGTACAAAAAAGAGGAATAAAACCTACCTTGAACCAAAAAAGAAAAAAACAAAACAGAACCCACCAGTTATACAGATGAAAACCCTATCAGGGCACTTGCTCCAGTGGTAGACAATTCTGAAGTTGGTCAGAGGTGGGGAATCGTCTCGCATGCAGCCAGCAGCTCCCCCGCAAGGAGTGTCCTCATTACAAGCCTGGGGCACTGTGCGGAGACGTCTGTGAGTAAACGTGAAACGAGCCCCAGGGCAGCTTCTGCTGAACTGTTCCCACCCTTCCCAGGTAAAACACCTGAATATGTACAAGGACTTGAAAGCCTAGAGGAGGGGCCATGGAGCCACACGAGTGACAGCATGGCAGCCGACTTGGTGCCTGCAGGCCAGCCAGGATGGTCCTGGCCCTGGGTGCTCTTCTGGAAGATTTCCATTTCCCTGCCTGAGATACCCGTCCTGTCCCTGCCCCCCACTGCTTTTTTCCTTCCTCACTTCTGCCCAGGGAGAAATTCCAGCAGCAGGTATGGGTGACACATCCTCTTCTTTAGCAGGTGGCAGCCTGGCAACTGCTGCAGAAAGTCCAGCAGAGCCCCACTCACACTGGGCCACCCACAAAGCCGTGGCCTCTCACTCCCTCCCACCAGCCCAGCCTGGAGACTGCTGACAGGGCAGACAAAATGGCGTCAGGCACAGCTGCAGGGGCTCTTGCTGCCTGGAGTGCTATTTATATTAATCTCAACCCAGGCACACCTGGGGAGGGCTCGCAGGCACGGTAAGGTTGCCCAGGTCAGCCAATCATCACCCCTCAGGGGCTCACAGTTGCAGGAAATGGAACTTGCTGAACTGGCCGGGTCCAAGGAACAGGTGTGGGCTCCTGAGAGTCAGGATAGACAAGGGGCTGCAGCTTTGGCTTGTTTTCTAATCATTTTATCTGGCCCATGAGTGGGAGACAACTTCAAGAAAACCCTCTCCTAATGAGAGGAACCCAGGAGTCAGGGAGAGGAAGGGTGGGTGGTGGTTGGAGACAGAGGCTTGGTGCCCCGGGTGCAGTGGAAGTCTCTGGAAGACCAGGTGGAGGGAGGCCGCACAGAGTGATGCCCAGGGTCACAGACCTGTCGCAGCTGCTGTTTGTTAGTTCAAGTCCTGCTCTGAGGTGCTCTGTGTCAGCTCTGAGTGACAGGTGAGCTGGGGGTGCTCTGCAATGAGGGCTATGTGCATGGTTCCTGTGTGACCAGCCCTGCCACGGTACCTGCAAGGGTAGCTCTGTATCCTGGGAGGGGCCTGACCATGAGAGCCCCGTGGGCTGGGGTGGGGGTGGGGTACCTGCCCAGGTGAGCTCCATATCCTGGGATTGGTCTGACCACGAGAGCCCCATGGGCTGCTGGGGACCTGGTAAAGGATGTCAGGACAGTCAGTGAAGCCACCGAGGATATACCTCCAGTTGCTCCTAATTCCTACACCCTGCTGGTCATTCTACCAACCACCAGGACATGGTATTCTGTATTAGTCTTCAATGATGCCTTCTTTTGTATTCCATTAGTCCCAGAGTCACAAGAAATTTTGGCTGGTGAGTGGCAGGACTCAACATACAACTAAAACAATACTTCCGGGGCGTCTTGCCCCGAGGGTTCAAAACTTCCCACACCATCTTTGGGGAAAGCTTAGCTAAAGACCTAAAAGTTCTACCTCTGGAAAAGGAAACCCTCCTTCAATACGCAGAGGACATTCTGATCGCCAGCCCTACTAAGGAGGCCTCTGAACTACCAAGCCAATAAAGGATAGAAGTTGTCCAAGAAAAAGCTCCAATATCACAGACTACGGTGACCTGCCTGGGCTTCATTCTCACAGAAGGTCGGAGAAGCCCATCCCAGGAAAGGGAAGAAACCATTTGCAGCCTTACCCCTTTCTAAAACTAGAAGACAGCTTAGGAGTTCCTGGGGAGGCCAGGGTTTGCTGCTTCTGGATCCCTAACTACAGTCTACTAGCTGGGCCTCTATATGAAACACTGAAAGGAAAAGATGATGATCCTTTTGAATAGAATCCAGAAGTGGCCTTTCAAGAATGGAAAGAGCAGTCAATTCAGACCCTTGCCCTGGAACTCCCTAATTTAGCTAAACCCTTTGACCTTTACATTCCCGGTGAAAGGTGAATCGCCATTGGAGAATTAGTGCAAAAACTAGGACCACTTGAAATGGAACAACGCAAAAATGACATCCAGGTAGGATAAACTACGGTCACCAAGGGGTTTGGCCCACTGCCACATCTGGCCAAGATACTGGCGGTATCTAAAAACCTGGAAATCAGCAGCCCAAAAGGCCACCTCCCTCCTAAGGGAAAAGGACCCCACGTGGTGATCCTAACCACCAACCATGCCCTGAAGTTGCAGGGTTCGCTCCGTGGGCACACCGACCTCGAGTGAGGAGGCCCTCCAACTCCAACATCCAGAGAGATAACCGGAGGCAACAGGGCACCATGACGACTCGTGTGAACATCACTTGACCTGGAGTTTCTCTCATAAAACAACAAGAGTGTGTCCCAAAAGAGTAGACTACTGCTTGCAGGACTTACTGCACCCAGAGGGGAGCTAATAATCTTGGCGTGGGAACCGTATATCACAGTGTCACCATAGAAAAGCCTACAGATACCGTGATGATGGTGGCCAATAAGACTGGCTGGACTCCTGTTTACTTCAAAAGGCTGTTGACTCAGTGGCCATCATGGTCCTTGATCACCACTGACCCTGGACTGTCTGGGAGTTGAGGGGGCAGGGCTCTGACAACTGGTGCTGTTTTTACGTTAATTCAGGGGCCTAATTGAAGAAAGCGCAGACTACTGGTCAGAGCATCTAGGCTGGCAGAAACGGTCAGCCTAAGGTGGCCAAACAAATGTGGGGTGGGTTGAAACCGGCCCCCACAGTGTCTCTGCACATCTCTTTCCTGGACCCTTAAAGGTCATTAGAATCTATAACACTTCCAATGCTGGTGCTCAGGCGGACGAGCAGGGAGGCAGGGGGCCTGGGGACAATCAACGTCACCTGGAGGCTGCTGGGGAGAAGTTCTGACCCTCGCCCCCGGGTATGAGGGCTCCCAACTCAGCACTCAGCAGTTACAGAAGAAGGGTCTGCACCCTCAGCACTCCAAGAATGAGGAACGGGACAAAAGGCAGAGGAGGGGTTTGTCCCCAGCAAAGCCCATTAAAAATCCCTGGGAGATAAAAATAGAATCTCGGCAATAAAGTCAAGTCTAACCTTTTTTATCCTTTGTGCTTTGTCTAATTTCACGTGCTCCTAGGGTCCCGCATGCAGAGGTTCCACACCTGGCACTTCAGACCAGATTTCCTAGTGCAGAATGGCTGGGTCGACACCTCAGCTCCTGGGGCCCAGTGCAGACTCCACGATACAGAGCCTGAGCTGCAGCCAACCCGGCCCTCGAGAGCTCCGCCCCCTCCCTCCCACTGACTCTGACAGGATCTCTACACAGCAGCCCAGCCCACAGCCCACGGGGTAGTGCATGCTCTCACCTCTCCATTCTCTGATCAAAATATAAAGTTTCCTTTGCTTGTGAACCAAACTCAGTCTCGATCTGTTGGCCCCAATGACACTGGGCAGGGGGACACTTGTTGGGGTCCACTCTGGAGGATCAGTAACAGAAATTGAGACTAGTGTAACTTCAATGAACAGATGTGTGAGCCAAACTGTAGTTAACATAGAACAGTGTATAAGGCTCGGGTAAAATGAGATGTTTCTAACACTTCCATTTGATATTTCCATCACTTTATTATAAGCAAGTTCAGTGAAAAGGTTTGTCTTATTTGTCAGGTCAATATTAGAGAAACGAAGTGATTTCTTTCCAAGGATGTACATCTAATAATCTTGGTTAAAGCTTCAATCTTGTTTTAAATGCTTTTCCATTGAAAATGATACCTCTCTTTCAGCTCCCCCATTTCTGAGAAGTATAAAATCTTATAATTTATTATTACCAAAGGGGAAAGGTGGGAGGAGGGATAAATTAACAGTTTGGGATTAACACATACACACTGCTATGTATAAAATAGATCATCAACAAGGAACTACTGTATAGCACAGGGAACTACACTCAACATTTTGCAATAACCTATAAGAGGAAATAATCTGAAAAAGAATAGATATTTTTATTGACATCATCTATCAATGACAGTTAAAGTGTAATCTAAGGGAAGCCGGTGGTGAGTGCTTCTGACCCTGAAGACTTCAATCATCTAAAGTTTGGACTCTGCCTACTTCCCAAGGCCCTTAATGAACATATGTGTAGCCATAGCTTAAAAAATTCCCCAGTTTGGGTTTCGGGGAGACACTGATTTTGAAAAAGCCCTGGTGTTCTCCTTACATGAATGGGACTCTTCCTACTGCTAAAACATGCCTGTCACACCCAGAGGATGGTATACAGTCTGATCGGGAAGAGTTTGGAAAAGGCATCTCATCTCCTCATCTCCTGGTGCTCCGGTTCACCTCTCCAGCTTCTTTACTAACAGTCTCCCCACTTGGAGATGTCAGCACTGTCAACATCCTGTTGCGTACAGTTTGGAATTTGTCCAGAGGATGAAGCGGAAGTGTGAGGAACAATGAGAGACAAGTCCTAGGTGTTCAGACAGGCACATGTCACTCTAATTTCCAATCAGGAAGACGAATTGACCAAAGGCTAGGGTTGCCCATGGAAACAGTATAGGGCTTGAGGAAACCCCGCTGCTTTGTGGCCAGTTCCCATAAACACAAGTTGAACGATGGAACTCAGGGGCAGTAAAATTCACGAAACTGCAGAGTTGAAAATATCCATCACTGAAAAATGTCTTGAGGAAAGTCAGAGAAAAGGACTTGTAAGCAAGGGAGAATGGCAGGAAAGGGATTTGAGGAGGTAGAAAGGACTCGCCATTAAGCATAAGAAAAGGGGCTGAACATTGCCAACTTTGCAGTTGGCCAAAAAGGGTGTATGCATTTTTTCTGTATATATTCAAGAAAAGGGCATACACTTTTTTAGTCAACCAAACAGGTGGGCACTGGAAATCAATACTACAAAAGATATCACTTCGCATCAGTCACAAGAGCCATCCTCATAAAGTGTAAACAACAGAAATGCAGGACAGGGCGAGGAGAAGAGGGAGCCCTGTGAGACTTATACTGGAAATGTATATTGCCAATGGCCATTCTGGAGAAGTGTATTGTGTTTACTAAAGCATCTAAAAAATGAGCTACAGAGCATAGGGCACTTGCACTCATGGGCGTATATCTTGGGAAAAACAAAAATTGAGAGGACACAGCCACCCCAATGTTTACCGCCTCTCTGTTTTAAAGATCCTCAACTAGGATATAACTTAAATGTCTCTGGAGGGAAAAAATGGATAGAGATGTGGTACTTAGGTAGAGTGGAATATTACTCAACCTGGAAATCAATGAAATATGGCCAGTTGTAACAACTCCAGAGGAGTTACGTATGATCATTCTAAGTGACATAATTTAAAAAGAAAAAGACACATATCATAAGATATCACTTAAAGGTGGAATCCAAAAGGGCTACACATGAAATAAATTACAAAACAAAAACATAGTCAAATATGTAGAAAACACGCATAAGGCTGCTAAACGGGAAAGGTGGGGAGGGGTGAGGCATCATCCAGGAGGTTGAAATTAGCAAAGATACCATTCCAAATACCAAACTGATAATCAACAAGGCCTACACGGTAGCTAAAAGAACTGTACTCAGCACACTCAAGTCACCGGAAAAGAATATATACGACTGGTAAGAATCTGAAAAAGAATTTATTGATGTCTCTCTGTACGTGAATCAAGTGGATGTACAGCAGCAAGAAACAGAGCTTTGAAAATCAGCTGTAACCAATATAGTAATAAATTGAAAAAAATAAACGACAGAGAGACAGAGAAAACCTCTTACAACTTTTCCTCAGGGATGGTGATGCAACATGGTTTGAACACATCTAGACCCACAGCAGGATGAGACATAAGGCTGGAAACTGTTTGCGCTAAGAGAAATGTGAGGTTGGGTGAGGAAATGCACACCCTTTAAAGTAATACTACCTGGTACCATTCAATGGGTCCCAAATCTGCAGGTTCAAGGGATCTTCCTACAGCTAAAACATGCACGGAAAACCCAGAGGACTGTACACCATGTGATCGGGAGATGTGTCTAAAATGCACCTCATTTATCCTCTCCTGGTGCTCCTGTTCACCATTCCAGCCACGTTACTTAGAATCTCCCCACTTGGAGAATCAGCACATTTAAACTTCTGTTTCACACATTTTGCAAATTGTGAGGAGGATGAACGGGAAGAGGGGGAACCAATGAGAGAATAGTTGTAGGGGTTTGGACGGGCACATGTCACTCTAATTTCCTATTAAGAATAAGAATTTAAAAAAGGCTCAGCCCGCCTCGCCGGAGCCAAAATAGGGCCTGAAACAATCCTGCAGGTTTGAGGCCAGCTCACAAAAGAGCAACTTAAAAAAAGGAGCTCAGGGTCACTGCAATTCACAAACCTGCAGAGTTATAAATGAAAACTAACGTCCAAAAATATGTTCAGGTAAGGCAAAGAAGAGGATCTGAATGCAAGACAGAATTGCAAGAAACAGATTTCAAGAGATAGATTGGACTCGTCTTTAAGGCACATGAAAAGAACATGAAACCCTAACCCTAACCCTAACCCTAACCCTAACCCTAACCCTTACCCGAAGCCTTATCCTAACCCGTTCCGTAATCCTAACCTGTACGCTAACACTAACCTGTGCCCTCACACGTACGCTCACCCTAAACCGTTGCTGTACCCTCACCTGGACTCTAAACCGTCCCCTTCTCCTAACCCTATCCCTAGCCCGAACCCTAAACCTAAGCCTTCCCCGAAGCCTTACCCTAACCCGTCCCCTAATCCTAACACGTACGCTAACACTAACCCATACCCTCACACGTACGCTCACCCTAAACCGTTGTCGTACCCTCACCTGGAACCTAAACCCTCCCGGTCCCCTAACCCTAACCCTAGGCCTAACCCTATCCCTAAACCTTCCCCGAAGCCTTACCCTAACCCATCCACTAATCCTACCTCGTACGCTAACACTAACCCATGCCCTCACACATACGCTCAACCTAAACCGTTGTCGTACCCTCACCTGGACCCTAAACCGTCCCCGTCCCCTAACCCTAAACCTAGCCCGAACCATAACACTAACCCTTCCCATAAGCCTTACCCTCACCCGTCCCCTAATCCTAACTCGTACGCTAACACTAACCCGTGCCCTCACACGTACGCTCACCCTAAACAGTTGTCGTACCCTCACCTGGACCCTAAACCGTCCCCATCCCCTAACCCTAACCCTAGCCCGAACCCTAACCCTAACCCTTCCCCGAAGGCTTACGCTCACACATCCCCTAATCCTAACCCGTACGCTAACACTAACCCGTGCCCTCACACGTACGCTCACCCTAAACCGTTGTCATACTCTCACCTAGACCGTAAACCGACCCCGTCGCCTAACCCTACCCTAGCCCAAACCCTAACCCTAACCCTTCCCTGAAGTCTTACCCTAACCCGTCCCCTAATCCTAACCCGTACGCTAACACTAACCCATACCCTCACACGTACGCTCACCCTAAAACGTTGTCGTACCCTCACCTGGAACCTAAACCCTCCCCGTCCCCTAACCCTAACCCTAGGCCTAACCCTATCCCTAAACCTTCCCCGAAGCCTTACCTCACCCGTCTCCTAATCCTAACCCGTACGCTAACACTAACCCATGCCCTTACACGTACGCTCACCCTAAACCATTGTCGTACCCTCACTTGGACCCTAAACCGTCCCCGTCCCCTAAACCTAACCCTAGCCCGAACCCTAAACCTAACCCTTCCCCGAAGACTTACCCTAACCCATCCACTAATCCTACCCCGTACGCTAACACTAACCCGTGCCCTCACACAACGCTCACCCTAAACCGTTGTCGTACCCTCACCTGGACCCTAAACCGTCCCCGTCCCCTAACCCTAACCCTAGCCCGAACCATAACACTAACCCTTCCCAGAAGCCTTACCCTCACCCATCCCCTAATCCTAACTCGTACGCTAACACGAACCCGTGCCCTCACACGTACGCTCACCCTAAACGGTTGTCGTACCCTCACCTGGACCCTAAACCGTCCCCGTCCCCTAACCCTAACCCTAGCCCGAACCCTAACCCTAACCATTCCCCGAAGGCTTACGCTCACACGTCCCCTAATCCTAACCCGTACGCTAACACTAACCCGTGCCCTCACACGTACGCTCACCCTAAACCGTTGTCATACTCTCACCTGGACCGTAAACCGACCCCGTCGCCTAACCCTACCCTAGCCCAAACCCTAACCCTAACCCTTCCCCGAAGCCTTACCCTAACCTGTCCACAAATCCTACCCCGTACGGTAACACTAACCCGTGCCCTCACACGTATGCTCACCCTAAACCGTTGCCGTACCCTCAACTGGACCCTAAACCGTCCCCATCCCCTAACCCTAACCCTAGCCTGCACCCTATCCCTAACCCTTCCCCGAAGCCTCACACTCACCCGTCCCCTAATCCTAAACGGTACGCGAACACTACCCCGTGCCCTCACACGTACGCTCACCCTAAACTGTTGTCATACCCTCACATGGACCCTAAACTGTCCCCATCCCCTAACCATAACCATAGCCCGAACCCTAACCCTAAAACTTCCCCGAAGCCTTACACTAACCCGGCACCTAATCTTAATCCATACGCTAACACTAACCCGTGCCCTCACACGTACGCTCACCCTAAACTGTTGTCGTACCCTCACCTGGACCCTAAACCGTCACCGTCCCCAACCCTAACCCTAGCCCTAACCCTAACCCTAACCCTTCCCCGAAGCCTTACCCTACCCGTCCCCTAATCCTAACCCGTACGCTAACACTAAACCGTGCCCTCACACGAAAGCTCACACTAAACCGTTGTCGTACCCTCACCTGGACCGTAAACCGTCCCCGTCCCCTAACCCTAACCCTAACCCGAACCCTAAACCTAACCCTTCCGCGAAGCCTTACACTAACCCGTCCCCTAATCCTGACCAGTACGCTAACACTAACCCGTGCCCTCACACGTACGCTCACCTTAAACCGTTCTCGTACCCTCACCTGGACCCTAAACCGTCCCCATCCCCTAAGCCTAACCCTAGCCCGAACACCAACCCTAACCCTTCCCCGAAGCCTTACCCTCACACGTCCCCGAATCCTAACTCGTACGCTAACACTAACCCATGCCCTCACACGTACGCTCACCCTAAACCGTTGTCGTACCCTCACCTGGACCGTAAACCGTCCCCGTCCCCTAACCCTAACCCTAGCCCGAACCCTAAACCTAACCCTTCCGCGAAGCCTTACACTAACCCGTCCCCTAATCCTGACCAGTACGCTAACACTAACCCGTGTCCTCACACGTACGCTCACCCTAAACCGTTGTCGTACCCTCACCTGGACCCTGAACCATCCCCGTCCCCTAACCCTAACACTAGCCCGATACCTAACCCTAACCCTTCCCCGAAGCCTTACCCTAAACCGTCCCCTAATCCTAAACCGTACCCTAACACTAACCCATGTCCTCACACGTACGCTCACCCTACACCATGTTGTACCCTCACCTGGACCCTAAACCATCCCCGTCCCCTAACCCTAACCACAGCCTGAACCCTAACGCTAACCCTTCCCCGAAGCCTTACCCTAACCCATCCCCTAATCCTAACACGTACGCTAACACTAACCCGTGCTCTCACACGTACGCTCACCCTAAACCGTTGTCATACCCTCACCTGGACCCGAAACCGTCCCCGTCCCCTAACCCTAACCCTAGCCCGAACCCTAACCCTAATCCTTCCCCAAAGCCTTACCCTCAACTGTCCCCCAATCCTAACCCGTACGCTGACACTAAACCGTGCCCTCACACATACGCTCACCCTAATCCGTTGTCGTACCCTCACCTGGACCCTAAACCGCCCCTATCCCCTAACCCTAACCCTAGCCCGAAACCTAACCCTAACCCTACCCCTTCCCCGAAGCCTTACCCTCAACGGTCCCGTAATCCTAACCCATACGCTAACACTAACCCGTGCCCTCACACGTACGCTCACCCTAAACCGTTGTCGTACCCTCACCTGGTCCCTAAACCGTCCCCGTCCCCTAAACCTAACCCTAGCCCGAACGCTAACCCTAACCCTTCCCCGAAGCCTTACCCTAACCCGTCCCCTAATCCTACCCCGTACGCTAACAGTAACCCGTGCCCTCACACGTACACTCACTCTAAACCGTTGTCGTACCCTCACCTGGACCCTAAACCATCCCCGTCCCCTAGCCCTAACCCTAGCCAGAAACCTAACCCTAACTCTTCCCCGAAGCCTTACCCGCACCAGTCCCGTAATCCTGACCCGTAGGCTAACACTAACCCGTGCCCTCACACGTACGCTCACCATAAACCGTTGTCGTACCCTCACCTTGACCCTAAACGGTCCCCGTCCCCTAACCCTTACCCTAGCCCGAACCCTAACCCTAACCCTTCCCCGAACCCTTACCATCACCCGTCCCCTAATCGTAACGCATACGCTAACACTAATTCGTGCCCTCACACGTACGCTCACCCTAAACCGTTGTCGTACCCTCACCTGGACCCTAAACCGACCCCGACTCCTAACCCTAACCCTAGCCCGAACCCTAACCCTAACCCTTCCCCGAAGCCTTACACTCACCCGTTCTCTAATCCTAACCCGTACGCTAACACTAACCCATGCCCTCACACGTACGCTCACCCTAAACCGTTGTCGTACCCTCACCTGGACCCTAAATCGTCCGCATCCCGGAACCGTAACTCTAGCCCAAACCTAACCCTAACCCTTCCCCAAAGCCTTGCCCTCTCCCGTCCCCTAATCCTACCCCGAACGCTCACACTAACCCGTGCCTTCACACGTATGCTCACCCTAAACTGTTTTCGTACCCTCACCTGAACCCTAAATTGTCCCCATCCCCTAACCCTAACCCTAGCCCGAATCCTAACCCTAACCCTTCCCCTCATCCCTACCCTCACCTGTCCCCTAATCCTAACCCGTACGCTAACACTAACCCGTGCCCTCACATGTACTCTCACCCTAAACCATTGTCATACCCTCACTTGGACGCTAAACCGTCCCCATCCCCTAACCCTAAACCTAGCCCTTACCCTAGCCCTAACCCTTCCCCGAAGCCTTACACTCACCCGTCCCCTAATCCTAACCCGTACGCTAACACTAACCCGTGCCCTCACACGTACGCTCACCCTAAACCGTTGTCGTACCGTCACATGGACCCTAAACCATACCCGTCCCCTCACACTAACCCTAGCCCGAACCCTAACCCTAACCCTTCCCCGAAGCCTTACCCTAACCCGTCCCCTAATCCTAACCTGTACGCTAACACTAACCCGCGCCCTCACACGTACGCTCGCACTAAACAGTTGTCGTACCCTCAACTGGACCATAAATTGTCCCCGTCCCCTAACCCTAGCCCGAACCCTAACCCTAAGCCTTCCCCGAAGCCTTACCCTCACCCGTCCCCTAATCCTAACCCGTACGCTAACACTAAACCGTGCCCTCACACGTACGCTCACCCTAAACCGTTGTCGTACCTTCACCTAAACCTAAACCCTCCTCATCCCCTAACCCTAACCCTAGCCCGAACCCTAACCCTAACCCTTCCCCGAAGCCTTGCCCTAATCGTAACCTAATCTTAACCCGTACGCTAACACTAACCCGTGCCCTCACACGTACGCTAACCCTAAACCGTTTCGTACTCTCACCTGGACCCTAAACCGTCCCCGTCCCCTAACCCTAACCCTAGCACGGACCCTAACCCTAACCCTTCCCCGACCCTTGCCCTAACCCGTTCCCTAATCCTAACCCGTACAGTAACACTAACCCGTGCCCTCACATGTACTCTCACCCTAAACCATTGTCATACCCTCACCTGGACGCTAAACCGTCCCCATCCCCTAACCCTAAACCTAGCCCTTACCCTAACCCTAACACTTCCACGAAGCCTTACACTCACCCTTCCCCTAATCCTAACCCGTACGCTAACACTAACCCGTGCCCTCACACGTACGCTCACCCTAAACCATTGTCGTACCGTCACCTGGACCCTAAACCATACCCGTCCCCTCACACTAACCCTAGCCCGAACCCTAACCCTAACCCTTCCCCGAAGCCTTGCCCTAACCCGTCCCCTAATCCTAACCCGTACGCTAACACTAACCCGCGCCCTCACACGTACGCTCGCCATAAACCGTTGTCGTACCCTCACCTGGACCCTAAATTGTCCCCGTCCCCTATCCCTAGCCCGAATCCTAACCCTAAGCCTTCCCCGAAGCCTTACCCTCACCGGTCCCCTAATCCTAACCCGTACGCTAACACTAAACCGTGCCCTCACACGTACGCTTACCCTAAACCGTTGTCGTACCCTCACCTGGACCCTAAATTGTCCCCATCCCCTAACCCTAGCCCGAACCCTAACCCTAAGCCTTCCCCGAAGCCTTACCCTCACCCGTCCCCTAATTCTAACCGGTACGCTAACACTAACCCGTGCCCTCACACGTACACTCACCCTGAACCGTTGCCGTACCCTCACCTGGATCCTGAACCGTCCCCGTCCCCTAACCCTAGAGCAAACCATAACCCTAAATCTTCCCCAAAGCCTTACACGCACCCGTCCCCTAATCCTAACCCGTACGCTAACACTAAACCGTGCCCTCACACATACGCTCACACTAAACCATTGTCGTACCCTCACCTGGACCCTAAACCGCCCCCATCCCCTAACCCTAACCCTAGCCCGAAACCTAACCCTAACGCTAACACTTCCCCAAAGCCTTACCCTCACCCGTCCCGTAATCCTAACCCATACGCTAACACTAACCCGTGCCCTCACACGTACGCTCACCCTAAACCGTTGTCGTACCCTCACCTAAACCTAAACCCTCCTCATCCCCTAACCCTAACCCTAGCCCAAACCCTAACCCTAACCCTTCCCCGAAGCCTTGCCCTAATCGTAAACTAATCTTAAACCGTACGCTAACACTAACCCGTGCAATCACACGTAAGCTCACCCTAAACAGTTGTCGTACCCTCACCTGGACCCTAAACCGTGTCCGACCCTAACCCTAACCCTAGTCCAAACCCTAAACCTAACCCTTCCCCGAAGCCTTGCCCTCACACGTCCCCTAATCCTAACCCGTACGCTAACACTAACCCATGCCCTCACACGTACGTTCACCCAAAACCGTTGTCGTACCCTCACCTGGACCCTAAACCGTCCCCGTCCCCTAACCCTTACCCTAGCCCGAACCATAACCCTAACCCTTCCCCGAACCCTTACCATCACCCGTCCCCTAATCGTAACCCATACGCTAACACTAATTCGTGCCCTCACACGTACGCTCACCCTAAACCGTTCTCGTACCCTCACCTGGACCCTAAACCGACCCCGACTCCTAACCCTAACACTAGCCCGAACCCTAACCCTAACCCTTCCCCGAAGCCTTACACTCACCCGTCCCCTAATCCTAACCCGTACGCTAACACTAAACCATGCCCTCACACGTACGCTCACCCTAAACCGTTGACGTACCCTCACCTGGACCCTAAATCGTCCCCATCCCGTAACCGTAACTCTAGCCCAAACCCTAACCCTAACCCTTCCCCGAAGCCTTGCCCTCTCCCGTCCCCTAATCCTAACCCGTACGCTCACACTAACCCGTGCCTTCACACGTATGCTCACCCTAAACTGTTTTCGTACCCTCACCTGAACCCTAAATTGTCCCCATCCCCTAACCCTAACCCTAGCCCGAACCCTAACCCTAACCCTTGCCCTCATCCCTACCCTCACCCATCCCCTAATCCTAACCCGTACGCTAACACTAACCCGTGCCCTCACATGTACTCTCACCCTAAACCATTGTCCTACCCTCACCTGCACGCTAAACCGTCCCCATCCCTTAACCCTAACCCTAGCCCTTACCCTAATCCTAACCCTTCCCCGAAGCCTTACACTCACCCATCCCCTAATCCTAACCCGTACACTAACACTAACCCGTGCCCTCACACGTACGCTCACCCTAAACCGTTGTCGTACCATCACCTGGACCCTAAACCATACCCGTCCCCTCACCCTAACCCTAGCCCGAACCCTAACCCTAACCCTTCCCCGAAGCCTTGCCCTAATCGTAACCTAATCTTAACCCGTACGCTAACACTAACCCGTGCCCTCACACGTTCGCTCACCCTAAACCGTTTCATACCCTCACCTGGACCCTAAACCGTCCCCGTCCCGTAACCCTAACCCTAGCCCGCACCCTAACCCTAACTTTTCCCCGACCCTTGCCCTAACCCGTTCCCTAATCCTAACCCGTACTGTAACACTAACCCGTGCCCTCACACGTACACTCACCCTAAACCGTTGTCGTACCCTCACCTGGACCCTAAACCGTCCCCGTTCCCTAACCCTAACCCTAGAACGAACCCTAAACCTCATCTTTCCCCTAAGCCTTGCCCTAATATGTCTCCTAATCCTAACCCGTACGCTAACACTAACCCGTGCAATCACACGTAAGCTCACCCTAACAGTTGTCGTACCCTCACCTGGACCCTAAACCGTGTCCGACCCTAACCCTAACACTAGCCCAAACCCTAACCCTAAACTTCCCCGAAGCCTTGCCCTCACACGTCCCCTAATCCTAACCCGTAAGCAAACACTAACATGTGCCCTCACATGTACGCTAACCCTAAACCATTGTTGTACCCTCACCTGGACCCTAAACCGTCGCCGTCCCCTAACCCTTACCCTAGCCCGAACCCTAACCCTAACCTTTCCCCGAACCCTTACCATCACCCGTCCCCTAATCGTAACCCATACGCTAACACTAATTTGTGCCCTCACACGTACGCTCACCCTAAACCGTTGTCGTACCCTCACCTGGACCGTAAACCGACCCCGACTCCTAACCCTAACCCTAGCCCGAACCCTAACCCTAACCCTTCCCCGAAGCCTTACACTCACCCGTCCCCTAATCCTAACCCGTACGCTAACACTAACCCGTGCCCTCACACGTACGCTCACCCTAAACCGTTGTCGTACCCTCACCTGGACCCTAAATTGTCCCCGTCCCCTAACCCTAGCCCAAACCCTAACCCTAACCCTTCCCCGAAGCCTTACCCTAACTCATCCCCTAATCCTAACCTGAACGCTAACACTAACCCGTGCCCTCACACGTATGCTCACCCTAAACCGTTGTTGTACCCTTACCTGGACCCTAAACCGTCCCTTTCCCCTAACCCTAACCCTAGCCTCAACCCTAACCCTAAATTTTCCCCGAAGCCTTACCCTATCCCGTCCCTTAATCCTATCCCGTACGCTAACACTAACCCGTGCCCTCACACGTACGCTCAACATAAACCGTTCTTGTACACTCATCTGGACCCTAAACCGTACCCGTCCCCTAACCCTAACCCTAGCCCGAACCCTAACCTTAACCCTTCCCCGAGCCTTACCCTCACCCGTCCCCTAATCCTAACCCGTACGCTAAAATTAACCCGTGCCCACACACGTTCGCTCATCCTAAACCGTTGTCGTACCATCACCTGGACCCTAAACCGTCCCCGTCCCCTAACCCTAACCCTAGCCCAAACCCTAACCCTAACCCTTCCCCGAAGCCTTACCCTACCCGTCCCCTAATCCTAACACGTACGCTAACACTAACCCGTTCCCTCACACGTAGGCTCACCCTAAACCGTTGTCGTACCCTCACCTGGACCCTAAACCGTCCCCGTCCCTTAACCCTAACACTTCCCCGAAGCCTTACCCTCACCCGTCCCCTAATTCTAACCCGTACGATAACACTCACCCATGCCCTCACACGTACGCTCACCCTAATCCGTTGTCTCACCCTCACCTGGACCCTAAACCGTTCCCGTCCCCTATACCTCACCCTAGCCCGAATCCTAACCCTAAATCTTCCCCGAAGCCTTACCCTCACCCGTCCCCTAATCCTAACCCGTACATAACACTAACCCGTGCCCTCACACGTAAGCTCACCCTAAACCGTTGTCGTACCCTCACCTGGAATCTAAACCGTCCCCAACCCCTAACCCTAACCGTAGACCGAACCCTAAACCTAACCCTTCCACGAAGCATTAACCTCACCCGTACCCTAAATTAACCCATACGCTAACACTAACCCATACCCTCACACGTACCCTCACACTAAACTGTTGTCGTACCCTCACCTGGACCCTAAACAGTCCCCGTCCCCTAAACCTAACCCTAGCCCGAACCCTAACACTAACCCTTCCCCGAAGCCTTACCCTCACAGGACCCTAATCCTAGCCCGTACGCCAACACTAACCTGTGCCCACACACGTATGCTCACCCTACACCGTTGTCGTACCCTCACCTGGACCCTAACCGGCCCCATCCCCTAACACTAACCCTAGTCCGAACCCTAAACATAACCCTTCCCCGAAGCCTTACCCTAACACGTCCCCTAATCTTAACCCGTATGCTAACACTAACCCGTGCCCTCACACGTACGCTCACCTGAAACCATTGTTGTACGCTCACCTGGACCCTAAACCATCCCCGTCCCCTAACGCTAACCCTAACCCTAACCCTAAACCGTCCCCGTCCCATAACCCTAAACCTAGCCCGAACCCTAGCCCTAACTCTTCCCCGAAGCCTTACCCTCACAAGTCCCCTAATCCTAACCCGTACGCTAACACTAACCCGTGCCCTCACACGTACGCTCACCTTAAACCGTTGTCATACCCTCACCTGAACCCTAAACCGTCCCCGTCCCCTAACCCTAACCCTAGCCCAAACCCTAAACCTAACCCTTCCCCGAAGGCTTACCCTCACTCATCCCCTAATCCTAATCCCTACGCTAACACTAACACGTGCCCTCACACGTACGCTCACCCTAAACCATTGTCGTACCCTCACCTGGACATTAAACCGTCCCGGTACCCTAACCCTAACCATAGCCCAGACCCTAACCCTAACCCTTCCCAGAAGCCTTACCCTACCTATCCCCTATTCCTAACCCGTATAGTAACACTAACCCGTGCCCTCACACATACGCGCACCCTAAAACATTGTCGTACCCTCACCTGGACCCTAAACCGTCCCCGTCTCCTAACCCTAACCCTAGCCCGAACCCTAACCCTAACCCTTTCCCGAAGCCTTACCCTCACCCGTGCCCTAATCCTAACCCATATGGTAACACTAACCCGTCCCCTCACACGTACGCTCACCCAAAACCGTTGTCGTACCCTCACCCGGACACTAAACCGTCCCCGTCCCCTAACCCTAACCCTAGCCCGAACACTAACCCTAACCCTTCCCCGAAGCCTTACACTCACCCGGTCCCTAAACCGTCCCCGTCCCCTATCCCTAAACCTAGCCCGAACCCTAACCTTAACCCTTCCCAGAAGCCTTACCCTCACCCATCCCCAAATCCTAACCCGTACGCTAACACTAACCAGTGCACACACACGTACGCTCACCCTAAAACGTTGTCGTACCCTCACCTGGACCCTAAACCGTCCCCGTCCCCTAACCCTAACCCTAGCCCAAACCCTAACCCTAACCCTTCCCCGAAGCCTTACCCTACCCGTCCCCTAATCCTAACCCGTACAGTAACACTAATCCATGCCCTTACACGTAGGCTCACCTTAAACGGTTTTCATTCCCTCACCTGGACCCTAAACCGTCCCCGTCCCCTAACCCTAGCCCAAACACTAACCCTTACCCTTCCCAGAAGCCTTACACTCACCCGGACCCTAAACCGTCCCCGTCTCCTAACTGTAACCCTAGCCCGAACACTAGCCCGAACCCTAACCCTAACCCTTGCCCGAAGCCTTACCCTAACCCGTTCCCTAATCCTAACCCGTACGCTAATACTAACTCGTGCCCTCACACGTTCTCTCACCCAAAACCGTTGTCGAACCCTCACCCGGACCCTAAACAGTCCCCGTCCCCGAACCCTGACCCTAGCCCGAACCCTAACCCTAACCCTTCCCCGAAGCCTTACCCTCACTCGTCCCCTAATCCTAACCCGTACGCTAACACTAACCCGTGCCCTCACACGTACGCTCACTCTAAACCGTTCTTGTACCCTCACCTGGACCCTAAACCGTCCCTGTCCCCTAACCCTAACCCTAGCCCGAACCCTAAACCTAACCCTTCCCCGAAGCCTTACCTTCAGAGGAGCCTAATCCTAACCCGTACGCTAAAACTAACCCGTGCCCTCACACGTACGCGCACCCTAAACCATTGTCGTATCCTCACCTGGACCTTAAGCGTCCCCGTCCCCTAACCCTAACCCTAGCCCGAACCCTAACCCTAACCCTTCCCCGAAGCCTTACCCTCACCTGTCCCCTAATCCTAAACCGTACGCTAACACTAGCCCATGCCCTCACACGTACACTCACCCTAAACCGTTGTCGTACCCTCACCTGGACCCTAAACCTTCCCCGTCCCCTAACCCTAACCCTACCCCGAACCCTAACCATAATCATTCCCTGAAGATTTACCCTCACCCGTTCCCTAATCCTAACCCGTACCCTAACACTAACCCATGCCCTCACACGTAAGCTCACCCTAAAACGCGGTCGTACCCTCACCTCGACCCTAAACCGTCCCCATCCCCTAACCCTAACACTATCCCAAACCATAAACCTAACCCTTTCTTGAAGCCTTACCCTACCCGTCCCCTAATCCTAACCCGTACAGTAACACTAACCCGTGCCCTCACAGGTACGCTGAACCTAAACCGTTGTCGTACCCTCACCTGGAACCTAAACTGTCCGCGTCCCCTAACCCTAACCCTAGCCCGAACCCAAACCCTAACCCGTCGCCGAAGCCTTACCCTCACAGGACCCTTAACCCTAACCCGTACGCTAACACTAACCCGTGCCCTCACACGTACGCTCACCCTAAACCGTTGTCGTACCCTCACCTGGACCCTAAACTGTCCCCTAACCCTAACACTAGCCCAAACCCTAAACCTAACCCTTCCCCGAAGCCTTACCCTACCCGTCCCCTAATCCTAACCCGTACAGTAACACTAACCCGTGCCCTCACACGTACGCTCACCCTAAACCGTTGTCGTACCCTGACTTGGACCCTAAAACGTCCCCGTCCCCAAACCCTAACCCTAGCCCGAACCCTAACCCTAACCCTTCCCCGAAGCCTTACACTCACCCGTCCCCTAATCCTAACCCGTACGCTAACACTAACCCTTGCCGTCACATGTACGCTCACCCTAAACCGTTGTCGTACACTCACCTGGACCCTAAACTGTCCCCGTCCCCTATCCCTAACCCTAGCCCGAACCCTAACCTTAACCATTCTCAGAAGCCTTACCCTCACCCGTCTCCAAATCCTAACCCGTACGCTAACACTAACCAGTGCCCACACACGTACGCTCACCCTAAAACGTTGTCGTACACTCACCTGGACCCTAAACCGTCCCCGTCCCCTAACCCTAACCCTAGCCCAAACCCTAACCCTAACCCTTCCACGAAGCCTTACCCTACCCGTCCCCTAATCCTAACCCATCCAGTAACACTAGCCCATGCCCTAACACGTACGCTCACCCTAAACGGTTTTCATACCCTCACCTGGACCCTAAACCATCCCCGTCCCCTAACCCTAGCCCGAACACTAACCCTTACCCTTCCCAGAAGCCTTACACTCACCCGGACCCTAAACCGTCCCTGTCTCCTAACCGTAACCCTAGCCCGAACCCTATCCCTAACCCTTGCCCGAAGCCTAACCCTAACCCGTCCCCTAATCCTAACCCGTACGCTAACATTAACTCGTGCCCTCACACGTTCGCTCACCCTAAACCGTTGTCGTACCCTCACCCAGACCCTACACAGTGCCCTTCCCGAACCCTGACCCTAGCCCGAACCCTAACCCTAACCCTTCCCCGAAGCCTTACCCTCACCCGTCCCCTAATCCTAACACATACGCTAACACTAACCCGTGCCCTCACACCTACGCTCACCCTAAACCGTTGCTGTACCCTCACCTGGACCCTAAACCGTCCCTGTCCCCTAACCCTAACCCTAGCCCGAACCCTAAACCTAACCCTTCCCCAAAGCCTTACCTTCACAGGAACCTAATCCTAACCCGTACGCTAACACTAACCCGTGCCCTCACACGTACGCGCACTCTAATACGTTGTCGTATCCTCACCTGGACCCTAAGCGTCCCCATCCCCTAACCCTAACCCTAGCCCGAACCCTAACCCTAACACTTCCCCGAAGCCTTACCCTCACCCGTCCCCTAATCCTAACCCGTACGCTAACACTAACCCGTGCCCTCACACGTACACTCACCCTAAACCGTTGTCGTACCCTCACCTGGACCCTAAACCTTCCCCGTCCCCTAACCCTAACCCTAGCCCGAACCCTAACCATAATCATTCCCTGAAGACTTACCTTCACCCGTTCCCTAATCCTAACCCGTACCCTAACACTAACCCATGCCCTCACACGTACGCTCACCCTAAACCGCGGTCGTACCTTCACCTCGACCCTAAACCGTCCCCGTCCCCTAACCCTAACACTATCCCAAACCCTAAACCTAACCCTTCCCTGAAGCCTTACCCTACCCGTCCCCTAATCCTAACCCATACAGTAACACTAACCCGTGAACTCACAGGTACGCTCATCCTAAACCGTTGTCATACCCTCACCTGGAACCTAAACTGTCCGCGTCCCCTAACCCTAAACCTAGCCCGAACCCTAACCCTAACAATTCCCCGAAGCCTTACCCTAACCCGTCCCCTAATCCTGACCCGTACGCTAACCCTTGCCCTCACACGTACGCTCACCCTAAACCCTTGTCCTACCATCACCTGGACCCTAAACCGTCCCCGTCCCCTAACCCTAACCCTAGCCCGAACCCTAACCCTAACCCTTCCCAGAAGCCTTACCCTCAACCGTCCTCTAATCCTAACCCGTACGCTAAGACTAACCCATGCCCTCACACGTACGCTCACCCTAAACCGTTGCCGTACCCTCACGTGGACCCTAAACCGTCCCCATCCCCTAACCATAACCCTTGCCCGAACCCTAACTCTAACCCTTCCCCAAGCCTTACCCTCATCCGTCCCCTAATCTCAACCGTACGCTAACACTAACCCGTGCACTCACATGTACGCTCACCCTAAACCATTGTCGTACCCTCACCTGGACCCTAAACCGTCCCCGTCCCTTAACCCTAACACTTCCCCGAAGCCTTACCCTCTCCCGTCCCCTAATCCTAACCCGTACGCTAACACTAACCCATGCCATCAAATGTATGCTCACCCTATACCGTTGTCGTACACTCACCTGGACGCTAAACCGTTCCCGTCTCCTAAACCTAACCCTAGACTGAACCCTAGCCCTAACCCTTCCCGAAGCCTTACCCTAACCCGTCCCCTAATCCTAACCCGTACGCTAACATAACCCATGCCTTCAAACGTACACTCACCCCAAACCGTTGTCGTACCCTCACCTGGACCCTAAACCGTCCTCGTCCCCTAACCCTAACCCTAGCCCAAGCCCTAACCCTAAACCTTCCCCGAAGCCTTACACTAACCCGTCGCCTAATCCTAACCCGTACGCTAACACTAACCCGTGCCCTCACATGTACGCTCACACTAAACCGTTGTCGTACCCTCACCTGGACCCTAAACATTCCCCTTCTCCTAACCCTAACCCTAGCCCAAACCCTAACCCTAACCATTCCTCGAAGCCTTACCCTACCCGTCCCCTAATCGTAACCCGTACGGTAACACTAACCCATGCCCGCACACGTACGCTCACCCTAAACCGTTGTCGTACCCTCACCTGGACCCTAAACCGTCCCCGTCACCTAACCTTAACCCTAACCCAAACACTAACCCTAACCCTTCCCTGAAGCCTTACCCTCACCTGGACCCTAAACCATCCCCATCACCTACCTCTAACCCTAGCCCGAACCCTAACCCTAACCCTTCTCCGAAGCCTTAACCTAACCCGTCCCCTAATCCTAGGCCGTACGCTAACACTAACCCGTGCCCTCACACGTACGCTCACCCTAAAACATTGTCATACCCTCACCGGGACCCTAAACCATCCCCGTCCGCTAACCCTAACCCTAGTCCGAACCCTAACCCTAACCGTTCCCCGAAGCCTTACCCTAACACGTCCCCTAATCCTAACCCGTACGCTAACACTACCCCTTGCCCTCACACCTACGTTCACCGTAAACCGTTGTCGTACCCTCACCTGGACGCTAAACCGTCCCCGTCCCCTAACCCTAACCCTAACCCTAGCCCGAACCTTAACCCTAACACTTCCCCGAAGCCTTAGCCTACCCGTCCCTAATCTTAACCCGTACTGTAACACTAAACCGTGCCCTCACACGTACGCTCACCCTAAACCGTTGTACCCTCACCTGGACACTAAACCCTCCCCGTCCCCTAAACCTAACCCTAGCCCGAACACTAACTCTAACCCTTCCCCGAAGCCTTACACTCACCCGGACCCTAAACACTCCCCATCCCCTAACCCTAACCCTAGCCCGAACACTAACTCTAACCCTTCCTAGAAGCCTTACCCTAACCCGTCCCCTAATCTTAACCCGTACGCTAACACTAACCCGTGCCCTCACACGTACGCTCCCCCTAAACCGTTCTTGTACACTCACCTGGACCCTAAACCGTCCTCGTCCCCTAACCCTAACCCTAGCCCGAACCCTAACTCTAACCCTTTCCCGAAGCCTTACCCTAACCCGTCCCCTAATCCTAACCTATACACTAACACTAAACCGTGCCCTTACAAGTACGCTCACCCTAAACCGTTGTCGTACCCTCACCTGGACCCTAAACCGTCCCCGTCCCCGAACCCTAACCCTAACCGAACCCTAAACCTAACCCTTCACCGAAGCCTTACCCTAAACCGTCCCCTAATCGTAACCCGTACGCTAACACTAACCCGTGCCCTCAAACGTACGCTCAACCTAAACCGTTGTCGTACCCTCACCTGGACCCTAAACCGTCCCCATCCCCTAACCCTAACTCTAGCCCGAACCCTAAACCTAACCCTTCCCCGAAACCTTGCCCTAACCCGTCCCCTAATCCTAACCCATACGCTAACACAGACCCATGCTCTCACACGTACGATCAACCAAAACCGTTGTCGTACCCTCACCTGGACCCTAAACCGTCCCCGTCCCCTAACCCTAACCCTAGCCCGAACCCTAACCCTAACCCTTCCCTGAAGCCTTACCCTAACCCGTCCCCTAATCCTAACCCGTACGCTAACACTAACCCGTGCCCTCACACATACGCTCACTGTAAACTGTTGTCATACCCTAACTTGTCCCCTAATCCGTCCCCATCCCCTAACCTAACCCTAACCCTAACCGTAACCCTAACACTTACACGAAGCCTTTCCCTAACCGTCCCCGAATCCTAATCCGTATGCTAACAGGAACCCATGCCCTCACACGTACACTCACCTTAAACCGTTGTCGTACACTAACCTGTCCCCTAAACCGTCCCCATCCCCGTCCCCTAACCCGAACCCTAACCCGAACCCAAACCCTTACCCGAAGCCTTACCCTAACCCTTCCCTTAATCCTAACCCGTATGCTAACACTAACCCGTGCCCTCACACGTACACTCAACCTAAACCGTTGTCATACCCTAACCTGTCCCCTAAACCGTCCCCGTCCCCTAACCCAAACCCTAACCCTAACCCTAACACTTACCAAAAGCCTTGCCCTAACCCGTCCCCTAATCCTAACCCGGACGCTAACACTAAGCCATGCTCTCACCCTTATGCTCACTATAAACGGTTGTCGTACCCTAACCTGTACCCTAAACCGTCCCCATCCCCTAACCCTAACCCTACCCGTAACCCTACCCCTAAACCTTACTCGTAGCCTTACCCTAAACTGTCCCCTAATCCTAACCCATACGCTAACACTAACACATGCCCTCACACGTACGCTCACATTAACCGTTGTCGTACGCTAACCTGTACCCTAAACCGTCCCCGTCCCCTAACCCTAACCTAACCCTAAGCCGTCCCCTAATCCATATCCGAACGCTAACACTAACACGTGTCCTCACACATACGCTCACCCTAAACAGTTGTCGTACCCTAACCTGTCCCCAAAACTGTCCGAGTCCCCTAAACCTAGCCCTAACCCTAACCCTTCCCGAAGCCTTAACCTCACCCGTCCCCTAACTGTAACCCGTACCATAAAACTAACCCGTGCCATCACACGTACGCTCACCCTAAACCGTTGTCATTCCCTCACCTGGACCCTAAACCGTCCCCTAACCATAACCCTAACCCTAGCCCGAACCCTAACCCTAACCCTTCCCAGAAACCTTACCATAACCCGTCCGCTAATCCTAATCCATACGCTAACACTATCCTGTGCCCTCATACGTAAGCTCACCCTAAACCGTTTTAGTACCCTCACCTGGACCCTAAACCTTCCCCGTCACGTAACCCTAACCCTAGCCCAAACCCTAACCCTAACACTTCCCCGAAGCCTTACCCTAACCCGTCCCCTAATACTAACCCGTACGCTAACAATAACCCATGCCCTCACACGTACGATCAACCTAAACCACTATTTACCCTCACCTGTACCCTAAACCATCCCCATTCCCTAACCATAACCCTAGCCCAAACCCTAACCCTTCCCCGAAATTTTATCCTAACCCGTCCCCTAATCCTAACCTGTACGCTAACAGTAACCTGTGCCGTCACGCGTACGCTCACCCTAAACCATAGTCATACACTCACGTTTACCCTAAACCTCCCCATCCCCTAACCCTAACCCTAGGCCGAACCCTAACCCTAACCCTTCCCTGAAGCCTTACCCTAAACCGTGCCCTAATCCTAACCAGTACGCTAACACTAACCCATGCCCTCACATGTACGCTCACCCTAAACCATTGTCGTACCCTCACCTGGACCCTAAACCGTCCCCGTCCCCTAACCCTAACCCTAGCCCGAATCCTAACCCTAACCCTTCCTCAAACGCTTATCCTCACCTGTCCCCTAATCCTAACGCGTACGCTAACAGTAACCCCTGCCCTCACACGTACGCTCACCCTAAACCGTTGTCGTACCCTACCTGGAACCTAAACCGTCCCCATCCCCTAACCCTAACCCTAGCCCGAACCCTATCCCTAACCCTTCCCAGAAGCCTTACCCTCACCCGTCCCCTAATGCTAACCCGTACGCTAACACTAACCCGTGCCCTCACACGTACGCTCACCGTAAACCGTTGTCATACCCTAACTTGTCCCCTAATCCGTCCGCATCCTCTACCCTAACCCTAACCCTAACCGTAACCCTAACACTTACCCGAAGCGTTACCCTAACCCGTCCCCGAATCCTAACCCGTATGCTAACACTAACCTGTGCCCTCACACATACACTCAACCTAAACCGTTGTCATACCCTAACCTGTCCCCTAAACCGTCCCCGTCCCCTAACCCAAACCCTAACCCTAACACTTACCCGAAGCCTTGCCCTAACCCGTCGCCTAATCCTAACCCGTACACTAACACTAAGCCATGCCCTCAAACTTACGCTCAACATAAACTGTTGTCGTACCCTAACCTGTACCCTAAACCGTCCCCATCCCCTAACCCTAACCCTAACCGTAACCCTAACCCTAACCCTTACTCATAGCCTTACCCTAAACTGTCCCCTTATCCTAACCCATACGCTAACACTAACACATGCCCTCACACGTACGCTCACATTAACCATTGTCGTACCCTAACCTGTACCCTAAACCGACCCCGTTCCCTAACCCTAACCCTAACCCTAACCCGTCCCCTAATCCTAATCCGTACGCTAACACTAACCCGTGTCCTCACACATACGCTCACCCTAAACCGTTGTCGTACCCTAACCTGTCCCCTAAACTGTCCCCGTCCCCTAACCCTAGCCCTAACCCTAACCCTTACCCAAAGCTTTACCCTAACCAGTCCCCTAGTCCTAACCCGTAAGCTAACGGTAACGCATGCCCTCACACGTACGCTCACCCTAAATCGTTGTCGTACACTAACCTGTCCCCTAAACCGTCCCCGTCCCCTAACCCTAACCGTACCCCTTACCCGAAGCCTTACCCTAACCCGTCCGCTAATCCTAAAACGTACGCTAACACTAACCCGTGCCCTCACACGTACGCTCACCCTAAACCGTTGTCGTCCCCTAACATGTCCCCTAAACCGTCCCCATGCCCGTCCCCGTCCCCTAACCCTAACCCCAACCCCAACCCCAACCCTAAACCTAACACTAACCATATCCCTAACCCTCTAACACTAACCGTAACCCTAACCCTAACCCTAACCACCTAGCACTCTAACCCTAAACCTAACCATAACCCTAACTCGTAATCCTAAACCTAACACTAACCCTAACCCTAAATCCTAACCCTAAACCCTAACCCTAAACCCTAACCCTAACCCTTACCTGTGCCCTAATCCTAAACCTAACCCTACCCCTCTAACCTTGACACATGCCCTAACCCTAACCAGTGCCCTAACCATAACCAGTGCCCTAACCTTAACCCGTTCCCTAACCGTAACCCTAACCCGTGCCCTAACAGTAACCCGTGCCCTCACACGTACGCACACCCTAAACCATTGGCATACCCTAATCTGTACCCTAAACCATCCCCGTCCCCGTCCCCTAACCCTAACCCTAACCCTAGCACTTACCCGAAGCCTTACCCTACCCATCCCCTAATCGCAACACGTAGGCTAACACTAACCCGTACCCTAACTCGTACGTTCACCCTAACCGTTGTCGTACCCTAACCTGTACCCAAATCTGTCCCCGTCTCCTAACCCTAACCCTTACCCGAAGTCTTACCCTAACCCGTCCCCTAATCATAACCCGTACGTTTAGACTAACACATACCCCAACAAATACGCTCACCCTAAACTGTTGTCATACCCTAACCTGTACCCTAAACCATCCCCTAACCCTATCCTTAACCCGAACGCTAACCGTTACCTGCAGTCTTACCCTAACCAGTCTCCCAATCGTAACCCGTACGCTAACACTAACCCATACCCTAACACGTACGCTCACCCTAAAAAATTGTCGTACCCTATCCTGTACCCTAAACCATCCCCGTCTCCTAACCCTAACCCTAACTCTCACCCTAACACTTACTCGAAGCCTTACCCTAACCCATCAGCTAATCCTAATCCGTATGCTAACACTAACCTGTACCCTAACACGTATGCTCACCCTAAACCATTGTCGTACCCTAAACTGTAACCTAAACCGTCCCCGTCCCCTAACCGTAACCCTAACCCTAACCCTTACCTGAAGCCTTACCCTAACCCGTCCCCTAATCCTAACCCATACGCTAACACTAACCCATACCCTCACACGTACGCTCACCCTAAACCGTTGTCGTACCCTCACCTGGAACCTAAACCCTCCCCGTTCCCTAACCCTAACCCTAGGCCTAACCCTATCCCTAAACCTTCCCCGAAGCCTTACCTCACCCGTCCCCTAATCCTAACCCGTACGCTAACAGTAACCCGTGCCCTCACACGTACGCTCACCCTAAACCGTTGTCGTACCCTCACCTGGACCCTAAACCGTCCCCGTCCCCAACCCTAACCCTAGCCCTAACCCTAACCCTAACACTTCCCCGAAGCCTTACCCTCACCCGTCCCCTAATCCTAACCCGTACGCTAACACTAAACCGTGCCCTCACACGAAAGCTCACCCTAAACCGTTGTCGTACCCTCACCTGGACCGTAAACCGTCCCCGTCGCCTAACCCTAACCCTAGCCCAAACCCTAAACCTAACACTTCCCCGAAGCCTTACCCTAACCCGTCCACTAATCCTACCCCGTACAGTAACAGTAACCCATGCCCTCACACGTACGCTCACCCTAAACCGTTGTCGTACCCTCAACTGGACCCTAAACAGTCCCCGTCCCCTAACCCTAACCCTACCCCTAACCGTAACGCTAACCCTTCCCCGAAGCCTTACCCTCACTCGTCACCTAATCCTAACCCATACGCGAACACTGAACCGTGCCCTCACACGTACGCTCACCCTAAACCGTTGTCGTACCCTCACCTGGACCCTAAACCGTCCCTGTCCCCAACCCTAACCCTAGCCCTAACCCTAACCCTAACCCTTCCCCGAAGCCTTAACCTCACCCGTCCCTTAATCCTAACCCGTACGCTAACACTAAACCGTGCCCTCACATGAAAGCTCACTGTAAACCGTTGTCGTACCCTCACCTGGACCGTAAACCGTCCCCGTCGCCTAACCCTAACCCTAGCCCAAACCCTAACCCTAACCCTAACCCGAAGCCTTACCCTAACCCATCCACTAATCCTACCCCGTACGGTAACAGTAACCCGTGCCCTCACACGTATGCTCACCCTAAACCGTTGTCGTACCCTCACCTGGTCCCTAAACCGTCCCCGTCCCCTAACCCTAACCCTAGCCCGAACGCTAACCCTAACCCTTCCCCGAAGCCTTACCCTAACCCGTCCCCTAATCCTACCCCGTACGCTAACAGTAACCCGTGCCCTCACACGTACACTCACTCTAAACCGTTGTCGTACCCTCACCTGGAGCCTAAACCATCCCCGTCCCCTAGCCCTAACCCTAGCCCGAAACCTAACCCTAACTCTTCCCCGAAGCCTTACCCGCACCCGTCCCCTAATCCTGACCCGTAGGCTAACACTAACCCGTGCCCTCACACGTACGCTCACCATAAACCGTTGTCGTACCCTCACCTGGACCCTAAACCGTCCCCGTCCCCTAACCCTCACCCTAGCCCGAACCCTAACCCTAACCCTTCCCAGAATCCTTACCGTAACCCGTCCACTAATCCTACCACGTACGCTAACAGTAATCCGTGCCCTCACATGTACGCTCACCCTAAACTGTTGTCGTGTCCTCACGTGGACCCTAAACCGTCCCCGTCCCCTAACCCTAACCCTAGCCCGAACCCTAACCCTAACACTTCCCCAAAGCCTTACCCTAACCCATACCTTAATCCTAACCCGTACGCTAACACTAACCCGTGCCCTCACACGTACGCTCACCCTAAACCGTTGTCGTACCCTCACCTAGACCCTAAACCGTCCCCGTCCCCTAACCCTAACCCTGGCCCGAACTCTAACCCTAACCCTTCCCCGAAAACTTACCCTAACAAGTCCCCTAATCCTAACCCGTATGCTAATACTAACCCGTACCCTCACACGTACTCTCACCATAAACGGTTGTCGAACCCTCGCCTGGACCCTAAACCGTCCCCGTCCCGTAACCCTAACCCTAGTCGGAAACCTAACCCTAACCCGTCCCCGAAACCTTACACTAACCCGTCGCCTAATCCTAACCCGTACGCTAACACTAACCCGTACCATCACACGTACGCTCACCCTAAACCATTTTTGTACCCTCACCTGGACTCTAAACTGTCCCAATCCCCTAACCCTAACCCTAGCCCGAACTCTTAGCCTCACCCATCCCCTAATCCTACCCCGTACACTAACAAAACCCGTGCCCTCACAATTACGCTCACTCTAAACCGATGTCATACCCTCGCCTGGACCCTAAACCGTCCCCGTCCTCTAACCCTAACCGTAGCCCGAACCCTAAACCTAACCCTTCCCCGAAGCCTTACACTCACCCATCCCCTAATCCTAACCCGTACGCTAACACTAAACCATGCCCTCACACATACGCTCACACTAAACCATTGTCGTACCCTCACCTGGACCCTAAACCGCCCCCATCCCCTAACCCTAACGCTAGCCCGAAACCTAACCCTAACGCTAACCCTTCCCCGAAGCCTTACCCTCACCCGTCCCGTAATCCTAACCCATACGCTAACACTAACCCGTGCCCTCACACGTACGCTCACCCTAAACCGTTGTCGTACCCTCACCTAAACCTAAACCCTCCTCATCCCCTAACCCTAACCCTAGCCCGAACCCTAACCCTAACCCTTCCCCGACCCTTGCCCTAACCCGTTCCCTAATCCTAACCCGTACTCGAACACTAACCCGTGCCCTCACACGTACACTCACCCTAAACCGTTGTCGTACCCTCACCTGGACCCTAAACTGTCCCCGTTCCCTAACCCTAGCCCTAGCACGAACCCTAAACCTCATCTTTCCCCTAAGCCTTGCCCTCATATGTCTCCTAATCCTAACCCGTACGCTAACACTAACCCGTGCAATCACACGTAAGCTCAACCTAAACAGTTGTCGTACCCTCACCTGGACCCTAAACCATGTCCGACCCTAACCCTAACCCTAGTCCAAACCCTAACCCTAACCCTTCCCCGAAGCCTAACCCTCACACGTCCCCTAATCCTAACCCGTACGCAAACACTAACACGTGCCCTCACATGTACGCTCACCCTAAACCGTTGTCGTATCCTCAGCTGGACCCTAAACCGTCCCCGTCCCCTAACCCTTACCCTAGCCCGAACCCTAACCCTAACCCTTGCCCGAAGCCTTACCCTCACCCGTCCCCTAATCGTAACCCGTACGCTAACACTAACCCATGCCCTCACACGTACGCTCACCCAAAACCGTTGTTGTACCCTCACCTGGACCCTAAACCGTCCCCATCCCCTAACCCTTACCCTAGCCCGAACCCTCACCCTAACCCTTCCCCGAACCCTTACCATCACCCGTCCCCTAATCGTAACCCATACGCTAACACTAATTCGTGCCCTCACACGTACGCTCACCCTAAACCGTTGTCGTACCCTCACCTGGACCCTAAACCGACCCCGACTCCTAACCCTAACCCTAGCCCGAACCCTAACCCTAACCCTTCCCCGAAGCCTTACACTCACCCGTCCCCTAATCCTAACCCGTACGCTAACACTAAACCATGCCCTTACACGTACGCTCACCCTAAACCGTTGTCGTACCCTCACCTGGACCCTAAATCGTCCCCATCCCGTATCCGTAACTCTAGCCCAAACCCTAACCATAAGCCTTCCCCAAAGCCTTGCCCTCTCCCGTCCCCTAATCCTAACCCATACGCTCACACTAACCCATGCCTTCACACGTATGCTCACCCTAAACTGTTGTCGTACCCTCCCCTGAACCCTAAATTGTCCCCATCCCCTAACCCTAACCCTAGCCCAACCCTAACCCTAACCCTTCCCCTCATCCCTAACCTCACCCATCCCCTAATCCTAACCCGTACGCTAACACTAACCTGTGCCCTCACATGTACTCTCAGCCTAAACCATTGTCATACCCTCATCTGGACGCTAAACCGTCCCCATCCCCTAACCCTAACCCTAGCCCTTACCCTAACCCTAACGCTTCTCCGAAGCCTTACACTCACCCGTCCCCTAATCCTAACCCGTACGCTAACACTAACCCGTGCCCTCACACGTACGCTCACCCTAAACCGTTGTCGTACCGTCACCTGGACCCTAAACCATACCCGTCCCCTTACCCTAACCCTAGCCCGAACCCTAACCCTAACCCTTCCCCGAAGCCTTGCCCTCACACGTCCCCTAATCCTAACCCGTACGCAAACACTGACCCGTGCCCTCACACGTACGCTCACCTTAAACCTTTGTCGTACCCTCACCTGGACCCTAAACTGTCCCTGTCCCCTAAACCTACCCCGAACCCTAACCCTAACACTTCCCCGAAGCCTTACCCTTACCTGTCCCATAAACCTAACCCGTACGCTAACACTAACCCATGCCCTCACACGTACGCTCACCCTAAACCGCTGTCGTACCCTCACTTGGATCCTAAACCGTCCCCGTCCCCTAACCCTAACCTTAGCCAGAACCCTAACTCTAACCCTTCCCCAAGCCTTACCCTTAGCCGTCCCCTAATCCTCAACCGTACGCTAACACTAACCCGTGCACTAACACGTACGCTCACCCTAAACCGTTGTCGTACCCTCACCTGGATCCTAAACCCTCCTCATCCCCTAACCCTAACCCTAGCCCGAACCCTAACCCTAACCCTTCCCCGAATCCTTGCCCTAACCGTAACCTAATCTTAACCCGTACGCTAACACTAACCCGTGCCCTCACACGTTCGCTCACCCTAAACCGTTTCGTACTCTCACCTGGACCCTAAACCGTCCCCGTCCCCTAACCCTAACCCTAGCCCGCACCCTAACCCTAACCCTTCCCCGACCCTTGCCCTAACCCGTTCCCTAATCCTAACCCGTACTCTAACACTAACCCGTGCCCTCACACGTACACTCACCCTAAACCGTTGTCGTACCCTCACCTGGACCCTAAAACGTCCCTGTTCCCTAACCCTAACCCTAGCACGAACCCTAAACCTCATCTTTCCCCTAAACCTTGCCCTCATATGTCTCCTAATCCTAACCCGTACGCTAACACTAACCCGTGCAATCACACGTAAGCTCACCCTAAACAGTTGTCGTACCCTCACCTGGACCCTAAACCGTGTCCAACCCTAACCCTAACCCTAGCCCAAACCCTAACCCTAACCCTTCCCCGAAGCCTTGCCCTCACACGTCCCCTAATCCTAACCCGTACGCAAACACTAACACGTGCCCTCACATGTACGATCACCCTAAACCGTTGTCGTACCCTCACCTGGAACCTAAACCGTCCCCGTCCCCTAACCCTTACCCTAGCCCGAACCCTAAACCAACCCTTGCCCGAAGCCTTACCCTCACCCGCCCCTAATCGTAACCCGTACGCTAACACTAACCCATGCCCTCACACGTACGCTCACCCAAAACCGTTTTCGTACCCTCACCTGGACCCTAAACCGTCCCCGTCCCCTAACACTTACCCTAGCCCGAACCCTAACCCTAACCTTTCCCCGAACCCTTACCATCACCCATCCCCTAATCGTAACCCATACGCTAACACTAATTCGTGCCCTCACACGTACGCTCACCCTAAACCGTTGTCCTACCCTCACCTGGACCCTAAACCGACCCCGACTCCTAACCCTAACCCTAGCCCGAACCCAAACCCTAACCCTTCCCCGAAGCCTTACACTCACCCGTCCCCTAATCCTAACCCGTATGCTAACACTAACCCATACCCTCACACGTACGCTCCCCCTAAACCGTTGTCATACCCTCACCTGGACCCTAAATCGTCCCCATCCCGTAACCGTAACTCTAGCCCGAAACCTAACCCTAACCCTTCCCCGAAGCCTTGCCTTTTCCCGTCCCCTAATCCTAACCCGTACGCTAACACTAACCCGGGGCCTCACATGTACGCTCACCGTAACCGTTTTCGTACCCCCACCTGGAACCTAAACCGTCCCCATCCCCTACCCTAACGCTAGCCCGAACCCTAACCCTAAAACTTGCCCGAAGCCTTACCCTTACCCATCCCGTAATCCTAAACTGTATGCTAACACTAACCCATGCCCTCACACGTACGCTCACCCTAAACCCTTGTCGTACCCTCACCTGGACCCTAAACCGTCCCCGTCCCCTAACCCTAACCCTAGCCCCAACCCTAACCCTAAACCTTCCCAGAAGCCTAACCCTCACCCGTCCCCTAATCTTAACCCGTACACTAACACTAACCCGTGCCCTCACACGTACGCTCACCCTAAACCGTTGTCGTACCGTCACCTGGACCCTAAACCATCCCCGTCCCCTTCCCTAACCCTAGCCCGAACCCTAACCCTAACCCTTCCCCGAAGCCTTACCCTTACCCGTCCCCTATTCCTAACCCGTACGCTAACACTAACCCGTGCCCTCACACGTACGCTCACTCTAAACCATTGTCATACCCTCACCTGGACCCTAAACCGTCCCCATCCCCTAACGCTAACCCTAGCCCGTACCCTAACCATAAGCCTTCCCCGAAGCCTTACCCTAACACGTCCCCTAATCTTAACGCTTACGCTAACACTAACCCGTGCCCTCACATGTACGCTCACCCGAAACCATTGTTGTACGCTCACCTGGACCCTAAACCGTCCCCGTCTCCTAACCCTAACCCTAACCCTAACCCTGAACCATCCCTGTACCCTAACCCTAACCCTAGCCCGAACCCTAACACTAACCCTTCCCCGAAGTCTTACCCTCACCCGTCTCCTAATACTAAGCCATACGCTAACACTAACCCGTGCCATCACACGTACACTCAACTTAAACCGTTGTCGTACCCTCACCTGGACCCTAAACCGTCCCCGTCCCATAACCCTAAACCTAGGCCGAATCCTAGCCCTAACCCTTCCCCGAAGCCTTACCCTCACCAGTCCCCTAATAGTAACCCGTACGCTAACACTAACACGTGCCCTCACACGTACGCTCACCCTAAACCATTGTCGTACCCTCACCTGGACCTTAAACCGACCCTGTCCCCTAACCCTAACCATAGCCCGGACCCTAATCCTAACCCTTCCCCAAAGCCTTACCCTCACCCGTCCCCTAATCCTAACCCGTACCCTAACACTAACCCGTGCCCTCACACCTACGTTCACCGTAAACCGTTGTCGTACCCTCACCTGGACCCTAAACCGTCCCCGTCCCCTAACCCTAACCCTAGCCCGAACCCTAACCCTAACCCTTTGCCGAAGCCTTACCCTCACCCGTCCCCTAATCCTAACCCGTACGCTAACACTACCCCATGTCCTCACACGTACGCTCACCTAAACCGTTGTCGTACCATCACCTGGACCATAAACCTTCCCCGTCACCTAACCCTAAACCTAGCCCGAACCCTAAGCCTAACCCTTCCCCGAAGCCTTACCCTCACCGTCCCCTAATCCTAACCCGTACGCTAACACTAACCCGTGCCCTCACATGTACGCTCACCCTAAACCGTTGTCGTACCCTCACCTGGACCCTAAACCGTCCCCGTTCCCTAACCCTAACCCTAGCCCAAACCCTAACCCTAAACCTTCCCCGAAACCTTGCCCACGCACGTACGCTCACCCTCAACTGTTGTCGTACCCTCACCTGGACCCTAAACCGTGCCGGTCCCCTAACCCTAACTTTACCACGAACCCTAACCCTAACCATTCCCCGATGCCTTACCATTACCCGTCCACTAATCGTAACTCGTACGCTAACACTAAACCTTGCCCTCACACGTACGCTCACCCTAAACCGTTGTCGTACCCTCACCTGGACCCGAAACCGTCCAGGTCCCCTAACCCTAACCCTAGCCCGAACACTACCCTAACCCTTCCCCGAAGACTTACCCTCACCCGGACCCTAAACCGTCCCATAAACCTAACCCTAACCCTAGCCCGAACCCTAACCCTAACCCTTCCCCGAAGCCTTACCCTAACCCATTCCCTAATCGTAACCCGTACGCTAACACTAACCCGTGCCCTCACATTTATGCTCACCCTAAACCGTTGTTGTACACTTACCTGGACCCTAAACCATCCCTGTCCCCTAACCCTAACCCTAGCCCGAACCCTAACCCTAAATTTTCCCCGAAGCCTTACCCTATCCCGTCCCTTAATCCTAACCCGTACGCTAACACTAACCCGTGCCCTCACACGTACGCTCAACCTAAACCGTTCTCGTACACTCATCTGGACTCTAAACCGTACCCGTCCCCTAACCCTAACCCTAGCCCGAACCCTAACCCTAACCCTTGCCCGAAGCCTTACCCTCAACCGTCCCCTAATCGTAACCCGTACGCTAACACTAACCCATGCCCTCACACGTACGCTCACCCAAAACCGTTGTCGTACCCTCACCTGGACCCTAAACCATCCCCGTCCCCTAACGCTAACCCTAACACTAACCCTAAACCGTCCCCGTCCCATAACCCTAAACCTAGCCCGAACCCTAGCCCTAACCCTTCCCCGAAGCCTTACCCTACCTGTCCCCTAATCCTAACCCGTATACTAACACTAACCCGTGCCCTCACACATACGCACACCCTAAACCATTGTCGTACCCTCACCTGGACCCTAAACCGTCCCCGTCTCCTAACCCTAACCCTAGCCCGAACCCTAACCCTAACCCTTTCCAGAAGCCTTACCCTCACCCGTGCCCTAATCCTAACCCATACGGTGACACTAACCCGTCCCCTCACACGTAACCTCACCCAAAACCGTTGTCGTACCCTCACCCGGACACTAAACCGTCCCCGTCCCCTAACCCTAACCCTAGCCCGAACACTAACCCTAACCCTTCCCCGAAGCCTTACACTCACCCGGTCCCTAAACCGTCTCTGTCCCCTAACCCTAACCCTAGCCCAAACCCTAAAACTTTCCCGAAGCCTTACCCTAACCCATCCCCTATCTTAACCCGTACATTAACACTAACCCGTGCCCTCACATGTACGCTCACCCTAAACCGTTGTCGTACCCTGACCTGGACCCAAAACGTCCCCGTCCCCAAACCCTAAATCTAGACCGAACCCTAACCCTAACCCTTCCCCGAAACCTTACCCTCACCCGTCCCCTAATCCTAACCAGTACGCTAACACTAACCCTTGCCCTCACACGTACGCTCACCCTAAACCGTTGTCGTACACTCACCTGGACCCTAAACTGTCCCCGTCCCCTATACCTAACCCTAGCCCGAACCCTAACCTTAACCCTTCCCAGAAGCCTTACCCTCACCCATCCCCAAATCCTAACCCATACGCTAACACTAACCAGTGCCCACACACGTACGCTCACCCTAAAACGTTGTCGTACCCTCACCTGGACCCTAAACCGTCCCCGTCCCCTAACCCTAACCCTAGCCCAAACCCTAACCCTAACCCTTCCCAGAAGCCTTACCCTACCCGTCCCCTAATCCTAACCCGTACAGTAACACTAACCCATGCCCTAACACGTACGCTCACCCTAAACGGTTTTCGTACACTCACCTGGACCCTAAACCGTCCCCGTCCCCAAACCCTAGCCCGAACACTAACCCTAACCCTTCCCCAAAGCCTTACACTCAACCGGACCTTAAACCGTCTCCGTCTCCTAACCGTAACCCTAGCCCGAACCCTAACCCTAACCCTTGCCCGAAGCCTTACACTATCCCGTCCCCTAATCCTAACCCGTACGCTAACACTAACTCGTGTCCTCACATGTTCGCTCACCCTAAACCGTTGTCGTACCCTCACCTGGACCCTAAACCGTCCCCGTCCCCGAACCCTAACCCTAGCCCGAACCCTAACCCTAACCCTTCCCCGAACCCTTACCGTCACCCGTCCCCTAATCCTAACCCGTACGCTAACACTAACCCGTGACCTCACACGTACGCTCACCCTAAACCGTTGTTGTACCCTCACCTGGACCCTAAACCGTCCCTGTCCCCTAACCCTAACTCTAGCCCGAACCCTAAACCTAACCCTTCCCTGAAGCCTTACTTTCACAGGAACCTAATCCTAACCCGTACGCTAACACTAACCCGTGCCCTAACACGTACGCGCACCATAAACAATTGTCGTATCCTCACCTGGACCCTAAGCGTCCCCGTCCCCTAACCCTAACCCTAGCCCGAACCCTAACCCTAACCCTTCCCCGGAGCCTTACCCTCACCCGTCCCCTAATCCTAACCCTTACGCTAACACTAACCCGTTTCCTCACACGTATGCTCACCCAAAACCGTTGTCGTACCCTCACCTGGACCCTAAACCGTCCCTGTCCCCTAACCCTAACCCTAGCCCGAACCCTAACCCTAACACTTCCCCAAAGCCTTACCCTCACTCGACCCCTAATCCTAACCCGTACGCTGAAACTAACCCGTGCCCTCACACGTACACTCACCCTAAACCGTTGTCGTACCCTCACCTGGACCCTAAACCGTCCCCATCCCCTAACCGTAACCCTAACCATAATCATTCCCTGAAGACTTACCCTCATCCGTTCCGTAATCCTAACCCGTACCCTAACATTAACCCATGCCCTCACACGTACGCTCACCCTAAACCGCGGTCATACCCTCACCTCGACCGTAAACCGTCCCAGTCCCGTAACCCTAACCGTAGCCCGAACCCTAACCCTAAGCCTTCCCCGAATCCTTACCCTCATCCAACCCCTAATCCTAACCCGTATGCTAACACTAACCCTTGCCCTCATCATACGCTCACCCTAAACCGTTGTCGTACACTCACCTGGACCGTAAACTGTCCCCGTCCCCTATCCCTAACCCTAGCCCGAACCCTAACCTTAACCCTTCCCAGAAGCCTTACCCTCACCCATCTCCAAATCCTAACCCGTACGCTAACACTAACCAGTGCCCACACACGTACGCTCACCCTAAAACGTTGTCGTACCCTCACCTGGACCCTAAACAGTCCCTGTCCCCTAACCCTAACCCTAGCCCAAATCCTAACCCTAACCCTTCCCCGAAGCCTTACCCTACCCGTCCCCTAATCCTAACCCGTACAGTAACACTAACCCATGCCCTAACACGTACGCTCACCCTAAACGGTTTTCATACCCTCACTTGGACCCTAAACCTTCCCCATCCCCTAACCCTAGCCCGAACACTAACCCTTACCCTTCCCAGAAGCCTTACACTCACCCGGACCCTAAACCGTCCCCGTCTCCTAACCGTAACCCTAGCCCGAACCCTAAACCTTACCCTTGCCCGAAGCCTTACCCTAACCCGTCCCCTAATCCTAACCCGTACGCTAACACTAACCCGTGCCCTCACACGTACGCTCACCCTAAACCGTTGTTGTACCCTCACCTGGACCCTAAACCGTCCCTGTCCCCTAACCCTAACCCTAGCCCGAACCCTAAACCTAACCCTTCCCCGAAGCCTTACCTTCACAGGAACCTAATCCTAACCCGTACGCTAACACTAACCCGTGCCCTCACTCGTACGCGCACCCTAAACCATTGTCGTATCCTCACCTGGACCCTAAGCGTCCCCGTCCCCTAACCCTAACCCTAGCCCGAACCCTAACCCTAACACTTCCCCGAAGCCTTACCCTCACCCGTCCCCTAATCCTAACCCGTACGATAACACTAACCCGTGCCCTCACACGTACACTCACCCTAAACAGTTGTCGTACCCTCACCTGGACCCTAAACCTTCCCCGTCCCCTAACCCTAACCCTAGCCCGAACCCTAACCATAATCATTCCCTGAAGACTTACCCTCACCCGTTCCCTAATCCTAACCCGTACCCTAACACTAACCCATGCCCTCACACGTACGCTCACCTTAAACCGCGGTCGTACCCTCACCTCGACCCTAAACCGTCCCCGTCCCCTAACCCTATCACTATCCCAAACCCTAAACCTAACCCTTCCGTGAAGCCTTACCCCACCCGTCCCCTAATCCTAACCCGTACAGTAACACTAACCCGTGACCTCACAGATACGCTCATCCTAAACCGTTGTCGTACCCTCACCTGGAACCTAAACTGTCCGCGTCCCCTAACCCTAAACCTACCCCGAACCCAAACCCGAACCAGTCCCCGAAGCCTTACCATCACAGGACCCTTAACCCTAACCCGTACGCTAACACTAACCCGTGCCCTCACACGTACGCTCAACCTAAACCGTTGTCGTACCCTCACCTGGACCCTAAATCGTCCCCGTCCCCTAACCCTAACACTAGCCCAAACCCTAAACCTAACCCTTCCCCGAAGCCTTACCCTACCCATCCCCTAATCCTAACCCGTACAGTAACACTAACCCGTGCCCTCACACGTACGCTCACCCTAAACCGTTGTCGTACACTCACCTGGACCCTAAACTGTCCCCGTCCCCTATCCCTAACCCTAGCCCGAACCCTAACCTTAACCCTTCCCAGAAGCCTTACCCTCACCCGTCCCCAAATCCTAACCCGTACGCTAACACTAACCAGTGCCCACACACGTACGCTCACCCTAAAACGTTGTCATACCCTCAGCTGCACCCTAAACCGTCCCCGTCCCCTAACCCTAACCCTAGCCCAAACCCTAACCCTAACCCTTCCCCGAAGCGTTTCCCTACCCGTCCCCTAATCCTTACCCGTACAGTAACACTAACCCATGCCCTAACACGTATGCTCACCCTAAACGGTTTTCGTACCCTCACCTGGACCTTAAACCGTCCCCGTCCCCTAACCCTAGCCCGAACACTAACCCTAACCCTTCCCCAAAGCCTTACACTCACCCGGACCCTAAATCGTCCCCGTCTCCTAACCGTAACCCTAGCCTGAACCCTAACCCTAACTCTTGCCCGAAGCCTTACCCTAAACCGTCCCCTAATCCTAACCCGTACGCTAACACTAACTCGTGCCCTCACACGTTCGCTCACCCTAAACCGTTGTCGTACGCTCACGTGGACCCTAAACAGTACCCGTCCCAGAACCCTAACCCTAGCCTGAACCCTAACCCTAACCCTTCCCCGAAGCCTTACCCTCACCCGTCCCCTAATCCTAACCCTTACGCTAACACTAACCCGTTTCCTCACAGGTATGCTCACCCTAAACCGTTGTCGTACCCTCACCTGTACCCTAAACCGTCCCCGTCCCCTAACCCTAACCCTAGTCCGAACCCTAACCCTAACACTTCCCCGAAGCCTTACCCTCACCCGTCCCCTAATCCTGACCCGTACGCTAACCCTTGCCCTCACACGTACGCTCACCCTAAACCCTTGTCGTACCATCACCTGGACCCTAAACCGTCCCCGTCCCCTAACCCTAACCCTAGCCCCAACCCTAACCCTAACCCTTCCCAGAAGCCTTACCCTCAACCGTCCTCTAATCCTAACCCGTACGCTAAGACTAACCCATGCCCTCACACGTACGCTCACCCTAAACCGTTGTCGTACCCTCACGTGGACCCTAAACCGTCCCCGTCCCCTAACCATAACCCTTGCCCGAACCCTAACTCTAACCCTTCCCCAAGCCTTACCCTCTTCCGTCCCCTAATCTCAACCGTACGCTAACACTAACCCGTGCACTCACACGTACGCTCACCCTAAACCATTGTCGTACCCTCACCTGGACCCTAAACCGTCCCCGTTCCTTAACCCTAACACTTCCCCGAAGCCTTACCCTCTCCCGTCCCCTAATCCTAACCCGTACGCTAACACTAACCCATGCCATCAAATGTACGCTCACCCTATACAGTTTTCGTACACTCACCTGGACCCTAAACCGTTCCCGTCTCCTAACCCTAACCCTAGACTGAACCCTAGCCCTAACCCTTCCCCGAACCCTTACCCTAACCCGTCCCCTAATCCTAACCCGTACGCTAACATAACCCATGCCTTCAAACGTACGCTCACCCCAAACCGTTGTCGTACCCTCACCTGGACCCTAAACCGTCCTCGTCCCCTAGCCCTAACCCTAGCCCAAGCCCTAACCCTAAACCTTCCCCGAAGCCTTACACTAACCCGTCCCCTAATCCTAACCCGAACGCTAACACTAACCCGTGCCCTCACATGTACGCTCACACTAAACCGTTGTCGTACCCTCACCTGGACCCTAAACATTCCCCTTCTCCTAACCCTAACCCTAGCCCAAACCCTAACCCTAACCATTCCTCGAAGCCTAACCCTACCCGTCCCCTAATCCTAACCCGTACGGTAACTCTAACCCATGCCCGCACACGTACGCTCACCCTAAACCGTTGTAGTACCCTCACCTGGACCCTAAACCGTCCCCGTCACCTAACCTTAACCCTAACCCGAACACTAACCCTAACCCTTCCCTGAAGCCTTACCCTCACCTGGACCCTAAACCGTCCCCATCCCCTACCTCTAACCCTAGCCCGAACGCTAACCCTAACCCTTCTCCGAAGCCTTAACCTAACCCGTCCCCTAATCCTAGGCCGTACGCTAACACTAACCCGTGCCCTCACACGTACGCTCACCATAAAACGTTGTCATACCCTCACCGGGGCCCTAAACCATCCCCGTCCGCTAACCCTAACCCTAGCCCGAACCCTAACCCTAACCCTTCCCCTAAGCCTTACCCTAACACGTCCCCTAATCCTAACCCGTACTCTAACACTACCCCTTGCCCTCACAATTAAGCTCACCGTAAACCATTGTCATACCCTCACCTGGACGCTAAACCGTCCCCGTCCCCTAACCCTAACCCTAGCCCGAACCCTAACCCTAACCCTTTCCCAAAGCCTTACCCTAACCCGTCCTCTAATCCTAACCCATACACTAACACTAAACCGTGCCCTTACAAGTACGCTCACCCTAAACCGTTGTCGTACCCTCACCTGGACCCTAAACCGTCCCCGTCCCCGAACCCTAACCCTAACCGAACCCTAAACCTAACCCTTCCCCGAAGCCTTACCCTAAACCGTCCCCTAATCGTAACCCGTATGCTAACACAAACCCGTGCCCTCACACGTACGATCAACCTAAACCGTTGTCGTACCCTCACCTGGACCCTAAACCGTCCCCGTCCCTTAACCCTAACCCTAGCCCGAACCCTAACCTTTACCCTTCCCTGAAACCTTACCCTAACCCGTCACCTAATCCTAACCCGTACGCTAACACTAACCCGTGCCCTCAAACGTACGCTCAACCTAAACCGTTGTCGTACCCTCACCTGGACCCTAAACCGTCCCCATCCCCTAACCCTAACCCTAGCCCGAACCCTAAACCTAACCCTTCCCCGAAACCTTGCCCTAACCCGTCCCCTAATCCTAACCCATACGCTAACACAAACCCGTGCTCTCACACGTACGATCAACCAAAACCGTTGTCGTACCCTCACCTGGACCCTAAACCGTCCCCGTCCCCTAACCCTAACCCTAGCCCGAACCCTAACCCTAACCCTTCCCTGAAGCCTTACCCTAACCCGTCCCCTAATCCTAACCCGTACGCTAACACTAACCCGTGCCCTCACACGTACACTCACCCTAAACCATTGTCGTAACCTCACCTGGACCCTAAACTGTCCCTGTCCCCTAACCTTAACCCTAGCCCGAACCCTAACCCTAACCCTTCCCCGAAGCCTTACACTAACCCTTCCCCTAATGCCAACCCGTACACTAACACTAACCAGTGCTCTCACACGTACGCTCACCATAAACCGTTGTCGTACCCTCACCTGGACCCTAAACCGTCCCCGTCCCCTAACCATAACCCTAGCCCGAACCGTAACCCTAACCCTTCCCCGAAGCTTTACCCTCACCTGTCCCCTAATCCTAACCCGTATGCAAACACTAACCCATACCCTCACACGTACGCTCACCCTAAACCGTTGTCGTACCCTCACCTGGAACCTATACCGTCCCCGTCCCCTAACCCTAACCCTAGCCTTACACTAACCCTAACCCTTCCCCGAAGCCTTACACTCACCCGGACCCTAAACCGTCCCCGTCCCCTAACACGAACCCTAGCCCGACCCCTAACCCTAACCCTTCCCCGAAGCCTTACCCTAACCTCTCCTCTAATCCTAACCCTTACACTAACATAACCTGTGCCCTCACACGTACGCTCACCGTAAACCATTGTCATACCCTCACCTGGACCCTTAACCGTCCCCGTCCCCTAACCCTAACTCTAACCCTAACCCTAAGCCTAACTGTCCCCGTCCCCGTCCCCTAACCCTAGCCCGAACCCTAACCCTAACCATTCCCCGAAGCCTTACACTCACCCATTCCATAATTCTAACCTTTACGCTAACACTAACCTGTGCCCTCACACGTACGCTCACCCTAAACTTTTGTCGTACTCTTACCTGGACCCTAAACCTTCCCCGTCCCCTAACCCTAACCCTAGTCCGAACCCTAACCCTAACCCTTCCCTGAAGCCTTACCCTAACCTGGCCCCTACTCCTAACCCGTACGGTAACACTAACCCGTGCCCTCACACATACGCTCACCGTAAACCGTTGTCATACCCTAACTTGTCCCCTAATCCGTCCCCATCCCCTAACCTAACCCTAAACCTAACCGTAACCCTAACACTTACCCGAAGCCTTTCCCTAACCCGTCCGCGAATCCTAATCCGTATGCTAACAGGAACCCATGCCCTCACACGTACGCTCACCTTAAACCGTTGTCGTACACTAACCTGTCCCCTAAACCGTCCCCATCCCCGTCCCCTAACCCGAACCCTAACCCGAACCCAAACCCTTACCTGAAGCCTTACCCTAACCCGTCCCCTAATCCTAACCCGTATGCTAACACTAACCCGTGCCCTCACACGTACACTCAGCCTAAACCGTTGTCATACCCTAACCTGTCCCCTAAACCGTCCCCGTCCCCTAACCCAAACCCTAACCCTAACCCTAACTCTTACCAGAAGCCTTGCCCTAACCCGTCCCCTAACCCTAACCCGTACGCTAACACTAAGCCATGCCCTCACCCTTACGCTCAATATAAACTGTTGTCGTACCCTAACCTGTACCCTAAACCGTCCCCATCCCCTAACCCTAACCCTAACCGTAACCCTACCCCTAAACCTTACTGGTAGCCTTACCCTAAACCGTCCCCTAATCCTAACCCATATGCTAACACTAACACATGCCCTCACACGTACGCTCACATTAACCGTTGTCGTATGCTAACCTGTACCCTAAACCGTCCCCGTCCCCTAACCCTAACCCTAACCCTAACCCGTCCCCTAATCCATATCCGAACGCTAACACTAACACGTGTCCTCACACATACGCTCACCCTAAACAGTTGTCGTACCCTAACCTGTCCCCGAAACTGTCCCAGTCCCCTAACCCTAGCCCTAACCCTAACCCTTCCCCGAAGCCTTACCCTCACCCGTCCCCTAACTGTAACCCGTACCATAAAACTAACCCGTGCCATCACACGTACGCTCACCCTAAACCGTTGTCATTCCCTCACCTGGACCCTAAACCGTCCCCTAACCATAACCCTAACCCTAGCCCGAACCCTAACCCTAACCCTTCCCAGATGCCTTACCATAACCCGTCCGCTAATCCTAATCCGTACGCTAACACTATCCTGTGCCCTCACACGTATGCTCACCCTAAACCGTTTTAGTACCCTCACCTGGACCCTAAACCATCCCCGTCACGTAACCCTAACCCTAGCTCGAACCCTAACCCTAACACTTCCCCGAAGCCTTACCCTAACCCGTCCCCTAATACTAACCCGTACGCTAACAATAACCCATGCCCTCACACGTACGATCAACCTAAACCACTATTTACCCTCACCTGTACCCTAAACCATCCCCATTCCCTAACCATAACCCTAGCCCAAACCCTAACCCTAACCCTTCCCCGAAATTTTACCATAACCCGTCCCCTAATCCTAACCTGTACGCTAACAGTAACCTCTGCCGTCACCTGTACGCTCACCCTAAACCATAGTCATACCCTCACGTTTACCCTAAACCATCCCCATCCCCTAACCCTAACCCTAGCCCGAACCCTAACCCTAACCCTTCCCTGAAGCCTTACCCTAAACCGTGCCCTAATCCTAACCCGTACGCTAACACTAACCCATGCCCTCACATGTACGCTCACCCTAAACCATTGTCGTACCCTCACCTGGACCCTAAACCATCCCCGTCCCCTAACCCTAACCCTAGCCCGAACCCTAACCCTAACCCTTCCTCAAACGCTTACCCTCACCTGTCCCCTAATCCTAATGCGTACGCTAACACTAACCCCTGCCCTCACACGTACGCTCACCCTAAACCGTTGTCGTACCCTCACCTGGAACCTAAACCGTCCCCATCCCCTAACCCTAACCCTAGCCCGAACCCTATCCCTAACCCTTCCCAGAAGCCTTACCCTCACCCGTCCCCTAATCCTAACCCGTACGCTAACACTAACCCGTGCCCTCACACGTACGCTCACCAAAAACCGTTGTCATACCCTAACTTGTCCCCTAATCCGTCCGCATCCCCTACCCTAACCCTAACCCTAACCGTAACCCTAACACTTACCCGAAGCCTTACCCTAACCCGTCCCCGAATCCTAACCCGTATGCTAACACTAACCTGTGCCCTCACACGTACACTCAACCTAAACCGTTGTCATACCCTAACCTGTCCCCTAAACCGTCCCCGTCCCCTAACCCAAACCCTAACCCTAACACTTACCCGAAGCCTTGCCCTAACCCGTCGCCTAATCCTAACCCGTACGCTAACACTAAGCCATGCCCTCAAACTTACGCTCAACATAAACTGTTGTCGTACCCTAACCTGTACCCTAAACCGTCCCCATCCCCTAACCCTAAGCCTAACCGTAACCCTAACCCTAACCCTTACTCATAGCCTTACCCCAAACCGTCCCCTTATCTTAACCCATACGCTAACACTAACACATGCCCTCACACGTACGCTCACATTAACCGTTGTCGTACCCTAACCTGTACCCTAAACCGTCCCCGTTCCCTAACCCTAACCCTAACCCTAACCCTAACCCGTCCCCTAATCCTAATCCGTACGCTAACACTAACCCGTGTCCTCACACATACGCTCACCCTAAACCGTTGTCGTACCCTAACCTGTCCCCTAAACTGTCCCCGTCCCCTAACCCTAGCCCTAACCCTAACCCTTACCCGAAGCTTTACCCTAACCAGTCCCCTAATCCTAACCCGTACGCTAACAGTAACGCGTGCCCTCACACGTACGCTCACCCTAAATCGTTGTTGTACACTAACGGTCCCCTAAACCGTCCCCGTCCCCTAACCCTAACCGTACCCCTTACCCGAAGCCTTACCCTAACCCGTCCGCTAATCCTAAAACGTACGCTAACACTAACCCGTGCCCTCACACGTACGCTCACCCTAAACCGTTGTCGTACCCTAACATGTCCCCTAAACCATCCCCGTGCCCGTCCCCGTCCCCTAACCCTAACCCCAACCCCAACCCCAACCCTAAACCTAACACTAACCATATCCCTAACCCTCTAACCCTAACCGTAACCCTAACCCTAACCCTAACCACCTAGCACTCTAACCCTAAACCTAACCATAACCCTAACTCATAATCCTAAACCTAACACTAACCCTAACCCTAAATCCTAACCCTAAACCCTAACCCTAACCCTTACCTGTGCCCTAATCCTAAACCTAACCCTACCCCTCTAACCCTGACACATGCCCTAACCCTAACCAGTGCCCTAACCATAACCAGTGCCCTAACCTTAACCCGTTCCCTAACCGTAACCCTAACCCGTGCCCTAACAGTAACCCGTGCCCTCACACGTACGCACACCCTAAACTGTTGGCATACCCTAATCTGTACCCTAAACCATCCCCGTCCCCGTCCCCTAACCCTAACCCTAACCCTAGCACTTACCCGAAGCCTTACCCTACCCATCCCCTAATCGCAACCTGTAGGCTAACACTAACCCGTACCCTAACTCGTACGTTCACCCTAACCGTTGTCGTACCCTAACCTGTACCCTAAACTGTCCCCGTCTCCTAACCCTAACACTTACCCGAAGTCTTACCCTAACCCGTCCCCTAATCCTAACCCGTACGCTTAGACTAACACATACCCCAACAAATACGCTCACCCTAAACTGTTGTCATACCCTAACCTGTACCCTAAACCGTCCCCTAACCCTAACCTTAACCCGAACGCTAACCGTTACCTGCAGTCTTACCCTAATCCGTCTCCTAATCGTAACCTGTACGCTAACACTAACCCATACCCTAACACGTATGCTCACCCTAAAAAATTGTCGTACCCTATCATGTACCCTAAACCATCCCCGTCTCCTAACCGTAACCCTAACCCTCACCCTAACACTTACTCGAAGCCTTACCCTAACCCGTCAGCTAATCCTAATCCGTATGCTAACACTAACCTGTACCCTAACACGTATGCTCACCCTAAACCATTGTCGTACTCTAAACTGTAACCTAAACCGTCCCCATCCCCTAACCGTAACCCTAACCCTAACCCTTACCCGAAGCCTTACCCTAACCCGTCCCCTAATCCTAACCCGTACACTACCACTAACCCATACTCTAACACGTACCCTCACCCTAAACCGTTGTCGTACGCAAACCTGTACCCTAAACCGTCCCCGTCCCCTAACCCTACCCTAAACCTAACCCTTACCCGAAGCCTTACCCTAACCCGTCCCCTAATCATAACCAGTACGCTAACACTAACCCATACCCTAACACGTACGCTCACCCTAAACCTTTGTTGTACCCTAACCTGTACCGTAAACCGTCCCCATCCCCTAACCCTAACCCTTACCCGAATCCTTACCCTAACCCGTCCCCTAATCCTAACCCGTACGCTAAACTAACCCATACCCTAACACGTACGCTCACCTTAAACCGTTTTCGTACCCTAACCTGTACCCTAAACCATCCCCGTCCCCTAACCTTAACCTTTACCTGCAGCCTTACCTTAACCTGTCCCCTGATCCTAACCCGTATGCTAACCCTAACCCATGCCCTAACACGTACACTCACCCTAAACCATCGTCGTTCCCTAACCTGTACCCTAAACCTTCCCAGTCCCCTAATCCTAACCTTAAACTTCACCTGAAGCCTTGCCCTAACCCGTCCCCTAATTCTAACCCGTATGCTAACACTAACCCGTACCCTAACACCTACGCTCACCCTAAACTCTTGTCGTACCCTAACCTGTACCCTAAACGTTCCCCATCCCCTAACCCTATCCTTAACCCTTACCCGAAGTCTTACCCTATCCGGTCCCCTAATCCTAACCCATATGCTAACTCTAACGTATACCCTAACACGAATGCTAACTCTCAACCTTTGTCATACCCTAAACTGTTCCCTAAACGGTCGCGTCCCCTTTCCCTAACGCTAACCGTAACCCTTACCCGAAGCCTTACCCTAACCCGTCCCCTAATCCTAACCTGTACGCTAACACTAACCCTTACCCTTACATGTACACTATCCCTAAACCGTTGTCATACCCTAACCTCTACCCTAAACCGTCCCCGTTCCCTTACCATAACCCTAACCCGAAGCATTACCCTAACACTTACCCTAATCCTAAATGGTACACTAACACTGACCTGTACCCTAACACTTTCACTCACCCTAAACCATTGTTGCATCCTAAACCATACCCGTTCCCTAACCCTAACCTTAACCCTAACCCTAAACCCACTTATAGCACTATAGCTCAGGAAAATTAAAATAACAAGAAACAACCACCCCAAAGTTTAGGGCTGCTCTGTTTACAAGAGCCTCGACTATGGTACAAATTAAATATCCTTGAAAGAGAGAAATGGATAAAGAAGTTTTCGTACTTATGTACAATGGAATATCACTCAGCAATGAAATCAATGTCGTCCGGCCCGTACAAGCATAATGAATGGATTTAGGTACAATGATTCAAAGGAAATAAGTCACACAGAAAAAGAAACTTATCATAAGATATCACTTATAGAGGGAATGTAAACTTGGCTACACATGAACTGAATTACAAAACAGAACAGAGTCTCACATTCAGAAAACAAACTTATGCTTTCTTAAGGGGAATGGTGAGTTGGGGTGCTACGTAAAACCAGAGATTGAAATTAGCACAGATACTATTCCATAAGCCAAATATGTAATAGACAAGATATACTCCTTGCTCAACAAATTAGACTCAACACCGCCTATTCACTGCAGAGGAATATATCTGACAATAAGAATATTAAAACATATGTATTTATATGTCTCCGTAAGAGAATCAAGTGTGTATAGAGCAGTATACACAGCCATGAAAATCAACTAAACCCCATTATTAAAATAAATTTCAAAAACAAAGACAGTGAAGGAGAGAAAGTTCTTAAATAATTCGTTCAGGGCTTGTGATGAAACTTGGATTTACCACATCTACACCCACAGCTGGGTGAGACATAAGGCAGGACATTTGGGGCTGAGAGGATTGGTGAGGTTCGGTGAGCAAATGGAGACCCTTTGAAGTAACACTGTATGCTACGCATTCCATGGATCCCAACTCTCCTGGTTTAAGGGATTCTTCCTACAGCTAAAACATGCATGGGAAACCCAGAGGATTGTACATCATGTGATCAGGCAACGTTTCTAAAACGCATCTCATTTTTTGTCCCTCGGTACACGGGTTCGTCATTCCAGATGCTTTACTAAAAATCTCCCCATGTGGAGAGTCTGTGCCTTAAAACTCCTGTTTAGCACAGTTAGCAGTTTCTGCAAAGGTTGAACGGGAATAGGGAGAACGAATGAGAGACTAGCTATAGGTGTTTGGACGGTCACATTTCACTCTAATTTCCCACCAGGAAGAGGAATTAACAAAAGGCTCAGCATGCCGTGATGAAACCAGATTAGGGCCTGAAGCAATCCTGTGGTGTTGCAGCCAGCTCACAAGAAAGCGAGTTGAAGAAAGGACCTCAGGGGCAGTGTAATTCATAAACCTGCAGAGTTATAAATGACAGCTATCGTCCAAAAATATATTGAGGTAAGACTGCGAAGAGAACTTGAAAGCACGGCACAATTGCAGGAAATATATTTCAGGAGGTAGATGGAAACTGCATTTAAAGCATATGAAAAGCAGCAGAACATCGACAATGATGCACTTGGCCAAAAAGGGCGTATGCGTTTTTTTCCTGAATACATGCAGGAAAAAACGCATACACTCTTTTTGTCCAAATAAGCAAGCCTGCAACGGAGATCTGCACTACAATGAAGTCTCACTTCCCACCGGTCAAAAGGGCTATTTGAAAAAAGTGTAAAAGCCAGAAAGGCAGGACAGGCCATGGAGAACAGGGAGCCTTTTTATGCTGATGGGCGGGATGTAAATGGCCAACAGCCACTCTGGAGAAGTGTATGGAGTTTCCTGAAACATCTAAAAAACAAAGCTACAGAGCTTAGGTTGCTTCCACCTATGGCCCTATAGCTTAGGAAAATTAAAATCAACAAGACACAGCCACCCCAAAGTTTAGGGTTGCTGTGTTTACAAGAACCTCAACTACGGTACAATTTAAATATCCCAGAAAGAGGAAAATGGATAAAGAAGTTGTGGTACTTATGTACAATGGAATATCACTCAGCAATGAAATCAATATCATCAGGCCCCTAGGAGCATAATGAGTGGATTTAGGTACGATGATTCTAAGGAAATAAGTCACACACAAAAAGAAACTAGTCATAAGATATCACTTATAGAGGGAATGTAAACTTGGCTACACATGAACTGAATTACAAAACAGAACAGAGTCTCACATTTAGAAAACAAACATGTTTGCTTAAGGGGAAAGGTGAGTTGGGGTGCTGCATAAATCCAGAGATTGAAATGAGCACAGCCACCGTTCCATAAGCCAAATATATAATAGACAAGACCTACTCCTTGCTCAACGAAGTGGACTCAACACCCCCTATTCACCACAGAGGAATATATCTGACTAGTAAGAATCTTAAAATCTATGTATTTATATGTCTCCATAAGAGAATCAAGTGTGTGTAGAGACGCATAAACACAGCAGTGAAAATCAGTTCAACCCCATTATAAAACTAAACTTCAAAAACAAAACACAAAGACAGTGAGAGAGAGAGAAATTCTTAAATAATTCGTTCAGGCTTGTGATGAAACCTGGATTTACCACATCTACACCCACAGCTGGGTGAGACATAAAGCTGGACACTTGGGGCTGATAGGATTGGTGAGGTTCGGTGAGCAAATTCAGACCCTTTGAAGTCATATTGCACGGTACCCATTCCATGGGTCCCAACTCTCCAGGTTTAAGGGATTCTTCCTTCAGCTAAAACATGCATGGGGAACACAGAGGATGGTTCACCGTGTGATCAGGAAACGTTTTAAATGCATCTCAGTTTTCATCCCCTGGCATTCGGGTTCACCATTCCAGACACTTTACTAACAGTCTCCCCACTTGGAGAGTCAGTGCCTTAAACCTCCTGTTTGGCCCAGTTTGCAATTTCTGCAGAAGATGAACAGGATTAGGGAGAACCAATGAGAGACTAGCTGGAGGTGTCTGCACGGGCAAATTTAACTCTCATTTCCCACCAGGAAGAGGATTTAACCAAAGGCTCAGTGTTCCGTGCCGGAACGAGATTAGGGCTTGAAACAATCCTGCAGTTTTGCGGCCAGCTCACAAGAAAGCGAGTTGAAGAAAGGAGCTCAGGGGCACTGTAATTCACAAAGCTGCAGAGTTATAAATGACAGCTATCGTCCAAAAATATATTGAAGTAAGGCTGCAAAGAGGACGTGAAAGCGGGGCAGAATTGCAGGAAACCGATTTCAGGATGTAGACTGGAATTGCATTTAAAGCATAGGAAAAGAGGCAGAACGTTGACAATGATGCACTTGGCCAAAAAGGGCTTATCCGTTTTTTCTGAATATATTCAGGAAAAAAACGAATACGCCCTTTTTGACCAACCAAGTAAGCTTGCAAAGGAAATCTGCCCTACAATGAAGTCTCACTTTCCCCCGTTCAAAAGGGCCATCTGAAAATAGTGTAAAATCCAGAAAGGCAGGCCAGGCCATGGAGAACTGGGAGCCTTTTTATGCTGATGGGCGGGATGTAAATTGCCAACAGCCACTCTGGACAAGTGTATGGTGTTTCCTGAAACATCTAAAAACCAGAGCAACAGAGCCTAGGGCACTTCCACTTCTGGTCCTATAGCTTAGAGAAATTAAAATCAAACAGACACAGCCACCCAAGTGTTTGGGACGGCTCTGTTTACAAGAACCTCGTTTACGGTACAAGTGAAATATCCCAGAAAGCGAAAAATGCATAAAGAAGTTGTGGTACTTACATACAATGCAATATCACTCAGCAATGAAATCTATGTCATCAGGCCCATAGCAGCATAATGAGTGGATTCAGGTACGATGATTCTAAGTGAAATAAGTCACACAGAAAAAGAAACATCATAAGGTATCACTACTACACGGAATGTAAACTTGGCTACACATGAACTGAATTACAAAACAGAACAGGGTCTCAAATTTAGAAAACCAACTTATGCTTGTTTAAGGGGAAAGGTGATTTGGGGTACTGCATAAAGCCAGAGACTGAAATTAGCACAGATACCGTTCCATAAGCCAAACATGTAATAGACAAGACCTACTCTTTGCTCAACGAAATGGACTCAACAATGAGGTATCACCTCACACCTGTTAGAATGGGCATCATCAGAAAATCTACAAACAACAAATGCTGGAAACGGTGTGGAGAAAAGGAACCCTCTTCCACTATTGTTGGGAGTATAAATTGATACAGTCACTATGGAGAACAATATGGTGTTTCTTAAAAAACTAACATCGAATTACCATATGATACAGCAATCCCAGTACTGGACATATACTTAGACAAAACCGTAAATCAAAATGAGACATTCACCGCAATGTTCATTGCATCACTATTTACAATATCGAGGTAATGGAAGCAACCTAAATGCCCATAGACAGATGAATGCATAAAGAAGTGGTACATATATAAAATGGAATATTACTAAGCCATAAAAGGAATGAAATTGGGTCATTTGTAGAGACGTCGATGGATCTAGATTCTGTCATACAGAGTGAAGTAAGTCAGAAAGAGAAAAACAAATCTTGCATATTCATGCATATATGTGGAACCTAGAACAATTGTACAGATTAACCGTTTTGCAAGGCATAAATAGAGCAACAGATTTGGACAACAAACGTATGGACACCAAGGGGGGGAAAGCTGTTGGGGGCGTGGTGGTGGGAGGAGTTGAGAGATTGGGATTGGCATGTATACATTTATATGTATAAAATAGATAACCAATAAGAACCTGCTGTATAAAACTATAAAATAAAATTCAAAATTAAAAAGAAATAAAATTTTAAAAAGTAAAACAGAAAAAAAATATTCCCTTTACATACATGTATTTATATGAATAAATTATTTCCATGCTTATATCTGTAAATACAAAAAAGACGAATAAAATCTACCTTGAACCAAAAACCAAAAAACGAAAAAAAATACCAGAACCCACCAGTTACACAGAGGAAAACCGTATCAGGGCACTTGCTCCAGTTGTAAACAATTCTGAAGTTGGTCAGTGGTGGGGAATCGTCTCCCATTCAGCCAGCAGCCCCCACGCAACAAGCGTCCTCATTGCAAAGCTGGGGGACCGAGCCGAGGCATCTGTGAGTAAACGAGAGCTGAGCCCCAGGCCAGTTGCTGCTGAATTGTTCCCACCCTTCCCAGGTAAAACACCTGAATATGTACAAGGACTTGAAAGCCTAGAGGAAGGGCCATAGAGCCACACGAGCGACAGCATGTCAGCCGACTTGGTGCCTGCAGGCCAGCCAGGATGGTCCTGGCCCTGGGTGCTCTTCTGGAAGATTTCCATTTCCCTGCCTGAGATACCCGTCCTGTCCCGGCCCCCACTGCTTTTTTCCTTCCTCATCTCTGCCCAGGGAGAAATTCCAGCGGCAGGTATGGGTGACACATCCTCTTCTTTAGCAGGTGGCAGCCTGGCAACTGCTGCAGAAAGTCCAACAGAGCCACACTCACACTGGGCCACCCACAAAGCCGTGGCCTCTCACTCCCTCCCACCAGCCCAGCCCCGAGACTGCTGACAGGGCAGAGAAAATGGCGTCAGGCACAGCTGCAGGGGCTCTTGCTGCCTGGAGCAGTGTTTATATTGATCTCAACCCAGGCACACCTGGGGAGGGCTGGCCGGCACAGTCAGGCTGCCCAGGTCAGCCAATCATCACCCCTCAGGGGCTCACAGTTGCAGAAAATGGAACTTGCTGAACCGGCCAGGTCCAAGGAACAGGTGTGGGCTCCTGACAATCAGGATAGACAAGGGGCTGCAGCTCTGGCTTGTTTTCTAATCATTTTATCCGGCCCATGAGTGGGAGACAACTTCAAGAAAACCCTCTCCTAATGAGAGGAACCCAGGAGTCAGGGAGAGGAGGGGTGGGTGATGGGTGGAGACAGAGGCCTGGTGCCCCGGGTGCACTGGAAGTCTCTGGAAGACCAGGTGGAGGGAGGCCACACAGAGTGATGCCCAGGGTCACAGACCTGTCGCAGCTGCTGTTTGTTAGTTCAAGTCCTGCTCTGAGGTGCTCTGTGTCAGCTCTGAGCGACAGGTGAGCTGGGGGTGCTCTGCAATGAGGGCTATGTGCACGGTTCCTGTGTGCCCAGCCCTGCCATGGTACCTGCAAGTGTAGCTCTGTATCCTGGGAGGGGCCTGACCACGAGAGCCCCATGGGCTGGGGTAGGGGTGGGGTACCTGCCCAGGTGAGCTCCATATCCTGGGATTGTCCTGACCACGAGAGCCCCATGGGCTGCTGGGGACCTGGTAAAGGATGTCAGGACAGTCAGTGAAGCCACCGAGATATACCTCCAGTTGTTCCTAATTCCTACACCCTGCTGGTCATTCTACCAACCACCAGGACATGGTATTCTGTATTAGTCTTCAATGATGCCTTCTTTTGTATTCCATTAGTCCCAGAGTCACAAGAAATTTTGGCTGGTGAGTGGCAGGACTCAACATACAACTAAAACAATACGTCCGGGCCGTCTTGCCTCGAGGGTTCAAAAATTCCCACACCATCTTTGGGGAAAGCTTAGCTAAAGACCTAAAAGTTCTACCTCTGGAAAAGGAAACCCTCCTTCAATATGCAGATGACATTCTGATCGCCAGCCCTACTAAGGAGGCCTCTGAACTACCAAGCCAATAAAGGATAGAAGTTGTCCAAGAAAAAGCTCAGATATCACAGACTGCGGTGACCTGCCTGGGCTTCATTCTCACAGAAGGTCGGAGAAGCCCATCCCAGGAAAGGGAAGAAACCATTTGCAGCCTTACCCCTTTCTAAAACTAGAAGACAGCTTAGGGGTTCCTGGGGAGGCCAGGGTTTGCTGCTTCTGGATCCCTAACTACAGTCTACTAGCTGGGCCTCTATATGAAACACTGAAAGGAAAAGATGATGATCCTTTTGAATAGAATCCAGAAGTGGCCTTTCAAGAATGGAAAGAGCAGTCAATTCAGACCCTTGCCCTGGAACTCCATAATTTAGCTAAACCCTTTGACCTTTACACTCCCAGTGAAAGGTGAATCGCCATTGGAGAATTAGTGCAAAAACTGGGACCACTTGAAATGGAACAACGCAAGAATGCCATCCAGGTAGGATAAACTATGGTCACCAAGGGGCTTGGCCCACTGCCACATCTGCCCAAGATACTGGTGGTATCTAAAATCCTGGAAATCAGCAGCTCAAAAGGCCACCTCCCTCCTAAGGGAAAAGGACCCCACCTGGTGATCCTAACCACCAACCATGCCCTGAAGTTGCAGGGCTCGCTCCGTGGGCACACCAACCTCAAGTGAGGAGGCCCTCCAACTCCAACATCCAGAGAGGTAACCGGGGGCAACGGGGCACCATGACGACTCCTGTGACCATCACTTGACCTGGAGTTTCCCTCATAAAACAACAAGAGTGTGTCCCAAAAGAGTAGACTACTGCTTGCAGGACTTACTGCACCCAGAGGGGAGATAATAATCTTGGCGTGGGAACTGTATATCACACTGTCACCATAGAAAAGCCTACAGACACCATGATGATTGTGGCCAATAAGACCGGCTGGACTCCTGTTTACTTCAAAAGGCTGTTGACTCAGTGACCATCATGGTCCTTGATCACCACTGACCCTGGACTGTCTGGGAGTTGAGGGGGCAGGGCTCTGACACCTGGTGCTGTTCTTACGTTAATTCAGGGGCCTAGTTGAAGAAAGCGCAGACTACTGGTCAGAGCATCTAGGCTGGCAGAAACGGTCAGCCTAAGGTGGCCGAACAAATGTGGGGCGGGGTGAAACCGGCCCCCACAGTGTCTCTGCACATCTCTTTCCTGGACACTGAAAGGTCATTAGAATCTATAACACTTCCAATTCTGGTGCTCAGGCGGACGAGCAGGGAGGTAGGCGGCCTGGGGACAATCAACGTCACCTGGAGGCTGCTGGGGAGAAGTTCTGACCCTCGCCCCTGGGTATGAGGGCTCCCAACTCAGCACTCAGCAGTTACAGAAGAAGGGTCTGCACCCTCAGCACTCCAAGAATGAGGAACGGGACAAAAGGCAAAGGAGGGGTTTGTCCCCAGCAGAGCCCATTAAAAATCCCTGGGAGATAAATATAGAATCTGGGCAATAAAGTAAAGTCTAACCTTTTTTATCCTTTGTGCTATGTCTAATTTCACGTGCTCCTAGGGTCCCGTGTGCAGAGGTTCCACACCTGGCACTTCAGACCAGATTTCCTAGTGCAGAATGGTGGGGCGACACCTCAGCTCCTGGGGCCCAGTGCAGACTCCGCGATATAGAGCCTGAGCTGCAGCCAACCCGGCCCTCGAGAGCTCCGCCCCCTCCCTCCCACTGATTCCGACAGGATCTCTACACACCAGCCCAGCCCACAGCCCACGGGGTAGCGCATGCTCTCACCTCTCCATTCTCTGATCAAAATATAAAGTTTCCTTTGCTTGTGAACCAAACTCAGTCTCGATCTGTTGGCCCCAATGACACTGGGCAGGGGGACACTTGTTGGGGTCCACTCTGGAGGATCAGTAACAGAAATTGAGACTATTGTAACTTCAATGAACAGATGTGTGAGCCAAACTGTAATTAACATAGAACAGTGTATAAGGCTCGGGTAAAATAAGATGTTTCTAACACTTCCATTGGATATTTTCATCACTTTATTATAAGCAAGTTCAGTGAAAAGGTTTGTCTTATTTGTCAGGTCAATATTAGAGAAACGAAGTGATTTCTATCCAAGGATGTACATCTAATAATCTTGGTTAAAGCTTCAATCTTGTTTTAAATGCTTTTCCATTGAAAATGATACCTCTCTTTCAGCTCCCCCATTTCTGAGAAGTATAAAATCTTATAATTTATTATTACCAAAGGGGAAAGGTGGGAGGAGGGATAAATTAACAGTTTGGGATTAACACATACACACTGCTATGTATAAAATAGATCATCAATAAGGAACTACTCTATAGCACAGGGAACTGCACTCAATATTTTGCAATAACCTATAAGGGGAAATAATCTGAAAAAGAATAGATATTTTTATTGACATCATCTATCAATGACAGTTAAAGTGTAACCTAAGGGAAGCTGGTGGTGAGTGCTTCTGACCCTGAAGACTTCAATCATCTAAAGTTTGGACTCTGTCTACTTCCCAAGGCCCTTAATGAACATATGTGTAGCCGTAGCTTAAAAAATTCCCCAGTTTGTGTTTCGGGGAGACACTGATTTTGAAAAAGCCCTGGTGTTCTCCTTACATGCACGGGACCCTTCCTACTGCTAAACATGCCTGTCACACCCAGAGGATGGTATACCGTCTGATCGGGAAGAGTTTGGAAAAGGCATCTCATCTCCTCATCTCCTGGTGCTCGGGTTCACCCCTCCAGCGTCTTTACTAACAGTCTCCCCACTTGGAGATGTCAGCACTGTCAGCATCCTGTTGCGTACAGTTTGGAATTTGTCCGGAGGATGAAGCGGAAGGATGAGGAACAATGAGAGACAAGTCCTAGGTGTTCGGACAGGCACATTTCACTCTAATTTCCAATCAGGAAGACGAATTGACCAAAGGCTAGGGTTGCCCATGGAAACAGAATAGGGCTTGAAGAAATCCTGCTGCTTTGTGGCCAGTTCCCATAAACACAAGTTGAACAATGGAACTCAGGGGCAGTAAAATTCACGAAACTGCAGAGTTGAAAATATCTATCACTGAAAAATGTCTTGAGGAAAGTCAGAGAAAAGGACTTGTAAGCAAGGGAGAATGGCAGGAAAGGGATTTGAAGAGGTAGAAAGGACTCGCCATTAAGCATAAGAAAAGGGGCTGAACATTGCCAACATTGCATTTGGCCAAAAAGGGTGTATGCATTTTTTTCTGTATATATTCAAGAAAAGGGCATACACTTTTTTAGCCAACCAAACAGGTGGGCGCTGGGAATCAATACTACAAAAGATATCACTTCGCATCCGTCAGAAGAGCCATCCTCATAAAGTGTAAACACCAGAAATGCAGGACAGGGCGAGGAGAAGAGGGAGCCCTGTGAGGCTTATAGTGGAAATGTATATTGCCAACGGCCACTCTGGAGAAGTGTATTGTGTTTACTAAAGCATCTAAAAAATGAGCTACAGAGCATAGGGCACTTGCAATCATGGGCGTATATCTTGGGAAAAACAAAAATCGAGAGGACACAGACACCCCAATGTTTACTGCCTCTCTGTTTAAAAGATCCTCAACTAGGATATAACTTAAATATCTCTGGAGGGAAAAAACGGATAGAGATGTGGTACTTATGTAGACTGGAATATTAGCCTGGAAATCAATGAAATATGACCAGTTGTAACAACTCTGGAGGAGTTACGTATGATCATTCTAAGTGACATAATTCAAAAAGATAAAGACACATATCATAAGATATCACTTAAAGGTGGAATCCAAAAGGGCTACATATGAAATAAATTACAAAACAAAAACATAGTCAAATGTGTAGAAAACCCACATAAGGCTGCTAAACGGAAAGGTGGGGAGGGGTGAGGCATTATCCAGGAGGTTGAAATTAGCAAAGATACCATTCCAAATACCAAATTGATAATCAACAATGCCTACACAGTAGCTAAACGAACTGCACTCAGCACACTCAAGTCACCGGAAAAGAATATATACGACTGGTAAGAATCTGAAAAAGAATTTATTGATGTCTCTCTGTACGTGAATCAAGTGGATGTACAGCAGCAAGAAACAGAGCTTTGAAAATCAGCTGTAACCAATATAATAATAAATTGAAAAAAATAAACGACAGAGAGACAGAGAAAACCTCTTACAACTTTTCCTCAGGGACGGTGATGCAACATGGATTGAACACATCTAGACCCACAGCAGGATGAGACATAAGGCTGGAAACTGTTTGCGCTAAGAGAAATGTGAGGTTGGGTGAGGAAACGCACACCCTTTAAAGTAATACTACCTGGTACTATTCAATGGGTCCCAAATATGCAGGTTCAAGGGATCTTCCTACAGCTAAAACATGCATGGGAAACCCAGTGGATGGTATACCATATGATCGGGAAAGGTTTCTAAAACGCACCTCAATTTTCCTCTCCTGGAGCACCGGATCGACATTCCAGCCACTTTACTAACAACATCGCCACATGGAGAGTCAATGCCTTTAAGTTCCTGTATCGCACAGTCTGCAGGGAGTGCAGAGGATGAGTGGGAATAGGGGGAACCAGCAAGAAACTAGCTGTAGCAGTTTCAATGGGCACATGTCACTCTAATTTCACATCAGGAAGAGGAATTAACCAAAGGCACAGCAAGGCACCCCAGAACAAGAATAGGGCCTGAAGCAATCCTGTGGTTATGAGGCAAGATCACAAAAATAAGAGCTGAAAAATGGAGCTCGGGCCACTGCAATTGAAAAACCTGCAGAGTTATAAAGGCCAACTATTTTCCAAAAGTAAATTGAGGTAAGGCTATGAAGAGGCATTGAAAGCAAGGCAGAATTGCAGGAAACCGATTTCAGGACGTAGACTGGAATTGCATTTAAAGCATAGGAAAAGAGGCAGAACGTCAACAATGATGCACTTGGCCAAAAAGGGCGTATCCGTTTTTTCCTGAATATATTCAAGAAAACACGCATACACACTTTTTGGCCAACCAAGCAAGCGTGCAATGGAAATCCACACTACAATGAAGTCTCACTTCCCCCCTGTCAAAACGGTCATCTGAAAAAAGTGTAAAATCCAGAAAGGCAGGACAGGACATGGAGAACAGGGAGCCTTGTTATGCTGATGGGCGGGATGTAAATTGCCAACAGCCACTCTGGACAAGTGTATGGTGTTTCCTGAAACATCTAAAAAACAGAGCAACAGAGCCTAGGGCACTTCCACTTATAGTCCTATAGCTTAGGGAAATTAAAATCTAAAAGACACAGCCACCCCAAAGTTTGGGACGGCTCTGTTTACAAGAACCTCGTTTACGGTACAAGTGAAATATCGAGAAAGCGAAAAATGCATAAAGAAGATGTGGTACTTAGGTACAATGCAATATCACTCAGCAATGAAATCTAAGTCATCAGGCCCATAGCAGCATAATGAGTGGATTCAGGTACGATGATTCTAAGTGAAATAAGTCACACAGAAAAAGAAACATCATAAGGTATCACTAATACACGGAATGTAAACTTGGCTACACATGAACTGAATTACAAAACAGAACAGGGTCTCAAAATTAGAAAACCAACTTATGCTTGCTTAAGGGGAAAGGTGAGTTGGGGTGCTGCATAAAACCAGAGATTGAAATTAGCACAGATGCCGTTCCATAAGCCAAATATGTAATAGACAAGACCTACTCCTTGCTCAACGAAATGGACTCAACACCCCATATTCAACGCCTAGAAATATACCTGACTAGCAAGAATATTAAAACCTATGGATTTATATGTCTCCATAAGAGAATCAAGTGTGTGCACAGTGGCATAAACGCAGCAGTGAAAATCAGCTAAATCCCATTATAAAAATAAATTTCTTAAACAAAACACAATGACAGTGAAATAGAGAGCAATTCTTAAATAATTCATTCAGGGCTTGTGATGCAACCTGGATTTACCACATCTACACCCAGAGCTGGGTGAAACATAGGGCTGGACACTTGGGGCTGATAGGATTGGTGAGGTTCGGTGAGCAAATGCAGACCCTTTGAAGTCATATTGCATGGTACCCATTCCATGGGTCCCAACTCTCCAGGTTTAAGGGATTCTTCCTTCAGCTAAAACATGCATGGGGAACCCAGAGTATGGTCCACCATGTGATCGGATAACGTTTTAAATTCATCTCAGTTTTCGTCCCATGGTACTCGGGTTCATCATTCCAGACGCTTTACTAACAGTCTCCCGACTTGGAGAGTCAGCGCCTTTAACCTCCTCTTTGGCCCAGTTTGCAATTTCTGCGGAAGATGAACAGGAATAGCGAGAACCAATGAGAGACTAGCTGGAGGTGTCTGTAGGGGCAAATTTAACTCTCATTTCCCACCAGGAAGAGGAAATAACCAAAGGCTCAGCGTGCCGTGCCGGAACCAGATTAGGGCCTGAAGCAATCCTGCGGTGTTGCGGCCAGCTCAAAAGAAAGCGAGTTGAAGAAAGGAGCTCAGGGGCACTGTGATTCACAAAGCTGCAGAGTTATAAATGACAGCTATCGTCCAAAAATATATTGAAGCAAGGCTGCCAAGAGGACTTGAAAGCGGGGCAGAATTGCAGGAAACCGATTTCAGGAGGTAGACTGGAATTGCATTTAAAGCATAGGAAAAGAGGCAGAACGTCCACAATGATGCACTTGGCCAAAAAGGGCGTATGCGTTTTTTCTGAATATATTCCGGAAAAAACGCATACGTACTTTTTGGCCAATCAAGCAAGCTTGCAAAGGAAATCTGCACTACAATGAAGACTCACTTCCCCCTCAGTCAAAAGGGCCATCTGAAAATAGTGTAAAATCCAGAAAGGCAGGCCAGGCCATGGAGAACTGGGAGCCTTGTTATGCTGATGGGCGGGATGTAAATTGCCAACAGCCACTCTGGACAAGTGTATGGTGTTTCCTGAAACATCTAAAAACCAAAGCAACAGAGCCTAGGGCACTTCCACTTCTGCTCCTATAGCTTAGGGAAATTAAAATCAAAAAGACACAGCCACCCCAAAGTTTGGGACGGCTCTGTTTACAAGAACCTCGTTTACGGTACAAGTTCAATATCGCAGAAAGCGAAAAATGGATAAAGAAGTTGTGGTACTTACGTACAATGCAATATCACTCAGCAATGAAATCTATGTCATCAGGCCCTTAGCAGCATAATGAGTGGATTCAGTACGAAGATTCGAAGTGAAATAAGTCTCAGAGAAAAAGAAACATCATAAGATATCACTAATACATGGAATATAAACTTGGATACACATGAACTGAATTACAAAGCAGAGCAGGGTCTCAAATGTAGAAAACCCACTTATGCATGCTTAAGGGGAAAAGTGAGTTGGAGTGCTGCATAAAAACACAGACACGTACAGACACGTACATCCTAAGACGTTGTCGTACCCTAAACTTTACCCTAAACATTCCCCATCCCATAACACTAACCCTAACCCTAACCCTTACCCGAAGACATTCCCTAACCCGTCCCCTAATCCTAACACGTACGCTAACAGTATCCCGTACCCTAACATGTACCCTCAAGCTAACACGTTGTCATACCCTAACCTGTACCCTAAACCTTCCCCATCCCCTAACCCTTACCCTAAACCTTACCCGAAGACTTTCCCTAACAGGTCCCCTAATCCTAAACCATCCGCTAACAGTAGCCCGTACCCTAATACGTACACTCACCCTACAATGTTGTCCAACCCTAACCTGAATCCTAAACTGTCCCCGTCCTCTAAGCCTAACCCTAACCTTAACACTTACCCGAAGCCTTACGCTAACCCGTCCCCTAATCCTAACCCATACGCTAACACTAACACGTACCACAACACTTACGCTCACCCTAAACCGTTGTTGTAACATAACCTGTACCCTGAACCGTCCCCGTCCCCGTCCCCTAACCCTAACCCTAACCCTAAAACTAACCCTTACCCGAAGCCTTACCTTAACACGTCCCCTAATCCTAAACCATACGCTAACACTAACCCGTACCCTAACACGTACACTCACCCTAAACCGTTGTCATACACTAACTGGTACCCTAAACCGTCCCCATCTCCGTCCCCTAACCCTAACCCTAACCCTCACCCTAAACCTTACCTGAAGCCTTACCCTAAACTGTCCCCTAATTCTAACCCATACGCTAACACTAACCCGTATCCTAACACGTACGCTCACCCTAAACCGTGGTCGTACACTAACCTGTACCCTAAACCATACCCTAACTCTAACCCTAACCATAACCCTAACCCAAACCCTAACCCTTACCCGAAGCCTTACCTTAAACCATACCCTAATCCGAACCCGTACGCTAACTCTAACACGTACCCTAACATGTACGCTCACCCTAAACCGTTGTCGTACACTAACCTGTACCCTAAACCGTCCCTGTTCCCAACCCCATCCCCGTCCCCTAAACCTAACCCTTACCCGTAGCCTTACCCTAACCCATCCCCTAATCCTAAACCGTAGGCTAACACTAACCCGTACCCTATACGTACACTCACCCTCAACCGTTGTCATTCACTAACCTGTACCCTAAACCGACCCCATCCCCAAACATAACCCTAACCCTATACCTAACCCTAACCCTTACCCGAAGCCTTACACTAACCCGTCCCCTAATCTAACCCGTACACTAACACTAACCTGTACCCTAACATGTATGCTCACCCTAAACCGCTGTCGTACACTAACCTGTACCCTAAACCAACCCCGTCCCCTAACCCTAACCCTAAACCTAACCCTAAACCCTACCCGAAGCCTTACCCTAACCCGTCCCCTAATCCTAACCCATACACTAACACTAACCTGTTGCCTAACATGTACGCTCACACTAAACCGTTGTCGTACACTAACCTGTACCCTAAACCATCCCCGTCCCCTAACCCTAACCCTAAACCTAACCCTAACACTTGCCTGAAGCCTTACGCTAACCCGTCGCATAATCCTAACCCATACGCTAACACTAATCCCTACCCTAACACGTACGTTCAACCTAAACCGTTGTCGTACCCTAACCTGTACCAAAAATCTTCCCCATCCCCTAACCCGAATCCTAACCCTAACCCTAATCCTAACGCTTAACCGAAGCCATAACCTAAACCGTCCCCTAACCCTAACCAGTACGCTAACAATAAACTGTACCCTAACACGTATGCTCACCCTAAACAGTTGTCACATGCTAACCTGTATCCTAAACCGTCCCTGTAACCTAACCCTAACCTGAACCCTAACACTACCCCTAAGCCTTACCCGAAGCCTTACATTAACCCGTCCCGTACTACTAAACCGTTCGCTAACACTAACCCGTACCGTAACACATACTCTCACCCTAAACCATTGTCGTACACTAACCTATACCCTAAACCTTCCCCGACCCCAAACCCTAACCCTAACACTAACCCTAACCCTTACCCGTAGCCTTACCCTAACCCGTCCCCTATTCCTAACCCGTACGCTAACACTAACCCGTACCCTCACACGTAGGCTCACCCTAAACCATTGTCGTACCCTAACCAGTACACTAAACCGTCCCCGTCCCCTAACCCTAACCCTCAACCTAAACCTAACCCTAACCCTAACCCTTACCCAAAGCCTTACCCTAACCCGAGCCCTAATCCTTACACGTACGCTAAAACTAACTCCTACCCTAATATGTACGCTCACCCTAAACTGTTGTCGCACCCTAACCTGTACCCTAAACTGTCCCCGTCCCCATCCCCTAACCCTATCCCTAACCCTGACCCTTACCCGAAGCCGTACCCTAAACCGCCCCCTAATCCTAACCCTTCCGCTAACACTAACTCGTACCCTAACACGTACGCTCAACCCAAACCGCTGTCACACCCTAATTTATACCCTAAACCGTCCCCGTCACCTAACCCTAACCCTAACCATAACCCTTACCCGAAGCCTTACTCTAACCTGTCACCTAATCCTAACCCGTACGCTAACACTAACCCATACCCTAACAAGTACACTCACACTAAAACGTTGTCGTACACTAACCTGTACCCTAAACTGTCCCCATCCCCTAACCCTAACCGTAAACCTAACCCTAATCCTAAACCTTACCCGAAGCCTTACCTTAACCCGTCCAATAATCCTAACCCGTACGCTAACACTAACTCATACCCTAACACTTACGCTCACCCTAAACCGTGGTCGTACCCTAACCTGTACCCTAAACCATCCCCGTCCCTTAACCCTAACCCTAACCCTTACCAGAAGCCTTACCCTAACCCGTCACCTAATCCTAACCTGTACGCTAACAATAATCAGCACCCTAACACGGATAATCACCCTAAACCTTTGGCATACCCTAACCAGCACCCTAAAACGTCCACGTCCCCTAACCCTAACCCTTACCCGAAGCCTTAACCTAACCCGTCCCCTAATCCTAACCCGTACGCTAACACTAACCCATACCCTAACACGTACGCTCACTCTAAACTGTTTTTGTACCCTAACCTGTACCCTAAACCGTCCCCGTCCCCTAACCCTAACCTTATCCCTAACCCTTACCCGAAGACTTACTCTAACCCGTCCAAGAATCCTAACCCGTATGCTAACACTAACCCATACGCTAACACATAAGCTCACCCTAAACCGTTGTCGTACCCTAACCTGTACCCTAAACCGTCCCCGACCCCGTCCCCTAACCCTCAGCCTAAACCTAACCCTAACCCTAACCCTTACCCAAAACCTTACCCTAACCTGTCCCCTTATCCTAACCCGAACGCTAACACTAACCCGGGCACTAACATGTACGCTCACCCCAAACCGTTGTCTCACCCTAACATATACCCTAAACCGTCCCCATCCCCTAACCCTAACCCTAACCGTAACCCTAACACTTACCCGAAGCCTTACCCTAACCTGTCCCCTAAACCTAATCCATACGCAAACACTAACCCTTACCCTAACACGTATGCTCACCCAAAACCGTTGTCATACACTAACCTGTACCCTAAACCATTCCCATCCCCTAAACCTAACCCTAACCCTAAACAAAGCACTAAACCTTATCCGAAGCCTTACCATAACCCATCCCCTAATCCTAATCCATACGCTAACACTAACCCTTATCCTAACACGTACGCTCACCCTAAACCATTGTTGTACCCTAACCTGTACACTGAACAGTTCCCATCCCCTAACCCTCACCCTATCCCTAACCCTAAACCTAACCCTTACCCGAAGACTTACCCTAACCATCCCCTAATACTAATCCATACGCTAACACTAACCCTAATCCTAACACGTAGGCTCACCCTAAAACTTTGGCGTACCCTAACCTGTACCCTAAACCATCTCCATCCCCTAACTCTAAACCTACCCTAACCCTTACCAGAAGCCTTACCCTAAACCCTACCCTAATCCTAACCTGTACGCTAACACTAACCCATACCCTGACACATATGCTTACCCTAAACCGTTGTCGTACACTAAACTATACCATATACCATCCCCGTCCCCTATCCCTAACCCTAAACCTAACCCTAAACCTTATCCGCAGCCTTACCCTAACCCGTTCCATAATCCTAACACGTACGCTCACACTAACCTGTACCCTATCACGTACGCTCACCCTAAACCTTTGTCGTACTCTAACCTGTACCCTAAACCGTCCCCATCCCCTAACCCTAACCCTAACCAGAAACCTAACCCTAACCCTTACCCGAAGCCTTACCCTAACCCGTCCCCTATTCCTACCCGTACGCTAACACTAACCCATACCCTAACACGTACGCTCACCCTATAATGTTGTCGTACCCTAACCTGTACCCTAAACCATCCCCATCCCCTAACCATAACCCTAAACATAAGCCTAAACCTAAACCTTACACGAAGCCCTACCCTAACCCCTCCCCTAATCTTAATCCGTATACTAACACTAACCCATACCCTAACACGTACGCTTACCATAAACCGTTGTCGTACCCTAACGTGTACCGTAAACTGTCCCCATCCCCTAACCCTAACCCTTACCCGAAGTCTTACCCTAACCCATCTCCTAATCCTAACACGTACGCTAACACTAACCGGTACCCTAAAACGTACACTCAACCTGAACCGTTGTCGTACCCTAACCTGTACAATAAACCATCCCCATCCCATAACCCTAACCCTAAGTCTAAACCTTACCCAAAGCCTTACCCTAACCCGTCCCCTAATCCTAACCCGTACGCTAACACTAACCTCTACCCTAACACGTACCCTCACTCTAAACTATTGTCGTACCCTAACCAGTACCCTAAACCATCCCCGTCCCCATCCCCTAACCCTAACCCTAACCCATACCCGAAGCCTTACCCTAACCCGTCCCCTAATCCTAACCCGTACGCTAACATTTACCCATACCATAACATGTACGCTCACCCTAAAACGTTGCCTTACCCTAACCTGTACCCTAAATCTTCCCCGTCCCCTAACCCTAACCCTAACCCTAACCCTAACACTAACACTTACCCGAAGCCTTACCCTAACCCATCCGCTAATCCTAACCCGTACACAAACCCTAACCCATACCCTAACACATACGCTCACCCTAAAACGTTGTGGTACCCTAACCTGTACCCTAAACCGTCCTCGTGTACTAACACTAACCCTAACCCTAACCCTAGCCCTTACCCGAAGCCTTACCCTAACACGTCCCCTAATCCTAACCCTTACGCGAACACTTACCCGTACCCTAACAAATATGCTCACCCTAAACCGTTGTCGTACCCTAACCTATACCCTATACCATACCTGTCCCCTAACCCTAACCCTAACCTTAACCCTAACACTTACCCGAAGCCCTACCCTAACCCGTCCCCTAATCCTAACCCGTACACTAACAGTAACACGTATCCTAACACGTACGCTCACCCTAAACCGTTGTCGTAGTCTACCCTGTACACTAAACTGTCCCCGTCCCCAAACCCTAACCCTAACCCTTACCCGAAGCCTTACCCTAACCCGTCCCATAGTCCTAACCTGTACGCTAACACGAACCCGTACCCTAACAAGTACGCTCACCCTAAAACTTTGTCGTACCCTAACCTGTGCCCTAAACGGTCCCCGTTCCCTAACTCTAACCCTAAACCTAACCCTTACCCGAAGCCTTACGCTAACACGTCCCCTAATCCTAACCCGTACGGTAACACTGACACGTACTCTAACATGTACACTCATCATAAACCGTTGTCGTACTGTAACCTGTACCCTAAACCGTCCGTGTCCCCGTCCACTAACACTAACCCTAACCCTAACCCTTACCCGAAGCCTTACCCTAACCCGTCCCATAATCCTAACCCATACTCTAACACTAACCTTTACCCTAACACGTAAGCTCACTCTAAACCGTCCCCGTCCCCTAACCCTAACCCTAACTGTAACACTAACTCTAACACTTACCTGAAACCTTACCCTAGCCAGTCCCATAATCCTAACCCGTACGCTAACACTAACCCATATCCTAACACTTATGCTGAACCTAAACCGTTGTTGTACTCTAAACTGTACCCTTAACTATCCCCGTCCCCTAAACCTAACCCTAACCCTAACCCTTACCCGAAGCCTTACCCTAACGCATCCCCTAATCCTAACACGTATGCTTACAGTAACCCATACCCTAACACGTACGCTCACCCTAAACCGTTGTCATACCCTAACCTGTACCCTAAGCCATCCCCTTCCCCTAACCCTAAACCTATCCCTAACCCTTATGGGAAGACTTACCGTAACCCGTCCCCTAATCCTAACCCTTGCGCTAACACTAACATATACCCTAACTCGTATGCTCACACTAAACCATTGTTGTATCCTAACCTGTACCCTAAACCATCCCCGTCCCCTAACCTTAACCCTAACCCTAACCCTAACCCTAACCCTAACCCTTACAAGAAGCCTTACCCTAACCCATCCCCTAATCCTAACCCGTACGCTCACACTAACCCATACCCTAACATGTACGCTCACACTAAAACATTCTCGTACCCTAACCTCTACCCTAAACAGTCCCCGAACCCTAACACTAACCTTAACCTTAACCCTAACACTTACCCGAAGGCTTACCCTAACCCGTTCCCTAATCCTAACCCGTTCGATAACACTAACCTGTATCCTAACACGTACGCTGACCCTAAACCGTTGTCGTACCCTAACCTGTACCCTAAACCATTCCCGACCCCTAACCCTAACCCTACCCCTGACCCTAACCGTTACCCGAAGCCTTACCCTAATCCTTCCCCTAATCCTAACCCGTATGCTAACACTAACCAGTATCTAACACGTACGCTGACCCTAAAACGTTGTCATACCCTAAGCTGTACACTAACCCATCCCGTACCCTAACCCTAACCATAAACCTAACCCTGAACCGAAGCCGTACACTCACCCATCCCCTAATTCTAACCGGTACGCTAACCCTAACACGTAGCCTAATACGTACGCTCACCTTAAACAGTTGTCATACTCTAACCTCTACCCTAAAGCTTCCTCGTCCCCATCCCATAACCCAAACCCTAACCCTAACCCTAACCCTTACCCAAAGCCTTACCCTAACCCGTCCCCTAATCCTAACCCATACGCTAACAGTAACCTATACCCTAACACTTACGCTCATTCTAAACAGTTGTCGTACTCTAACCTGTACCTTAAACTGTCCCCGTCCCCTAACCCTAAACGTAACCCTAACCCTTACCCAAAGCTTTACCATAACCTGTCCCCTAATCCCAAACCGTACGCTAACACTAACCCATACCCTAATACGTACGCTCACCCTAAACTGTTGTCGTACCCTAACCTGTACCCTAAACCTTCCCCGCCCCCTAAACTTAACCCTAACCCTTACCCTAACCCTAACCCTTACAAGAAGCCTTACACTAACACGTCCGCTAATCCTAACCCGAACGCGAACACTAACACATACCCTAACACGTATGATCATTCTAAACCATTGTCGTACCCTAACCTTTACCCTGAAACGTACCCTAAACCTAACCCTAAACCTAACCCTAACCATAACCCTAACACTTAAACGAAGCCTTACCCTAACCCGTCCCCTAATGCTAACCAGTACGCTAACCCTAACACGTACCCTAACACGTACGCTCACCCTAAACTGTTGTCGTACTCTAACCTGTACCCTAAACCATCCCCATCCCCTCACCCTAATACTAATCCTAACACTAATACTTATCCGAGGACTTACCATAACCCATCCCCTAATCCTAAACAGAACACTAACACTAACCCGTACCCTAACATGTACGCTCACCCTAAACCGTTGTCGTACGCTAACCTGTACCCTAAAGCGTCCCCATTCCGTAACACTAACCCTAACCCTAACCCTTACCCGAAGCCTTACCCTAACCCGTCCCCTAACCCTACCCGTACGCTAACACTAACACATACTCTAACACGAACGCTCACCTTAAAATTTTGTCGCACCCTAACTTGTACCCTAAACTGTCCCTGTCCCCTAACCATAACCCTAAGCCTAACTCTTACCTGAAGCCTTACACTAACCGGTCACTTAATCCTAACCCGTACGCTAACACTAACCCATACACTAACACGTATGCTCACCCTAAAACATTGTCATGCACTAACCTATAACCTACACCATCCCCGTACCCGAACCCTAACCTTAACCCTAACCATAACCCTAACCATTACCCGAATCCTTACCCTAACCCGTCTCCTAATACTAACCCGTACGCTAACACTACGCCATACCCTAACTCGTACGCTCACCCTAAACCATTGTCATACCCTAACCTGTACCCTAAACCGTCCCCATCCCCTAACCCTAACCCTAACCCTAATACTTACACGAAGCCTTACACTAACTCGTCCCCTAATCCTAACCCGTACGCTAACGTTAACACATACCCTAACAGGTACGCTCACCATAAACCGTTGTCGTACCCTAACCTGTACCCTAAACCGCCCCTTCCCCTAACACTAACCATAACTCTAACCCTAACCCTAACCCTTACCCGAAGCCTTACCCTAACTCGTCCCCTTATCCTAAACCGTACGCTAACACTAACCCGTACCCTAACATGTACACTCACCCTAAACCGTTGTTGTACCCTAATCTGTACCGTAAACCATCCCCGTTCCCTAACCTTAAGCCTAACTCTAACCCTAACCCTACCCTAACTCTAACCCTTACCCGAAGCCTTACCCTAATACGCCCCATAATCCTAACCCGTATGCTAACACTAACCCATATCCTAACATGTACACTCACCCTAAACCATTGTTGTACTCTAACCTGTACCCTAAACCGTCCCCGTCCCCTAACCCTAACCCTAAACCTAACCCTTACCCGAAGCCTTACCCTAACCCGTCCCCTAATCCTAACCAGTACGCTAACACTAACCCGTATCCTAACATGTACGCTCACACTAAAATGTTCTCATACCCTAAACTTTACCCTAAACAGTCCCCGTACCCTAACCCTAACCCTAACCCTTACCCGAAGCCTTACTCTAACCGGTCCCCTAATCCTAACCCATACGCTAACACTAACCGATACCCTAACATGTATACTCACCCTAAACCATTGTCGTAATCTAAACTGTACCCAAAACTGTCCCCATCCCCTAACCTTAACCCTAACACTAACACTTACCGGAAGCCTTACACTAACCCGTGCCCTAATCCTAACCCGTACGCTAACACTAACCCATACCCTAACACGTACGCTCACCTTAAACCGTTGTCGTACCCTAACCTGTACCCTAAACAATCCCCGTCCACTAACCCTAACCCTAACCTAACCATAACACTTACCCGAAGCCTTACCCTAACCCGTCCCCTAATCTTAACCCGTATGCTAACACTAACCCGAACCCTAACACGTACGCTCACCCTAATCGTTGTCATACCCTAATCTGTACCCTAAACCATTCCCGTCCCCAACCATAACCATAAACCTAACCCTTACCCGAAGCCTTACCCTAACCCGTACTCTAATCCTAACCCATACACTAACAGTAACCCATACCCTAACGCGTATGCTCACCCGAAACTGTTGTCGTACCCTAACCTGTACCCTAAACCGTCCCCGTCCCCGAACCCTAACCCTAACCTTAACCCTAACCCTAATCCTTACCCGAAGCCTTACCCTAACCCGTCCCCTAATACTAACCCGTACGCTAACACTACGCCATACCCTAAATCGTACGTTCACCCTAAACCATTGTCGTAACGTAACCTATACCCTAAACCTTCCCCATCCCCTAACCCTAACCCTAATACTTACACGAAGTCTTATACTAACCCGTCCCCTAATCCTAACCCATAAGCTAACACTAACACATACCCTAACAGGTACGCTCACCATAAACCGTTGTCGTCCCCTAACCTGTACCCTAAACCGCCCCTTCCCCTAACACTAACCATAACTCTAACCCTAACCCTACCCTTACCCTAAGCCTTACCCTAACCCGTCCAGTTATCCTAACCCGTATGTTAACACTAACCCGTACCCTAACATGTACGCTCACCCTAAACCATTGTTGTACCCTAATCTGTACCCTAAACCATCCCCGTTCCCTAACCTTAAGCCTAACGCTAACCCTAACCCTAACCCTAACTCTAACCCTTACCCGAACCCTTACCCTAATACGCCCCTTAATCCTACCCCGTACGATAACACTAACCCATATCCTAACATGTACGCTCACCCTAAACCGTTGTTGCACTCTAACCTGTACCCTAAACCATCCGTGTCCCCTAACCCTAACCCTAACCCTAACCCTAACCCTTACTCAAAGACTTACCCTAACCCATCCTCTAATCCTAACCCGTACGCTAAAACTAACCCGTACCCTAACACGTACGCTCACCCTAAACCATTGTCATACCCTAACCTGTCCCCAAACCATCCCCGTCCCCTAACCCTAACCCTAACCCTGACCCTAACACTTACCCGAAGCCTTACCCTAACCGGTCCCCTAATCCTAACCCGTACGCTAACACTAACTGATACCCTAACACGTACGCTCACCCTAAACCATTGTCGTAATCTAAACTGTACCCTAAACCGTCCCCATCCCCTAACCTTAACCCTAACCCTAACCCTCACTGGAAGCCTTACACTAACCCGTGCCCTAATCCTAACCCGTACGCTAACACTAACCCGTACCCTAACACGTACGCTCACCTTAAACCGTTGTCGTACCCTAACCTGTACCCTAAACCATCCCCGTCCCCTAAACCTAACCCTAACCCTAAACCTAACCATAACACTTACCCGAAGCCTTACCCTAACACGTCCCCTAATCCTAACCCGTACACTAACACTAAAGCGTACCCTAACATGTACGCTCACCCTGAACCGTTGTCGTATTCTAACCTGTACCCTAAACCATCCCCGTCCCCTAACCCTGACCCTAACCCTAACCCTAACCCTAAACCTTACCCATAGCCTTACCCTAACCTGTACACTAATGCTACCCCGTACGCTAACACTAACCCATACCCTAACACGTACACTCACCGTAAATCATTGTTGTACCCTAACCTGTACCCTAAAGCATCCCCGTCCCCTAACCCTAGCCCTAACCCTATGCCTTACCCGAAGCATTACCCTAACCCGTCCTCTTATCCTAACCTGTAGACTAACAATAACCCGTACCCTAACACATATGCTCACCCTAAACTGTTTTCGTAACCTAAACTGTACCTTAACCTGCCCCATCCCCTAACCCTTACCCTAAACCTATCCCTAACCCTAACCCTTACCCGAAGCCTTACCCTATCCCGTCCCTAATCCTGACCCGTACGCTGACACTAACCCGTACCCTAACACGTACACTCACCCTAAACTGTTGTCGTACTCTAACCTGTACCCTAAACATTCCCCATCCCCTAACACTAACCCTAACCCTAACCCTATCTCTTACGCTAAGCCGTACCCTAACCCCTCCCCTAATTCTAACCCGTACGCTAACAGTAACCTGTACCCTAACACGTACGCTCACCCTAAACCATTGTCATACCCTAACGTGTACACTAAACCATCCCCGTCCCCTAACCCTAACACTAACTCTAAACCTAACAGCTACCTGAAGCTTTACACTAACCCGTACCCTATTCCTATCCCGTACGCTAACAATAAACCGTACCCTAACACGTACACTCACCCGAAACCATTGTCGAACCATAACCTGTACCTTAAAGTGTCCCCGTGCCCTAACCCTAACCCTAACCCTTACCTGAAGCCTTAACTTAAGCCGTCCCCTAATCCTAACTCCTACGCTAACAATAACCCATGCCATAACACGTACGATCACCCTAAACTGTTGTCATACCCTAACCTGTACCCTAAACCATCCCCTAACACTAACCCTAACCCTAACACTAACCCTTACCCGAAGCCTTACACTAACCCGTACCCTCATCCTATCCTGTACGCTAACACTAAACCATACCCTGACACATACGCTTACCCTAAAACATTGTCGTACCCTAACCCGTAACCTAAACCATCCCCGTCCCCTAACCCTAACCCAAACCATAACCATAACCCTAACCCTTACCCGAAACCTTACCCTAACCCGTCCCCAATCCTAACCCGTATGCTAACACTAACCTGTATCCTAACACATACGCTCACCCTAAACCGTTGTCGTACTCTAACCTGTAACCTTAACCATCCCCGTCCCCATCCCCTAACCCTAACCCTAACCCTTACCTGAAGCCTTACCCTAATCTGTCCCCTAATTGTAACCCGCATGCTAACACTAACCCGTACCCTCACACGTACGCTCACCCTAAACCGTTGTCGTACCCTAACCTGTACTCTAAACCATCCCCGTCCCCTAACCCTAACCCTAGCCCTAACCCTAACACTAACCCTAGCCCTTACAAGAAGTCTTACACTAACCCATCCCGTAATCCTAACCCAAACGCTAACACTAACACATACCCTAACATGTACATTCACCCTAAACTGTTGTCATACCCTAACCTGTACAATAAACCTAACCCTTACCCAAAGCCTTACACTAAGCCGTCCCATAATCATAACCCGTATGCTAACACTAACCTGTACCGTAACACGTACGCTCACCCTAAACCATTGTCGTACTCTAACCTGTACCCTAAACCGTCCCCGTCCCCTAACCCTAACCCTAAATCTAACCCTAACACTTACCCGAAGCCTTACACTTACCCGTCCCCTAATCCTAACACGTACGCTAACAGTAACCCGTACCCTAACACGAACGCTCGTCCTAAACTGTTGTCGTTCCCTAACCTGTACCCTAAACTGTCCCCTAACACTATCTCTAACCCTAACACTAACCCTTACCCGAAGCCTTACACTAACCCGTACCCTAATCCTATCCTGCACGCTAACACTAAACCGTACCCTATCACATACGCTTACCCTAAAACGTTGTCGTACCCTAACCCGTACCCTAAACCGTCCCCGTCCCCTAACCCTAACCCTAACCCTAACTATAACCCTAACCCTTACCTGAAGCCTTACCCTAACACGTCCTCTAATCCTAACCCGTACGCTAACACTAACCCGTATCCTAACATGTACGTTCACCCTAAACTGTTGTCCTACTCTAACCTGTACTCTTAACCATCCCCGTCCCCATCTCCTAACCCTAACACTAACCCTTACCTGAAGCCTTACCCTAACCCGTCCCCTAATTCTAACCCGTACGCTAACACTAACCCGTACCCTAATACGTACGCTCACCCTAAACCGTTGTCGTACCCTAACCTGTACCCTAAACCATCCCCGTCCCCTAACCTTAACCCTAACCCTAACCATAACACTAACCCTAACCCTTACAATAACCCTTACACTAACGAATCCCATAATCCTAACCCGAACGCTAACACTAACACAAACCCTAACATGTACGCTCTCCCTGAACTGTTGTCATACCGTAACATGTACCCTAAACCATCCCCATCCCCTAATGCTAACCATAACCCTAAACCTTACCCGAAACCTTACTCTAACCCTAACCCTAACACTAACCTGTACCCTAAAACGTACGCTGAACCCAAACCGTTGTCGTACCCTAACCTGTACCCTAAACCGTCCCCGTCCCCTAAACCTAACCCTAACTCTAACCCTAAACCTTACCCGAATCCTCACCCTAACCCGTCCTCTAAACATAATCCATACGCTAACAATAACCCATACACTAACACGTACGCTCACCCTAAACCGTTGTCGTACCCTAACCTGTACCCTAAAAAATGCCCGTCCCTATCCCCTAACCCTAACCCTAACCCTAACCTTAACACTACCCCTAACCCTACCCCTTACCAGAAGCCTTACCCTAACCCGTCCCCTAATCTTAACCCGTACAATAACACTAACCCGGACCCTAACACGTACACTCACCCTAAACCGTTGTCGTATCCTAACCTCTACTCTAAACCTTCCCTGTCCCCTAACCGTAACCCTAACCCTTACCTGAAGCCTTACCCTAACCCGTCCCCTAATCGTAACCCGTACGCTAGCACTAACCCTTACCCTAACACGTACGCTCACCCTAAAATGTTGTCGTACCCTAGCCTGTACCATAAACCGTCCCCGTCCCCTAACCCTAACCCTTACCCGAAGCCCTACCGTAACCCGTCCACTAATCCTAACCCATATGCTAACACTAACCCATACCCTAACACGTACGCTAACCTTAAAACTTTGTCGCACCCTAACTTGTACCCTAAACTGTCCCCGTCCCCAACCCTAACCCTAACCATAACACTAAGCCTAACACTTACCCGAAGCCTTACCCTAACTGGTCCCCTAATCCTAACCCGTACGCTAACACTAACCCGTACCCTAACACGTACACTCATCCTAAACCGTTTTCGCACCCTAACCTGTACCCTAAACCCTCCCTGTCCCTGTCCCCTAACCCTAACCCTAACCCTTACCCTTACCCGAAGCCTTACCCTAACCCATCCCCTAATCTTAACCCGTACGCTAACACTAACCACTACCCTAACACACACGCTCACCCTAAACAGTTGTCGCACCCTAACTTGTACCCTAAACCGTCCCCTAACCCTAACCCTAACCCTAACCCTTACCCGAAGCCTTACCCTAACCCTTCCCCTAATCCTAACCCATACGCTAACACTAACCCGTACACTAACACGTATGCTCAACCTAAACCATTCTCGTACCCTAACTTGAAACCTAAACAGTCCTGGTCCCCTAACCCTAACCCTAACCCTAACCCTAACCCTAACCCTTACCGGAAGCCTTACCCTAAGCCGTCATCTAATCCTAACTCGTACGCTAACTCTAACCCGTACTCTAACACGTATGCTAACTCTAAACCGTTGTCGCACCCTAACTTGTACCCTAAACCGTCCCCGTCCCCAATTGTAACCCTAACCTTAACCCTAAACCCTACCTGAAGCCTTACCCTAACCCATCCCCTAATCCTAACCCATACGCTAACACTAACCCGTACCCTAACACGTACGCTCACCCTAAACCGTTGTCGTACCCTAACCTGTACTGAAACCATCCCCAATCCTTACTCCTAACCCTAACCCTAAACCAAACCTTTACCCAAAGCCTTACCTAACCCGTCCCCTAATCCTAACCCATACTCTAACACTAACCAGTACCGTAACATATCCACTAACACTAAACCGATTTCATACCCTATGCTGTACCCTAAATGGTTCCCTTTCCCTAACCCTAACCAAAACCCTAACCCTAAAACTTACCCGAAGCCTTACCCTAACCGGTCCCCTAATCCTAACCCATACACTAACACTAAACCATACCCTAACACTTATACTAACCCTAAACCGTTGTCGTACCATAACCTGTACCCTAAACTGTCCCCATTCCCTAACCGTATCCCTAACCCTAACACTAACACTAACCCTTACCCGAAGCCTTACCCTAACACTTCCCCTAATCCTAACCCATACACTAACACTAACCCATACCCTAACAGGTATGCTAAACCTACTCCATTGTTGTACCATTACCTGTACCCTAAACCATCCCCGTTCCCTATTCCTAACCCTAAACCTAACCCTTACCTGAAGCCTTACCCTAACCCGTCCCCTAATCCTAACCCTTACGCTAAAACTAACCCATACCCTAACACGTACGCTAAACCTACTCCGTTGTCGTACCATTACCTGTACCCTAAACTGTCCCCATTCCCTATTCCTAACCCTAACACTAACCCTTACCCGTACCCTTATCCTAACCCGTCCCCTAATCCTAACCAGTACACTAACACTAAACTGAACCCTAACACGTATGCTAACCCTCATCCGTTGTCGTACCCTAACCCCTACCTAAACCGTCCCCATTCCCTAACCGTAACCTTAACCCTAACCCTAAAGCTAACACTTACCTGAAGCCTTACCCTAACCCGTCCCCTAATCCTAATCCGTACACTAACACTAATCCATACCCTAACACGTCTGCTAACACTAAACCGTTGTCGTACCATTACCTGTACCCTAAACCATCCCTGTTCCCTATGCCTAACCCTAACCCTAACCCTTACCTGAAGCCTTACCCTAACGCGTCACCTAATCCTAAACCGTACACTAACACTAACCCATACCCTAACATGTATGCTAAACCTAAACCGTAGTCATAATCAAAAGTGTATCCTAAACCGTCGCTGTTCCCTAAACCTAACCCTTACCCAAAGTCTTACCCTAACCATTCCCCGAATCCTAAACCATACACTAACACTAACCCATAACCTAAAACCTACGCTAACCCTAAACCATTGTCATACCATAACCTGTACTCTAAACCATCCCTGTTACCTAATCCTAACCCTTGCCCAAACCCTTACCCTAACCCGTCCCCTAATCCTAACCAGTACACTAACACTAAACTGAACCCTAACACGTATGGTAACCCTAATCCGTTGTCGTACCATAACCTATACCTAAACCGTCCCCATTCCCTAACCGTAACCTTAACCCTAACCCTAAAGCTAACACTTACCTGAAGCCTTACCCTAACCCGTCCCCTAATCCTAACCCGTACGCTAACACTAACCCGTACCCTAACACGTACGCTAACCCTAAACTATGTCGTACCCTAACCTGTACCCTAAACTGTCCCTGTTCCCTAACCCTAACCCTAAACCTTACCCGAAGCCTTACGCTAACCCGTCCCCTAATCCTAACCCGTACACTAACACTAACTCGTACCCTAAGACGTACGCTAACCCTAAACTGTTGTTGTACCCTAATGTGTTCCCTAAACCGTCCCTGTGCCCTAACCCTAACCCTATCCCTAAACCTAACCCTTACCCAATGCCTTACACTAACCCGTCCCTTAATCCTATCTCGTACACTAACACTAACCCGTACCCTAACCCATACGCTAAACCTAAAACTTTGTCGTACCCTAATCTTTACCCTAAACCGTCCCAGTTTCCTAACCCTTACCCTAACCCTAACCATTATCCTAAAACTTACCCGAAGCCTTACCCTAACCCGTCCCCTAATCCTAACCCATACACTAACACTAACCCCTACCCTAACACATAGGCTAACCCTAATCCATTGTCATACCATAACCTGTACCCTAAGCCATCCCCATTCCCTAACCCTAACCATAACCCTAACCCTAACCCTTACCCAAATCCTTACCCTAACCCGTCCCCTAAACCTAACCCGTACACTAACACTAACCCGTACCGTAACACGTATCCTAATGCTAAACCATTGTATTACCCTAACCTGTATCCTAAACCATCCCCATTCCTTAACCCTAACCCTTTTCCAAAGCCTTATCCTAACCCGTCCCCTAATCCTAACCCGTACACTAACACTAACCGTTACCCTAACACGTACGCTATCCCTAAACCATTGTCGTACCCTAACCTGTAACCTAAACCGTCCCTGTTCACTACCCCTAACCCTAATCCTAACCCGTTCACTAACACTATCCCGTACCCTAACACGTACGCTAACCATAAACCATTGTCATTCACTAATGTGTTCCCTAAACCTTCCCTGTTCCCTAACCCTAACCCTGTCCCTAACCATAATCCTAACCCTTACCCGAAGCCTTACCCTAAGCCGTCCCCTAATCCTAACCCGTACACTAACATTAACCAGTCCCCTAACACCTACCCTAATTCTAAACTCTTTTTATATTCTAACCTTTACCCTAAACTGAACCTGTTCCCTAACCCTATCCCTAACCCTAACCTTAACCCTTACCCTAACCCATAAGCTAAACCTAACCCATACACTAACACTAAATCGTACCCTAACCCGTACCCTAATACTACCACATATAGTAATACTAACTGGTACCCTAACACATACCTTAACACTAACCAATAGCTTATCCTAAACAGTACCTTAAACCTTAACCATACTCTAACACGAACACGTACCCTAACCCCAAACCATACCCTTACCCTATCCCATACACTAACTGTAACCAGTACCCTAACCGTAAACCGTACCCTAACCCTAACCCATACCCTAAACCCAACCCATTGCCATACCCTAACCAGTACCCTAAACCGTGTTCTAACCCTAAACCTAAACCTAACCCTAAACTGTACTCTAACCCGTACCCTAATACTAACCCATACCCTAACACTAACCTGTACCTTAACCCATACCATACCACTGACTCGTAGTCATACCCTAAAAGGTACCCTAACACTTACCCATACCCTAACACTTACCCGTACCATAACTCTAACCCATACACTAACCCTAACCCATACCCTAACCCGTATTCTCAGTCGTATCCTAACCCGTACACTAACCCATACCCATAGCCATATCCTAAACTGTACCCTTACCCTAACACGTACCCTAACCCTGAGCCTAACACTAACCCTAAACCGAACCGAAACCCGTACGCTAATCCTAACCCATACTCTAACAATAACACATACCCTAACCCATAACCTAACCATAAACCATAGCTATACCCTAAACTGTACCCTAAATTTAACACGTACCCTAACCCTACACTATACCTTAACACATACTCTAACCGTAACCCGTAGCCGTATCCTAACCTGTACCCTAACCCTAACCGTCACCTGTACCCTAAACCTAACCAATACCCTAACACCTACCCTAATCCTTACCCATTGTCATACCCTAACCTTTACCCTTAACCTTACCTCTTCCCTAATCCTAACCCTAAACTTAACCCTAAACGTTACCCTAAACTGTACCCTAATCCTGACCCATACGCTAACACTAACACATACCTTAACACGTACCCTAACCCATTGTCATACCCTACCCTGTGCCCTAACCTGTACCCATTTCCTAACCCTAACCCTTACCCTAAACCGTACCCTAATCCTAACCCATACACTCACACTAACCAGTACTGTAACACGTACCCTAATCCTAACGTGTTTTGTACCCTATGCTTTACCCTAAACTGTACCTGTTCGCTAACCCTAACCCTAAACCTTACCCTAAACCGTACCCTAATACTAACCCGTATACTAACACTAACCCATACCCTAACACGTACCCTAACCCTAACCTGTTTTCGTACCCTAGCCTGTAACCTAAACCGTACCCATTCTCCAACCCTAACCCTAACCCTAACCCTTACCCTAACCCATACTCTAAACCTAACACATACACTAACACTGATCTGTACCCTAACATGTACCCTAACCCTAACCCATTGTCGTACCCTAACCTGTACTCTAAACTGTACCCGTTCCCTAACCATAACCCTAACCCTTACTCTAAGCCTTACTCTAACCTGTACCCTAATCCTAATCTGTACACTAACACTAACGCATACCCTAACCCATACCCTAACCCGTAACCTAACCCATATCCTAAACCCTAATCCTTACCCCTAACTTAATTTTCTTTTTTTTTTTTTTGTATTTTAAAAAATATTTTTATGTGGTTAAAAAAAATTAGCAGAACAACAGAATAAAACAGAAAATATCCTTAGTGTCAGTCAAAACGCTAAGTCTGAAATACTTGCTACTTCTCTTCTATGGACTGTTATGAAGCCTATAAAAAGTTTGAGAGTTAAATCTGTTTTTCTACAGTGAGAAGCATGATGTTCCAGATGTATAGAACACCTGGATAAAAATCTACACATTATGCTTGTCATCTCAGTTAATGGGACAGGATGGCAAGTGGTAAAATATTATCTTTCCTTTAATCTTTTAAAATTGCACTTGTTAGTAAGAACTTGAATTATAATTGTACTTTAAAAAAGTAACAATGGAAATTTAAAAGAAAAAATATATTGTGTGTGTTCAATTACATTTCATAGAATTATGAAATGCTGCCGCGCTCTGGCCGTTACCTGAAAAAGTAGCTTTAAAACCTATGCTAATGGTCACTTCATATGAACAAGTACTGCAGGTCTGTAAATGAAACCTGCCCTCATCATGTCTTGAGGGAGGTAAAGGCCAAAATACTTCAAAATATGGCACATATTTCAAGAAAACCATTTGAAGAAGTAAGCTGTAATAACAGTTTGAAAAATAAAAGGACATGCCTGAAAGCTCAATTTCAAGGGATTATGAGACACATGCAAATCCAACCACACAGAGGTATCAGCTCACACCATTCAGAATAACCATCAGGAAAGAAATTACAAACAATCAATGCTGAAGAGGTTGTGGAGAAATGCATACCCTTAATTTTAAGTGGGACGTAACCTGGTAAGAGCCACTAATGGGAACAGAATGGAGGTGCCTTTAAAAGGTAAACATTGATCTACTATATGATCCAGTATGCCCACTTCTGGGCCTATAACCTAAGAAGACAGAATTGGAAAGACACAGGCAGGCAAATCTGTACTGCAGCAGTATTACAATAGCCAAGACATGGAAGCAACCAAAACGTCCATCAACAGATGGGTGGATAAAGAAGAACTGCTACATGTAGAGATGGAATATTAGCTCGGGGAAAAATGAAACAATGCCACTTGCAGCACCATATATGAGTCTAGAGGTAATCATGCAACTTGTAGTAAGTGAGAAAGCGAAAAACACCTAACGTATGATATCACTTATAGGTGTTACCTAAAAATTGATAACAATGAAGATATTTCCACAGAGAAAGGTAATCACAGATTCATTAAACAAACTTATGGCTCCCCAAATGGAAAGCTGTGAGGATTGGATACATTACGATATTGGGGTTAACAGAGATACACAAACACATGTGAAATATATAATCACCAAAGACCTATGGAATATGAAGAGAAGACTACTCAACATTGTGTCATAACCTACATGGGAAAAGGATCCAAAGAAGAATAGATATATGTATATGTGTGAAAGAACTACATCTTGCACACCTAGAACAAACAAAACATGGTAATCAAATTTGCTGTGATAAAGAATAAAAATTAAATTAAAAAAACGAAAAAGAAGTAGTGAGACATAAACTTAAGGGGCTTTTTCCTGGCACATTCCATTCTAATTTTCAACCTAGATCAGGACTTCCATTAAGGCTTTGTTGTCCTGGTAACCAGATTTGGTAAAGGAGAAATGCTGCCGCCTTGTGGCTGTTTCACACAACAGCAGCTTTAAACCAAGCGCTAATGATCACTTAATACTCAAATTATGAGCAAGACTGTAAAGGACACCGGGCCTCAAAAAATTCCTGGGGTCCTAAATCAAACAGAAAATTCAAAAGACGTCAACATTTCAAAACGACAATGTCAAGAGGCATATTTTGCACACATTCTGGCTTTTCTTTCTTTTTCTTTTTGTTTAAAATAATGCATGGAATAATGCTCAATATCAGGAACTAATAAAGCCATGCAAATCCAATCTACAAAAACGTTCACCTTGCCACCGTCAGAATGATCATCAGCAAAACAGTCTGCAAAACATGAATGCTGAAAGGGTTTTAGAGAACTGTGTATCCTCAAGCGGCTGCTGGGACGTAAAGTGGTAACAACCAGTAGTGAGATGAGAATGACGGTGCGTTTAAAGTTAAAAATTGAGCTCATCACTCCGTAATAACCTACGAGCGAAAGGAACCAAAGATGAATAGATAGATGCATAGATATAATGAACCAGATTCTGTACACCTAGAACAAACACAACATTTTTATCAAATTTGCTCAGATAATAAATAAAAATTAAATTTAAAAAACAAACAAGAGGTAAGGAGATATAAGCTTTTGCGGGTGTGCCCTGGCACATTCCACTTTAATTTGCAGCCTACTAACACGATTTCCAGGAAGGCTCTGTTGCCCAAAAACCCAGAGTTGGAAATGTAGAAATGCTGCCGCCTTGTGGCGGTTTCCCACAAGAGCGGCTTTAAACCAACAACTAATGGTCACTTAACATTCACAAGAACTCAGGGCTGGTGTAAAGGTGTAAAGGACACCTGCCCTCAAAAAATGTCCTGAGGTGAAGAATGGCCAAAAAAAAAAAAATCAAAAAAGGCAAAATTTTCAAGAAGGTAGTATGAAGCGGTAAGTTTGACTTACTCTCTTGTTAAAAAAAGGAAAATGGATAGAAGCTCAACCTCAGGAATTATTAGACTCATGCAAATCTAATCTACAAAAAGGTTTCAACTCACACAAGTCAACTACCATCAGCAAAAAGTCTACAAAGAATAAGTGCTGAAGTGGTTTGAGAGAACTGTGTACCCTCTAGCTGCTGGGGGGATGTACACTGGTAACAATTATCAAGAGGTATATTGTCAGTAGTGAGAACATAATGGAGGTGCGTTTAACGGTAAAAACTGAGCTACCATGTGATCTGGTAGACCCTTTGAAGCGGCTATCACCTGAGCAGACCAGAATGAAAAAGACACAGGCTGGCAATCCTGCACTGCAGGAACATTTAACATAGCCAAGACTTGGAAGAAACCGAAATGTCCATGAACAGAAAAATGCACAAGGAAGAAGTGGTCCATGTACACAATGGAATATTAGCCACGGAAAACAATGAAACACTGCCGTTTGCACCACCATATAAAGACCTAGAGATAATCACCCAACTTGAAGTAAGAAAGAAATTGAAAGACAGATATCCTATGACATCACTTCTAGGTGTTACCTAGAAATTGATACCCATGAAATTATTTCCAAGAGAAGGAAAAGCATGGACTAAGAAAATAAAATTATGTTTAACTAAATGGAAAGGTGTAAGGAATAAATGAATTACGATATGGGGGTTAACAGACATGTACTAAGACATACGAAATATATAATCACAAAATACATATGGAATACCAAGAGATGTCTACTCAACCCTCTGTAATAACCTACATGGGAAAGGATCCAAAGAGGAATAGAAAGATACATTGATATGTTGAACCAGATTCTGTACACCTAGGAGAAACACCTAGGCTGCGAAAGCAGCCTTAAACCCACAGCTAATGGTCACTTAACATTTACAAGGACTCAGGTCTGTAAAGGAAACCTGCCCTAAAAAGTTGTGCTGAGGTAGGGAATGGCCAACAAAATTCAAAACAGGCACATTTTTCAAGAAGATAGTATGAAGACATAAGTTTTACTCACTGTCTTTTAAAAAAAGGGAAAATGGATAAAAGCTCAAACTCAGGAATTATTACACTCATGCAAATCTAACCTACAAAAAGGTTTCAACTCACACAGCTCGACTGACCATCAACAAAAAGTCTACAAATAATAAATGTTGAAGTGGTTTTTGAGAACTGTGTACCCTCTAGCTGCTGATGAGCTGTAAAGTGGTAACAGCCAATAATGAGAACAGAAAGGAGCTGCATTTAAAAGCAAAAATTGAGCTACCATTCGATGCAGCAGGCAGACCGCTGAGCCTCTCACCTGAGAAGACCAGCATCCAGAAAACAGAGGCTGCAAAAGCTGCACTGCAGCCTTATTCACAATAGTCAAGACATGGAGGCAACCTAAATGTCCATCAACAGATGAATGGATAAAGAAGAAGTGGTCCATGTACAAAATGGAATATTAGCCATGGAAAACAATGAAACACTGCTCTTTGAGGTACCATAGATGAGCCTAGAAATAAACACAGAACAGGAGGTAAGTTGGAAAGCAAAAGATATATATCATATGATATCTCTTATAGGTGTTACCTAACAACTGACAAATATGGACACATTTCCACAGAGAAAGACACACACAGACTTAAAAAACAAACTATGCATATCTAAAAGGAAAGGTGGTGGCAATGGATAAATTAAGATTAGGTTTACCATACCTATACAAATACTGATTAAGTACATATATCAAAAAGCCCGACCACATAGCAAGGGAGGTCTACAGAACAGTCTGTAATCCTTTACATGGGAAAAGGATCTGTACATGAATAGACATATATGATGTACGAATGAACCAGATTGTGTACACCTAGGACAAACTGTATTCTAATCATTACCCCGATTAAAACAATTAAAACAACGAACAAGAAGTAATGAGACATAAACTTCAGGGACTTTTTCCTGACACATTCCATTCTAATTTACAACCTACACCACAACTTCAATTATGGCTCTGTTGCCCTATTAAGCAGATTTGGTAAGGAGAAGTGCTTCCGCCTTCTGGTCATTTCACACAAAAGCACTAATGGTCACTTAATATTCAAAATAATTGCAGGCCTGTAAATGACACCTGCCATCAAAAAAAATCCTGGGGTCGTAAATCGACCAGAAAATTCAAAAGACGCCAACATTTCAAGAAGACAATTTCAAGAGGCATATTTTACGCACATTTTGTCTTTTCTTTTTTTTTCTTTAAAATAAAAGGGAATTGAAAAATGCACAACATCAGCAATTAATAAAGCCATGCAAATCCAATTACAGAAATGTTCACCTCACAGCCGTCAGAATGTTCTTCAGAAAAAAGTCTACAAAGAATAAATGCTAAATGGGGTTTCAGAGAACTGTGTACCCTCTAGCTGCTGAGAGGATGTAAACTGGTAACAGAAAGTAGTGAGAACATAATGGAGGTGCGATTACAGGTAAAAATTGAGCTACCATGTGATCTGGTAGGTCCTTTAATGCGCCTATCACCTGAGCAGAGCAGAATGGAAAAGACACAGGCTGGCAGTCCTGCACTGCAGGAACACTTAACATAGCCAAGACTTGGAAGAAACCAAAATGTCCACGAACAGAAAAATGCACAAAGAGGAAGTGGTCCATGTAAACAATGGAATATTAGCTATGGAAAACAATGAAACAGTGCCGTTTGGACCACCATATAAGGACCTAGAGATAAACACCCAACTTGAAGTAAGAAAGAAAGTGAAAGACAGATATCCTATGACATCACTTCTAGGTGTTACCTAAAAATTGATACTCATGAACGTACTTCCAAGAAAAGGAAAAGCATGGATGAAGAAAAAAAATTATGTTTAACCAAATGGAAAGGTGTAAGGAATGTATGAATTAGGATATGGGGGTTAACAGACATGTACCAATACATATGAAATATATAATCAAAAATACCTATGGAATACCAAGAGAGGTCTACTCAACACTCTATAATAACATACACGGGAAAGGATCCAAAGAGGAATAGATAGATATATTGATATGATGAACCAGATTCTGTACACCTAGGAGAATCTATATTTTTATCAAATTTGCTCTGATAATTAATGAAAATGAAATTTAAAAAACAAACAAGAAGTAACGAGTATAATCTCTTGGGGATGTGCCCTGGCACATTCCACTCTGATTTGAAGCCTACTAACACGATTTCTAGGAAGGCTCTGCTGCCCAAAAACTCAGTTAGAAATGTAGAAATTCTGCCACCTTGTGACCATTTCCCGCAAGAGCGGCTTTAAACCCACAGCTAATGGTCTCTTAACATTCACAAGGACTCAGGGCTGTAAAGGACACCTGCCCTAAACAATTGTGCAGAGGTAGGGAATGGACAATAAAATTCAAAACTGGCAAATTTTTCAAGAAGATAGTATGACGAGGTAAGTTTGACTCACTCTTTTTTAAAAAAAAAAAAGGAAAATGGGTAAAAGCTCAACCTCAGGAATTAGACTCATGCAAATCTAATCTACAAAAAGGTTTCAACTCACACCAATCGACTGACCATCAGCAAAAAGTCTACAAACAATAAATTCTGAAGGGGTTTTAGAGAACTGTGTACCCTCTAGCTGCTGGTGAGATGTAAAGTGGTAACAGCCAATAATGAGAACAGAAAGGAGCTGCGATTAAAAGTAAAAACTGAGGTACCATTCAATCCAGCAGTCACACCACTGGGCCTCTCACCTGAGAAGACCAGAATCGAGAAGACCAGGACTGTAAGATCTGCACTGCAGCCTTATTCACAATAGCCAAGACAGTGAAGCAACCAAAATGTCCATCAACAGATGAATGGATAAAGAAGTGGTCCATGTACACAATAGAATATTAGTCATGGAAAACAATGAAACACTGCTATTTGAGGCACCATAGATGAGCTTGGAGATAATCACAGAACATGAGGTAAGTCAGAAAGCAAAAGATCTGTATCCTATGATATCACTTATAGGCGTTATCTAATAACTAACACAAATGAACATATTGCCACAGAGAAAGACACTCACAGACTTAGAAATTAAGCATGCTTGTCTAAAAGGAAAGGTGGGAGGAATGGATAAATTAAGATTTGCGTTACCATACGTATACAAATACATATTATAAACATATAACAAAAAGACCGACCATATAGCAAGGGAGGTCTACAGAACACTCTGTAATATTTTACATGGGAAGAGGATCTGAACATGAATAGACATATATATTGTACAAATGAACCAGATTGTGTACACCTTGACAAACAATATCTAATCATTACCCCGATTAAATAAATTTTAAAAAAAGTAATGAGACATAAACTTATGGGCGTTTCTCCTGGCACATTCCATTCTAACTTAAAACCTAGGAACATGACTTCCAGAAAGGCTCTGCTGCCCTAGTACCCAGATTTGGGAAATGCTGCCTCCTTGTGGCCATTTCCCACAACAGCAGCTTTAACCCCTGTGCTAATGGTCACAAAATATTCACCAAACTTGCAATTCTGTAATGACACCTGCCCTCCAAAAAAATCCTGGGGTCGAATCGACCAAAAATTCAAAAGAGGGCAACCTTCAAAGAAGAAAATTTCAAGAGATATATTATACTCACACTTTTTTTTTAACAGAAAAAAAAAGGCATGGAAAAATCATGAATTTTAGAAATTTTTAAAGACATGCAAACTCAAATTACAAAAACCTGTCAGGTCACAGCAGTCAGAATGGGCATTAGTAAAAATGCTGCAAACAATAAATGCTGAAGGGACTGTGGAAAAATTCGTACCTTTGGTTCTAAGGGGGACGTGGTAAGAGCCATTAATGAAAACACAATGGAGGTGCTTTGAAAATGTAAACATTGAGATACTAGTCAATCAGTCACACCCACTGCTGGGCCTGTCACATGAGAAAATGAGAATCAAAAAGTCACAGGCTGGCAATCTTGCGCTCCAGCAATATTTAATATAGCCAACACTTGGAAGCAACAAAAATATCCATCAACAGAGGAATGCATCAAAAAGTGGTCCATATACAAAATGGAATATTACTCCAATAAAGATATAAATTAAATTTTAAAAACAAGCAAAATTAAGGAGACATCAGCTTTTTGGGGTTTATCCAGGCACATTCCACTCTAATTTATAACCGAGGAAGACCACTGGCCGGAAGCTCTGTTTCCCTAGTACGAGCATGGGGAATGAAGAAAGGCTGCCGTACTCTGGCTGTTACCTGCAAAAGAAGCTTTAAACCCTGTGCTAATGGTCACTTCATGTGAACAAGTACTGCAGGGCTGTAAGTGAAACCTTCCCTCAAAACGTCTTGAGGGATGTAATGGCCAATAAATTTCAAAATGTGACTCATACTTTAAGAAAACACTTTGAAGAGCTAAGCTGTAATCACAGTTTGAAAAATAAAAAGGACATGCCTTAAAGCTCAATTTCAATGGATTATGAGTCACGTGCAAATTCAACCACAAAGAGGTATCAGCTCACACCAGTCAGAGTATCCATCAGCAAGGAAACTACAAACAATAAATGCTGAAGGTGTTGTGGAGAAATGCATACCCTCAACTTTAAGTGGGATGTAACCTGGAAAGAGCCACTAATGAGAACAGAATTGTGGTGCATTTAAACGGCAAACCCTGAGATACCATATGATACAGGAGGCCCACTCCTGGGCCTATAACATAAGAAGACAGAATTGGAAAGACACAGGCAGGCAAATGTGCATTGCAGCAGTATTACAATAGCCAAGACATGGAGGTAACCAAAAAGTCCATCAAGAGGTGAGTGGACAAAGAAAAACTGGTACATGTACAGATGGAATATTAGCTAGGGAAAAAAATGAAACAATGCCATTTGCAGCACTGTAGATGATTCTAGAGGTAATCAGGCAAATTGTACTAAGTCAGACAGCAAAAGACACATATCCTATAATATCACTTATAGGTGTTAGCTAAAAATTGATACCAATGAAGATATTTCCACAGAGAAAGGCAATCACAGGTTCATTAAACAAAGTTATGGTTCACCAAATGGAAAGGTGTGAAGATTGCATACATTAGGATACTGGGGTTAACATAGATATAGAAACACATGTGAAATATATAATCACCAGAGACCTACGGAATATCAAGAGAAGACTACTCAACATTGTGTCATCACCTACATGAGAAAACGATCTGAAGAAGTATAGATACATGTATATGTGTAAAAGAACCACATCTTGCACACCTAGAACAAACAAAACATTTTAATCAAATTTACTCTGATAAAAAGTTAAATTAAAAAAAGAAGAAGTAATGAGACATAAACGTAAGGGCCTTTTTGCTGGCACATTGCATTCTAATTTACAACCAGAACACGACTTCCATTAAAGCTCTGTCATCACTAATAAAGCAGCTTTATAAGCAATGTTGAAGGTAGCTTAAAAGAAGTCTCCCTAATTATTGATAGTAACAAGAAAACAAAGAAAAGTAAAAATCTCACTGCAAAAAGTATACATAGAGTAAGAGTAGTAGATCAAACACTTATTAAACTTCTGTAAAGAATAAAAGACAACAGTAGTATGTTTTGTTAAAAAGAGAGGGCCCAAATAAATCAGAAATGAAAGAGATGATGTTACAACAGCCACCACAGAAATACAAAGTATCCTAAGATACACACAGGGTAACTCAGGGCTCAGACTGGAAAGAGCCCATTCTCCATTCCCCTGTACATGACTTACAGGAGCCTCAGGAACTGAGGAGGGGGTCCCTGAGGAGAGGCACAAGATACAAGATGTTAAGCATTAACATGACTGCATTCATCTTAAACGTGCCTGAACTACATACACACAAGATGATTTTGTCCTGTATGTACATCGGCATCTCTTGTCGGAACTGCAGATCGTTGGCTTCACCACCTCTACTGACAGCATTAGCTTCACCTGCTGTGTACTGTCTCCTATAGGATTTCTAGAACCACAAAGCATCGAAGCTTCACAGGACCCAGAGTCTGTGCAACTCCACTATGAGTCTCCGAGTCTCAACTGCATTCAGAGACTCAGAGTCTCAACAGAGACTCCACTCTTGGAGGACACACACAAAGTAATGTGCACATCAGGACCCAGGGGAAGGAGCACTCACCCCATAGGCGAATGACCATATCTAACTGCTAGTGTTAGAGGGTCTCCTGCAGAGGTGGGAAGTGGCTGTGGATCACCATAAGGACAATGACACTGGCAGCAGAAGTTCTGGGAAATACTCCTTGGTGTGAGCTCTCCCAGAGTCTGCCATTAGCCCCACCAAGAGCAAGGTAGGCTCCAGTGCTGGGTCGCCTCAGGCCAAACAACAAACAGGGAGGGAACCAAGCCCCATGCATCACCAGACAAGCAGATTAAACTTTTTATTAAACTTTTATTTAATCCACAGACAAGCAGATTAAAGCTCTGCCCACCAGAGCAACACCCAGCTTTACCCACCACCAGTCCCTCCCATAAGGAAGCTTGCACAAACCTCTAAGATAGACTCATACACCGGAGAGCAGACAGCATAAGCAAGAAGAACTACAATTCTGCAGCCTGTGGAAGGAAAACCACATTCACAGAAAGATAGAGAAAATGAAAAGGCAGAGGACTTTATACCAGATCAAGGAACAAGATAAATCCCCAGAAAAACAATGAAATGAGGTGGGGATAGGCAACTTTCCAGTAAAAGAATTCGGAATAATAATAGTGAAGATGATCCAAGACCATGGAAAAAGAATGGAGGCAAAGATCAAGAAGATGCAAGAAATGCTTAACAAAGACTTAGAAGAATTAAGGAACAAACACCTAGAAGAATTAAAGAACAAACAAACAGAGATGAAAAATACAATAACTGAAATGAAAAATACACTAAAAGGAATCAGTAGCAGAGTAACTGTGGCAGCAGAATGGATAAGTGACCTGGAAGACAGAAAGGTGGAAATCACTGCCATGAAACAGAATAAAGAAAAAAATGAAAATAAATGACGACACCATAAGAGACCTCTGGGACAACATTAAATGAAACAATATTCACCTTTATAGGGATCCCAGATGGAGAAGAGAGAGAGAAAGGACCCAAGAAAATATTTGAAGAGATTATAGTCAAAAACTTCCCTAGCATGGGAAAAGAAATAGCCACCGAAGTCCATGAAGCACAGAGGGTCCCAGGCAGGATAAACCAAAGGAGAAAAATGCCGAGACACATAGTAATCATATTGACAAAAATTAAAGACAAAGAAAATTTATTGAAAGCAACAAGGGAAAAATGACAAATAACATACAACGGAACTCCCATAAGGTTAACAGCTGATTTCTCAGCAGAAAATCTACAAGCCAGAAGGCAGTGCCATGATAAATTTAAAGTGATGAAAGGGAAGAACTTACCACTAACAGTACTCCACCCAGCAAGGATCTCATTCAGATTTGATGGAGAAATCAAAAGCTTTACAGACAAGCAAAAGCTAAGAGAATTCAGCACCATGAAACCAGCTCTACAACAAATGCTAAAGGAACTTCTCCAAGTGGGAAACACAAGAGAAGAAAAGGACCCACCAAGACAAACCTATAACAATTAAGAAAATAGTAATAGGAACATACATATTGATAATTACCTTAAACATGAATGGATCAAATGCTCCAACCAAAAGACACAGGCTTACTGAATGGATACAAAAACAAGACCCATATATATGCCGTCTACAATAGACCCATTTCAGACCTAGGGACACATACAGACTGAAAGTGAGGGGATGGAAAAATATATTCCATGCAAATGAAAATCAAAAGAAAGCTGGAGTAGCAATACTCATATCAGATAAAATAGATTTTAAAATAAAGAATGTTACAAGAGACAAGGAAGGACATTACATAATGATCAAGGGATCAATCCAAGAAGATATAACAATTATAAATATATATGTACCCAACATAGGAGCACCTCAATATATAAGGCCACTGCTAAGAGCTATAAAAGAGGAAATCGACAGTAACACAATAATAGTGGGGCACTTTAACACCACACTTACACCAATGGAGATCATGAAGACAGAAAATTAATAAGGAAACACAAGTTTTAAATGACACAAGAAACCAGATAGATTTAATGGATATTTATAGGACATTCCATCCCAAAACAGAAGATTACAGGTTTCTTCTCAATGGTACACAGAACATTCTCTGGGATAGATCACATCCTGTGTCACAAATAAAGCCTCAGTAAATTTAAGAAAACTGAAACCATATCAAGCAGCTTTTCGGACCACAATGCCATGAGATTAGAAATCAATTACAGGGAAAATAACGTAAAAAACACAAACACATGGAGGCTAAACAATACGTTATTAATAACCAAGAGATCACTGAAGAAATAAAAGAAGAAATCAGAAACTACCTAGAGACAAATGACAACAAAAACATGATGATCCAAAACCTATGGGATGCAGCAAAAGCTGTTCTAAGAGGGAAGTTTATAGCAATAAAAGCCTACCTCAAGAAACAAGAAAAATCTCAAATAAACAATCTAACCTTACACCTAAAGGAACTAGAGAAAGAGGAACAAAACTCAAAGTTAGTAGAAGGAAAGAAATCATAAAGATCAGAACAGAAATAAATGAAATAAAAGCAATAGCAAAGATCAATAAAACTAAAAGCTGGTTCTTTGAGAAGATAAACAAAAATGATAAAACTTTAGCCACACTCAAGAAAAAGAGGGAGAGGACTCAAATCAATAAAATTAGAAATGAAAAAGGAGAAGTTGTAACAGACACTACAGAAATACAAAGCATCCTAAGAGACTACTGCAAGCAACTCTATGCCAAAAAAATGGACAACCTGGAAGAAATGGACAAATTCTTAGAAAGGTATAAACTTCCAAGACAGAACCAGTAAGAAATAGAAAATATGTCCAGACCAATCACAAGTAATGAAATTGAAACTGTGATTAAAAATCTTCCAACAAACAAAAGTCCAGAATCAGATGGCATCAGAGGTGAATTCTATTAAACATTTAGACAAGAGCTAACACCCAACCTTCTCAAACTCTTCAGAAATTTTCAGGGGAAGGAACACTCCCAAACTCATTCTATGAGGCCACCATCACCCTGATACCAAAACCAGACAAAGATACTACAGAAAAATAAAATTAGAGACATATCACTGATGAATATCACTGATGAATATAGATGTAAAAATTCTCAACAAAATATTAGGAAACAGAATTGAACAACACATTAAAAGGATCATACACCATGATCATGTGGGGTTTATCCCAGGGATGCAAGGATTCTTCAATATACACAAATCAATCAATGTGATACACCATATTAACAAATTGTAGAATAAAAATATGATCATCCCAATAGATGCAGGAAAAGCTTTTGACAAAATTTAACACCCATTTTTTATAAAAATTCTCCAAAAAGTGGGCAAAGAGGGAATCTACCTCAACATAATAAAGACCGTATATGACAACCCCACAGCAAACATCATTCTCAATGGTGAAAAACTAAAAGCATTTCCTCTAAGATCAGGAACAAACCAAGGATGTCCACGCTCACCACTATTATTCAACGTAGTTTTAGAAGTCCTAGACACATCAATCAGAGAAGAAAAAGAAATAAAAGGATTACAAATTGGAAAAGAAGAAGTAAAATTGTCACTGTTTGCAAATGACATGATACTACACATAGTGAATCTTAAAGATGCCACCAGAAAACTACTAGAGCTAATCAATGAATTTGGTAAAGTTGCAGGATACAAAATTAATGCACAGAAATCTCTTGCATTCCCCTACACTAACAATGAAAGATAAGCAAGAGAAATTAAGGGAACAATCCCATTCACCATTGCAACAAAAAGAATAAAATACATAGGGATGAACCTATCTAAGGAGGTAAAAGACCTGCACTCGGAAAACTATAAGACACTGATGAAAGAAATCAAAGATGATATAAACAGATGGAGGTATAAACCATGTTCTTAGATTAGAAGAATCAATATTGTGAAAATGGCTATACTACCCAAAGCAATCTACATATTCAATGCAATCCCTATCAAATTACCAGTGGCATTTTCTACAGAACTAGAACAAAAAAAAATCTTAAAATTTGTATGGAGACAAAAAAGACCACGAATAGCCAAAGCAGTCTTGAGGGAAATTAAAAGAGCTGGAGGAATCAGACTTCCTGACTTCAGACTATACTACAAAGCTACAGTAATCAAGACTATATGGTACTGGCACAAAAACAGAAATATAGATCAATGGAACAGGATAGAAAGCCCAGAGATAAACCTACGTACCTATGGCTAACTCATCTATGACAAAGGAGGCAAGGATATACAATGGAGAAAAGACAGTCTCTTCAGTAAGTGGTGCTGGGAAAACTGGACAACTACATATAAAAGAATGAAATTAGAACACTCCATAACACCATACACAAAAATAAACTCAAAATGGATTAGAGATCTAAATGTATGATCAGACACTATAAAACTCTTAGAGGAAAACTTAGGCAGATCTTTCTATGACATAAATCACAGCAAGATCCTTTTTGACCCACCTCCTAAAGAAATGGAAATAAAAACAAAAAAAAAAGAAATGGGACCTAATGAAACTTAAAAGCTTTTGCACAGCAAAGGAAAACATAAACAACAGGAAAAGACAAACCTCAGAATGGGAGAAAATATTTTCAAATGAAACAAATGACAAAGGATTAATCTCCAAAAATCACAAGCAACTCATTAAGCTCAAAAACAAACAACCCAATCCAAAAATGGGCAGAAGACCTAAATAGACATTTCTCCAAAGAAGATATACAGATTGCCAACAAACACATGAAAGGATGCTGAACATCACTAATCATTAGAGAAATGCAAATCAAAACTACAGTGAGGTATCACTTTACAGCAGTCAGAATGACAATCATCAAAAAATCTACAAACAATAAATGCTGGAGAAGCATTTATTGGAGAAAAGGGAATGCTCTTGCACTGTTGGTGGGAATGTAAATTGATATAGCCACTATGGAGAACAGTATGGAGGTTCCTTAAAAACCTAAAAATAGAATTACCATATGATCCAGCAATCCCACTACTGGGCATATACCCACAGAAAACCATAAATCAAAAAGACACGTTTACCACAATATTCATTGCAGCACTATTTACAACAGCCAGGTAATGGAAGCAACCTAAATGCCCACAGACAGATGAATGGATAAAGAGGTGGTACATATATAAAATGAAATATTACTCAGCCATATAAAGGAATGAAATTCGGTCATTTGTAGAGACGTCGATGGATCTAGAGACTGTCATACAGAGTGAAGTAAGTCAGAAAGAGAAAAACAAATATTGTATATTAATGCATATATGTGGAACCTAGAAAAATGTTACAGATGAACCAATTTGCAGGGCAGAAACGGAGACACAGACGTAGAGAACAAATGTATGGACACCAAGGGGAGAAACCCGTGGTGAGGTGGTGGTGGGATGAGTTGGGAGATTTGGATTTACATGTATACATTTATATGTATAAAATAGATAACCAATAAGAACCTGCTGTATAAAAAAATAAATAAAAATTTAAAAAATTAAAAAAAACACAAAAAAACGTTCTTCCCTTCCCATAAATGTATTTATATGAATGAATTATTTCCATGCTTATATCTATAAATACAAAAAAGAGGAATAAAATCTACCATGAACCAAAAAAGAAACAAAAACAAAAACCAGAACCCACCAGTTATACAGAGGAAAACCCTATCAGGGCACTTGCTCCAGTTGTAAACAATTCTGAAGTTGGTCAGAGGTGGGGAATCGTCTCCCATTCAGCCAGCAGCCCCCACACAACAAGCGTCCTCATTGCAAAGCTGGGGGACCGTGCTGAGGCATCTGTGAGTAAACGTGAGCTGAGCCCCAGACCAACTGCTGCTGAACTGTTCCCACCCTTCCCAGGTAAAACACCTGAATAGGTACAAGGACTTGAAAACCTAGAGGAAGGGCCGTGGAGCCACACCAGCTACAGCACGCAGGCCGACTAGGTGCCTGCAGGCCAGCCAGGATGATCCTGACCCCGGGGCGCTCTTCTGGAATCTTTCCATTTCCCTGCCTGAGATACCCCTCCTGTCCAGGCCCCCACTGCTTTTTTCCTTCCTCACCTCTGCCTGGGGAGAAATTCCAGTGGCAGATATGGGTGACACATCCTCTTGTTTAGCAGGTGGCTGCCTGGCAACTCCTGCAGAAAGTCCAGCAGAGCCCCACTCACACCAGGCCAACCACAAAGCCGTGGCCCCTCATTCTCTCCCACCAGCCCAGCCCCGACACTGCTGACGGGTCAGAGAATATGGCGTCAGGCACAGCTGCAGGAGCTCTTGCTGCCTGGAGCGGTGTTTACATTGACCTCAACCCAGGCACACCTGGGGAGGGCTGGCCGGCAGGGTCAGGCAGCCCAGATCAGCCAATTCTCACCCCTCAGGGGCTCATATTGCAGAAATTGGACCCTGCTGAACCGGTCGGGTCCAAGGAACAGGTGTGGGCTCCTGAGAGTCAGGATAGACAAGGGACAGCAGCTCCGGCTTGTTTTCTAATCATTTTATCTGGCCCATGAGTGGGAGATAACTTCAAGAAGACCCTCTCCTAATGAGAGGACCCCAGGAGTCAGGGAGAGGAGGGGTGATGGGTGGAGACAGAGGCCTGGTGTCCCGGCTGCAGTGGAAGACTCTGGAAGACCAGGCAGAGGGGGGCCACATAGAGTGATGCCCAGTGTCACAGACCTGTCAGAACTGCTGTTTATTAGTTCAAGTCCTGCTCTGAGGTGCTCTGTGTCAGCTCTGAGTGACAGGTGAGCTGGGGGTGCTCTTCAATGAGGGCCATGTGCACGGTTCCTGTGTGCCCAGCCCTGCCGGGGTACCTGCCCAGGGGAGCTCCGTATCCTGGGAGGGGCCTGACCACGAGAGCCCCGTGGGCTGCTGGGTACCTGCTCAGGTGAGCCCCATATCCTGGGAGGGGCCTGACCACGAGAGCCCCATGGGCTGCTGGGGCGGGGGGTGGGTTGGGGGGGTGGGCGTGGTGCGGAGCTGCCCAGGCGAGCTCCATATCCTGGGATTGGCCTGACCACGACAGCCCCATGGGCTGCTGGGGACCTGGTAATGCATGTCAGAACAGTCAGTGAAGCCACCGAGGATATACATTGAGTAGGTCCTAATTCCTACACCCTGCTGGTCATTCTACCATCCACCAGGACATAGTATTCTGTATTATACTTCAATGATGCTTTCTTCTGTATTCCATTAGTCCCAGAGTCACAAGAAATTTTGGCTTGTGAGTGGCAGGACTCAACATACAACAAAAACAATACTGCTGGGCCGTCCTGCCCCAAGGGTTCAAAGATTCCCACACCATCTTTGGGGAAACATTAGCTAAAGACCTAAAAGTTCTACCTCTGGAAAAGGGAACCTTTCTTCAATATGCAGACGACATTCTGATCTCCAGCCCTACTAAGGAGGCCTCTGAACTACCTAGCCAATAAAGGTGTCCAAGAAAAAGGCTCAAATATCACAGACTAAGGTGGCCTGCCTGGGCTTCATCCTCACAGAATGTAGGAGAAGCCCATCCCAGGAAAGGGAAGAAGCCATTTGCAGCCTTACCACTTCTAAAACTAGAAGACAGCTTACGTGTTCCTGGGGAGGCTGGGGTTTGCTGCACCTGGATCCCTAAGTACAGTGTAATAGCTGGGCCTCTACATGAAACACTGAAAGGAAAAGATGAGGATCCTTTTATATAGAATCCAGAAGCGGCCTTTCAAGAATGCAAAGAGCAGTTAATTCAGCCCCTTGCCCTGGACCTCCCCAATTTATCTAAATGCTTTGACCTTTACATTCCCAGTCAAAGGTGAATGAATCGCCCTTGGAGTATTAGTGCAAAAGTGGGACCACTTGAAATGGAACAATGTAAGAATGCCCTCCAGGCAGGATAAACTATGGTCACGAAGGGCTTTTCCCACTGCCCCATCCAGCCAGGATACTGGGAGTATCTAAACACCTGGAAATCAGCAGCCCAAAAGGCCACCTCCCTCCTAAGGGAAAAGGACCCCACGTGGTGATCCTAACCACCAACCATGCCCTGAAGTTGCAGGTGTCGCTCCGTGGGCACACTGACCTCGAGTGAGGAGGCCCTCCAACTCCAACCTTCAGAGAGACAACCGGGGGCAACGGGCCCCCATGGCGACTCGTGTGACCATCACTTAACCTGGAGCTTCTGTCAGAAAACAACAAGAGTGTGCCCCAAAAGACAAGACTACTGCTTGCAGGACTTACTGCACCCAGAGGAGAGCTAATAAGCTTGGTATGGGAACCGTATATCACGCTGTCACAATAGAAAAGCCTGCGGACACCGCAGTGATGACAGCCAATAAGACCGACTGGACTCCTGGCCACTTCAAAAGGCCATTGATTCAGTGGCCGTCATGGTCCTGGATCACCACCGACTCTGGACTCTCTGGGAGTTGAGTGGGCAGGGCTCTGACACCTGGAGTTAATTCAGGGGCCTAATTGGAGAAAGCACAGACTACTGGTCAGAGCATCTAGGCTGGCAGAAACCGTCAGCCTAAGGTGGCCGAACAAATGTTGGGTGGGGTAAAACCGGCCCCCCACCAGCGTCTCTGCGCATCTCTTTCCTGGACCCTTAAAGGTCATTAGAATCTATAACGCTTCCAATGCTGATGCTCAGGCAGACGAGCAGTGAGGCAGGAGGCCTGGGGACAATCAACCTCACCTGGAGGCTGCTGGGGAGAAGTTCTGCCCCTCCCCCCAGGGTATGAGGACCCCAAACTCAACACGAAGCAGTTACAGAAGAGTGGTCTGCACCCTCAGCACCCCAACAATGAGGAACGGGACAAAAGGCAGAGGAGGGGTTTGTCACCGGCAAAGCCCATTAAAAATTCCTGGGAGATAAAAATAGAATCTGGGCAATAAAATAAAGTCTAACCTTTTATTCCTTTGTGCTTTGTCTAATTTCACGTGCTCCTAGGGTTCCGCATGCAGAGGTCCCACACCCAGCACTTCAGACCCGATTTCCTAGTGCAGAATGGCTGGGTCGACACTTCAGCTCGCGGCCCCCCCCCCCCCCCCCCCCCCCCCCGTGCAGACTCCGCGACATAGAGCCTGAGCTGCAGCCAACCCGGCCCTTGAGAGCTCCGCCCCCTCCCTCCCACTGACGTTGCCGGGATCCCCACACAGCAGCCTGACCCACAGCCTGTGGGGGAGCGCTCGCTCTCACCTCTCCATTCTCTGATCAAAATATAAAATTTCCTTTGCTTCTAAACCAAACTCAGTCTCGATCTGTTGGTTCCAATGACACTGGGCAGGGGGACCCTTGTTGGGGCCCACTCTGTAGGATCAGTAACAGAAATTGAGAACATTGTAACTTCAATGAACAGATGTGTGAGCCAAACTGTAATTAACATAGAGCAGTGTATAAGGCTCGGGTAAAATAAGATGTTTCTAACACTCCCATTGGATATTTCCATCACTTTATTATAAGCAAGTTCAGTGAAGAGGTTTGTCTTATTTGTCAGGTCAACATTAGAGAAATGAAGTGATTTCTTTCCAAGGATGTACATCTAATAATCTTGGCTGAGGCTTCAATCTTGTTTTGAATGCTTTTCCATTGAAAATGCTACCTCTCTTTCAGCTCCCCCATTTCTGAGAAGTATAAAATCTTATAATTTATTATTACCAAAGGGGAAAGGTGGGAGGAGGGATAAATTAACAGTTTGGGATTAACACATACACACTGCTATGTATAAAATAGATCATCAACAAGGAACTACTGTATAGCACAGGGAACTACCCTCAATATTTTGCAATAACCTATAAGGGGAAGTAATCTGGAAAAGAACAGATATTTTTATCGACATCATCTATCAACGACAGATAAAATGTAACCTAAGGGAAGCCGATGGCGAGCGCTTCTGACCCTAAAGACTTCAATCATCTAAAGTTCGGACTCTGCCTACTTCCCAAGGCCCTTAATGAACATATGTGTAACCGTAGCTTAAAAAATCCTCAGTTTGGGGTTCGGGGAGACACTGATTTGAAAAAATCCCTGGTGTTCTCCTTACATGCACGGGACCCTTCCTACTGCTAAAACGTGCCTGTCACACCCAGAGGATGGTACACCGTCTGATCAGGAAGAGTTTGGAAAAGACATCTCATCTCCTCATCTCTTGGTGCTCGGGTTCACACCTCCAGCATCTTTCCTAACAATCTCCCCACTTGGGGATGTCAGCACCTTCAACATCCTGTTGCACACAGTTTGGAATTTGTCCAGAGGATGAAGCAGAAGGATGAGAAACAATGAGAGACAAGTCCTAGGTGTTTGGACAGGCACATGTCACTCTAATTTCCAATCAGGAAGACGTATTGACCAAAGGCTAAGATTACCCATGGAAACAGAATAGGGCTTGAGGAAATCCCACTGTTTTGTGGCCTGTTCTCAAAAACACAAGTTGAAAAATGGAACTCAGGGGCACTAAAATTCACGAAACTAAAGAGCTGAAAATATCTATCGTCAAAAAATGTCTTGAGGTAAGTCACTGAAAATGACTTGTAAGCAAGGGAGAATGGCAGGAAAGGGATTTGAAGAGGTAGAAAGGACTCGACATTAAAGCACAAGAAAAGGGGCTGAACATCGCCAACGATGCAGTTGGCCTGAAAGGGCGTATGTGTTTTTTCTGAATATATTCAAGAAAAGGGCATATGCCCTTTTTAGCCAACCAAACAGGTGGGCACTGGAAATCAATACTACAAAAGGTATCACTTTGCATCAGTCAGAAGAGCCATCCTCATAAAGTGTAAACACCAGAAATGCAGGACAGGGCGAGGAGAAAAGGGAGCCCTGTGAGGCTGATAGTGGAAATGTAAATTGCCAATGGCCACTCTGGAGAAATGTATTGTGTTTACTAAATCATCTAAAAAATGAGCTTACAAGGGCTTTCCTGGTGGCGCAGTGGTTGAGAGTCCGCCTGCCGATGCGGGGGACGCGGGTTCGTGCCCCGGTCTGGGAGAATCCCGCATGCCGCGGAGCGGCTGGGCTCGTGAGCCATGGCCGCTAGGCCTGCGCGTCTGGAGCCTGTGCTCCGCAGCGGGAGAGGCCACAGCAGTGAGAGGCCCGCGTACCAGAAAAAAATAAATAAATAAATAAAAATAAAAAATGAGCTTACAGAGCATAGGGCACTTGCACTCATGGGTGTATATCTTGGGAAAAGCAAAAATCGAGAGGACACAGTCACCCCAACGTTTACCACCTCTCTTTAAAAGAGCCTCGACTTCGATATAACCTAAATGTCCCTGGAAGGAAAAAGTGGATAAAAGAGATGTGGTACGTATGTAGAGTGGAATATTATTCAGCCCGGAAATCAATGAAATAAGGCCAGCTGCAACAACTCCAAAGGAGTTACGTATGATCATTTTAAGTGACAGAAGTCAAAAAGAAAAAGACACATATCATAAGATATCACTTAAAGTAGGAATCAAAAATGGCTACACATGAAATAAATTACAAAAGATAAACATAGTCAAATATGTAGAAAACACACATAAAGCTGCTAAAGCGGAATGGTAGGGAGGGGTGAGGCATTATCCAGGAGGTTGAAATTAGCAAATATACCATTCCAAATACTAAATTGATAATCAAAAAGGCCTACACAGTACCTCAAAGAACTGCACTCAGCACACTCAAGTCACCAGAAAAGAATATATACCACTGGTAAGAATCTGAAGAAGAATTTATTGATGTCTCTCTATATGTGAAGAAAGTGGATGTACAGCAGCGAGAAACAGACCATTGAAAATCAGCTGTATCCAATATAATAATAAATTAAAAAAAAAAAGAAACAGTGAGACAGAAAAATTCTTACAACTTTTGCTCAGGGGCTGTTAGTCAACATGGATTGAACACATATAGACCCACAGCAGAATGAGACATAAGGCTGGAAACTGTTTGCGCTAAGAGAATTAGTGAGGTTGGGTGAGGAAATGCAGACCCTTTAAAGTAATACTTCCTGGTACCCATTCCATGGGTCCCAAATCTGCAGGTTCAAGGGAACTGCCTACAGGAAAAACATGCATGGGAAACCCAGAGGACTGTACACCGTGTGAACGGGAAAGGTGTCTAAAATGCACCTCATTTTTCTTCTCCTGTTGTTCCGGTTCGCCATTCCAGCCACTATACTAAAAATCTCCCTACTTGGAGAATCAGAGCCTTTAACCTCCTGTTTCGCACAGTTTGCAATATGTGCAGAGGATGAACGGGAAGAGGGAGAACCAATGAGACACTAGCTGTGGGTGTTTCAACAGGCACATGTCAGTCCAATTTCCCATCGGGAAGAAGAATTAACCAAAGGCTCAGCCTGCCAGCCCAAAACCAGAATAGGGCCTGAAGCAATCCTGCGGTTTTGCGGCCAGCTCACAAAAAAGCGAGTTGAAAAATGGAGCTCAGGGGCAATGCAATTCACAAAGCTGCAGAGTTATAAATGACACCTAACGTCCCAAAATATATTGAGGTAAGGCAACAAAGAGGCTCTGAATGCAAGGCAGAATTGCAGGAAACAGATTTCAAGAGGTTGATTGGTCTAGCCTTTAAAACACACGAAAAGCGGCAGAACTTCGACAATGATGCAGTTGGCCAAAAAGGGCGTATGCGTTTTTTCCTGAATGAATTCAGGAAAAAACGCATACGCCCTTTTTTGCCAACCAAGCAAGTGGGCAATGCAAATCCGCAAAACAAAGAAGTCTCACTTCCCACCACTCAAAAGGGCCATCCGAAAAATGTGTAAAACCAGAAATGCAGGACAGGCCATGGAGAACAGGGAGCCTTATTACGGGGATGTGCGCAGTGTAAATTGCCGAGAGCCACTCTGGAGAACTGGATGGTGTTTCCTGAAACATTTAAAAACAGAGCGACAGAGCATAGGGGACTTCCACTCACGGGCGAATATATTGGGAAGGCTAAAAATAAACAAGACACAGGCACTCCAAAGTATAGGGCTGCTCTGTTTACAAGAACCTAGATTTCAGTTCACCTTAAATATCCCAGGAAAGAGAACAATGGATAAAGAAGTTGTGGTACTTATGTACAATGGAATATCACTCAGCCATGAAATCAATGTCATAAGGCTAGTAGCAGCATAATGAGTGGATTTAGGTCCGATGACTCTAAGTGAAATAAGTCACACAGAAAAAGAAACTTATCATAAGATATCACTTTTAGAAGGAATGTAAACATCACTACACATGAACTAAATTACAAAACAAAGCAGAGTCACACATTTAGAAAACAAGCTTATGCCTGCTTAAGCGGAAAGGTGAGGTGGGGTGATGCATAAAAAAAGAGGTGGAAATTAGCACAGATATGGTTATATACATCAAATATGTAATAGAAAAGACCTACTCCTTGCTCAATGAACTAGACTCAACACTCCCTCTTCACCAAAGAAAAATATGACTAGTAAGAATCTTAAAACCTATGTATTGATATGTCACCGTAGGGAAATCAAGTGTGTGTAGAGCGGCATAAACACAGCAGTGAAACTCAGCTAAACCCCATTATAAAAATGAATTTCAAACACAAACACAAAGACAGTGAAAGAGAGAGAAATTCTTACAAAATTCGTTCAGGAGCTGTGACGCAACACGGACTGACCACATCTACAGCAAAGGCTGGATGAGACATAAGGCTGGACACTCTTGTGGCTGAGAGGATTGGTACGGCTGGGTGAGCAAAGGCATACCCTTTAAAGTAATTCTGCGTGCTACCCATTCCATGGGTCCCAACTCTCCAGGTTCACGGAATCTGCCTATGGCTAAAAGATGAGCGGGAAAACCAGAGGATGGTACACGGTGTGATCCAGAAAGGTTTCTAAAACGCACCTCATTTTTTAATCTCCTGCTGCTTGGGTTCACCATTCCAGCTGCTTAACTAACAATCTCTTCACCTGAATAATCACTGCCTTTAACCTCCTGTTTCCCACAGTTTGCAGTTTGTCCGGAGGATGGACGGGAAGAGGGGGAATCAATGAGAGACTATCTATAGGTGTTTGGATGGGCACATGCCACTCTAATTTCCCATCAGGAAGAAAAATTAACCAAAGGTTCAGCCTGCCACTTCAGAACCAGAATAAGACCTGAGGCAATCCTGCAGTTTGCGGCCAGCTCACAAAAAAAGGGAATTGAAAAATGGAGCTCAGGGGCACTGCAGTTCACAAAGCTGCAGAGTTATAAAAGACAACTATCATTGAAAAATATATTGAGGTAAGGCAACGAAGAGGATTTGAAACCAAGGCAGAATTGCAGGAAACAGATTTCAAGAGGTAGATTGGAGTCGCCTTTAAAGCACATGAAAAGCAGCAGAACTTCGACAATGATGCAGTTGATCAAAATGGGTGTATATATATTCAGGAAAAAACGCATACACCCATTTTTGCCAACCAAGAAAGGGGGCATTGCAAATCTGCACTAAAAAGAAGTCACACTTCCCACCAGTCCAAAGGGCCATCCGAAAAAGTGTTAAAACCAGAAAGGCAGGGCAGGCCATGTCGAACAGGGAGCCTTGTTACGCTGATGGATGGGATGTAAATTGTGAACAACCACTCAGGAGAAGTGTATGGTGTTTCTTAAAACATCTAACAAACAGAGCTACAGATCATAGGGCACTTCCACTCCTGGGCAGACATCTTGGGAAAACTAAAAATCAATAACACACAGCCAACCCAAAATTTAAGGCTCCTCTGTTTACAAAATCCTCGACTTTGGTACACCTTAAATATCCCAGGAAAGATAAAAATGGGTAAAGAAGTTGTGGTACTTATTTACAATGGAATATCACTCAGCCATGAAATCAGTGTCATAAGGCCAGCAGCACCAAAATGAGTGGATTTAAGCACAATGATTCTAAGTGAAAGAAGTCACACAGAAAAAGAAACTTATCATAAGATATCACTTATAGAAGGAATGTAAACATGGCTACACATGAGCTGAAATAAAAAACAGAACAGAATCACACATTTACTAAAGGCACTTATGCCTGCTTAAGGGGAAAGGTGAGGTGGGATGATGCATAAAACCAGAGTTTGAAATTAGCACAGATACCATTCCATAAACCAAATATGTAATAGACAAGACCTACACTTTGCTCAATGAACTGGCCTCAACATCCCCTATTCACCACAGAGGAATATATGTGACAAGTAAGAATCTTAAAACCTATGTATTAATATGTCTCCGTAAGGGAATCAAGTGTTTGTAAAGTGGCAGAAACACTGCAGTGAAAATCAGCTAAACCCCATTATAAAAATAAATTTCAAAAAACAAAAAATGGTACACCGTGTGATCGGGAAAGTTTTCTAAAATGCTCCTACTTTTTCCTCTGCTGGTGCTCGGGTTCACCATTCCAGCCGCTTTACTAAAAATCTCCCCATTTGGAGAGTGAGCGCCTTTAACCTCCTGTTTCGCACAGTCTGCAATTAGTGCGGAGGATGAACGGTATGAGGAGGAACCAATGAGAGAATAGCTGTAGGTGTTTGGACACCACATGCCACTCTATTTTCCCATCAGGAGGAAGAATTAACCAAAGGCTTAGCCTGCCACCCCGGAACCAGAATAGGACCTGAAGCAATACTGTGGTTTTGCAGCCACCTCACAAAAAAGCGAGTTGAAACATGGAGCTCAGGGGCACTGTAATTCATAAAACTGCAGAGTTAAAAAGGGCAACTTTTGTCGAAAAATATATTGAGGTAAGGCAACGAAGAAGATTTAAACCAAGGCAGAATTGCAGGAAACAGGTTTCAACAGGTAGATTGGAGTCTCCTTTTAAAGCACATGAAAAGTGGCAGAACTTCGACAATGATGCAGTTGGCCAAAAAGGGCGTATGCGTTTTTTCCTGAATATATTCAGGAAAAAACGCATACGCCCTTTTTGGCCCACCAAGCAAGCGGGAAATGCAAATCTGCACAACAAAAATTCTCTCTACCCACCAGTCCAAAGGGCCATCGAGAAAAGTGTAAAACCCAGAGAGGCAGGACAGGCCATGGAGAACAGGGAGCCTTGTTGCCCTGATGGGCGGGATGTAACCTGCCAACAGCCACTCTGGAGAAGTGTATGGTGTTTCCTGAAACACGTAAAAAAACGGAGCTACCGAGCATAGGGCACTTCCACTGAAGGGCATATATCTTGGGAAAACTAAAAATCAACAAGATACAGCTACCCCAAAGTTTAGGGCTCTTCTGTTTACAAAATCCTCGACTTCAGTACACCTTAAATATCCCAGGAAATAGAAAAATGGATAAAGAAGTTGTGGTACTTATGTACAATGGAATATCACTCAGCCACTAAATCAATGTCATAAGGCCAGCAGCAGCATGAGTGGATTTAGGTACGATGATTCTAAGTGAAAGAAGTCACACAGAAAGAGAAACTTATCATAAGATATCACTTACAGAGAGAATGTAAACATGGCTACACAAGAGCTGAAATACAAAACAGAACAGAGTCCCACATTTAGAAAAGGCACTTATGCCTGCTTAAGGGGAAAGGTGAGGTGGGGTGATGCATAAAACCAGAGTTTGATATTAGCACAGATACCATTCCTTAAACCAAATATGTAATAGACAGGACCTACTCTTTGCTCAGTGAACTGGACTCAACACCCCCTATGCACAGCAGAGGAATATATGTGACTAGTAAGAATCTTAAAACCTATTTATTGATATGTCTCTGTAATGGAATCTTGTGTGTGTAGAGCGGCATAAACACTGCAGTGAAAATCAGCTAAACCCCATTATAAAAATGAATTTAAAAAACAAAAAAACACAAAGAGAGTGAACGAGAGAGAAATTCTTACAAAATTCTTTCAGGGGCTGTGATGCACCCTGAATTGACCTTATCTACACCCACAGCTGGATGAGACATAAGGCTGGACAATTGGGGCTGACAGGATTGGTGATGTTGGGTGAGCAAATGCAGACCCTTTAAAGCAATACTTCGCGCTACCCATTCCATGGGTCCCAACTCTCCAGGTTTAAGGGAATCTTCCTACAGCTAAACCATGCATAGGAAACCCAGAGGATGGCACACCATGTGATCGGGAAAGGTTTCTAAAATGCACCTCATTTTTCCTCCCCTGGTACTCGGGTTCGCCATTCCAGCCGCTTTACTAACAATCTCACCATTAGGAGAGTCAGCCCCTTTAACCTCCTGTTTCGCACAGTCTGCAATTAGTGTGGAGGATGAATGGTATGAGGGGGAACCAATGAGAGAATAGCTGTAGGTGTTTGGACGAGCACATGCCACTCTTATTTCCCATCAGGAGGAAGAATTAACCAAAGGCTCAGCCTGCCGCCCCAGAACCAGAATAGGGCCTGAAGCAATCCTGTGGTTTTGCCGCCAGCTCACAAAAAAAAGCGAGTTGAAAAATGGAGCTCAGGGGCACTGTAATTCACAAAGCAGCAGAGTTCAAAAAGGCAACGTTACTTGAAAAATATATTGATGTAAGGCAATGCAGGGGATTTGAAACCAAGGCAGAATTGCAGGAAACAGGTTTCAACAGGTAGATTGGAGTCTCCTTTAAAGCACATGAAAAGCGGCAGAACTTCGACAATGATGCAGTTGGCCAAAAAGGGCGTATGCGTTTTTTCCTGAATTTATTCAGGAGAAAACACATACGCCCTTTTTGGCCAACCAAGCAAGCGGGCAATGCAAATCCACACAACAAAAAGTCTCTCTACCCACCGGTCCAAAGGCCATCGAGAAAAAGGTAAAACCCAGAGAGGCAGGACAGGCCATGGAGAACAGGGAGCCTTGTTGCCCTGATGGGCGGGATGTAACCTGCCAACAGCCACTCTGGAGAAGTGTATGGTGTTTCCTGAAACATGTAAAAAACAGAGCTACCAAGCATAGGTCACTTCCACTGAAGGGCATATATCTTGGGAAAACTAAAAATCAACAAGACACAGCCACCCCAAAGTTTAGGGCTCTTCTGTTTACAAAACCCTCGACTTTGGTACACCTTAAATATCCCAGGAAAGAGAATAATGGATAAAGAAGTTGTGGTACTTATGTACAATGGAATATCACTCAGCCACTAAATCAATGTCATAAGGCCAGCAGTAGCATAATGAGTGGATTTAGGTATGATGATTCTAAGTGAAAGAAGTCACACAGAAACAGAAACATCATAAGATATCACTTATAGAGGGAATGTAAACATGGCTACACAGGAGCTGAATTACAAAACAGAACAGAGTCACACATTTAGAAAATGCACTTATGCCTGCTTAAGGGGAAAGGTGAGATGGGGTGATGCATACAACCAGAGTTTGAAATTAGCACAGATACCATTCCATAAACCAAATATGTAATAGACAAGACCTACTCTTTGCTCAGTGAACTGGACTCAACACCCCCTATGCACCACAGAGGAATGTAGGTGACAAGTAAGAATCTTTTTTTTTTAACATCTTTACTGGAGTATAATTGCCTTACAATGGTGTGTTAATTTCTGCTTTATAACAAAATGAATCAGTTGCATATATACATATGTTACCATATCTCTTCCCTCTTTCATCTCCCTCCCTCCCACCCTCCCTATCCCACCCCTCCAGGCGATCACAAAGCACTGAGCTGATCTCCCTGTGCTATGCGGCTGCTTCCCACTAGCTATCTACATTATGTTTGGTAGTGTATATATGTCCATGCCTCTCTCTCGCTTTGTTACAGCTCACCCTTCCCCCTCCCCATATCCTCAAGTCCATTCTCTAGTAGGTCTCTAGTAGGTCTGTTCTCTAGTAAGTCTTTATTCATGTCTTACCCCTAAGCTCTTCATGACATTTTTCTTCTTAAATTCTATATATATGTGTTAGCATATGGTATTTCTCTCTCTCTTTGTGACTTACTTCACTCTGTATGACAGACTCTAGGTCTATTCACCTCATTACAAAGAGTTCAATTTCATTTCTTTTTATGGCTGAGTAATATTCCATTGTATATATGTGCCACATCTTCTTTATCCATTCTTCCAATGATGGACACTTAGGTTGTTTCCATCTTTGGGCCACCGTAAATAGAGCAGCAATGAACATTTTGGTACCTGACTCTTTTTGAATTATAGTTTTCTCAGGGTATATGCCCAGTAGTGGGATTGCTGGGTCATATGGTAGTTTTATTTGTAGTTTTTTAAGGAACCTCCATACTGTTCTCCACAGTGGATGTATCAATTTACATTCCCGCCAACAGTGCAAGAGGGTTCCCTTTTCTCCACACGCTCTCCAGCATTTATTGTTTCTAGATTTTTTGATGATGGCCATTCTGACTGGTGTGAGATGATATCTCATTGTAGTTTTGATTTGCATTTCTCTAATGATTAGTGATATTGAGCATTCTTTCATGTGTTTGTTGGCAATCTGTATATCTTCTTTGGAGAAATGTCTATTTAGGTCTTCCCCCATTTTTGGATTGGGTTGTTTGTTTTTTTGTTATTAAGCTGCATGAGCTGCTTATAAATTTTGGAGACTAATCCTTTGTCAGTTGCTTCATTTGAAAATATTTTCTCCCATTCTGAAGATTGTCTTTTGGTCTCATTTATGGTTTCCTTTGCTGTGTAAAGGCTTTGAAGTTTGCTTAGGTCCCATTTGTTTATTTTTATTTCCATTTCTCTAAGAGGTGGGTCAAAAAGTATCTTGCTGTGATTTATGTCATACAGTGTCCTGCCTATGTTTTCCTCTAAGAGTTTGATAGTTTCTGGACTTACATTTAGGTCTTTAATCCATTTTGAGCTTATTTTTGTGTATGGTGTTAGGGAGTGATCTAATCTCATACTTTAACATGTATCTGTCCAGTTTTCCCAGCACCAGTTCTTGAAGAGGCTGTCCTTTCTCCACTGTACATTCCTGCCTCCTTTATCAAAGATAAGGTGATCATATGTGCATGGGTTTATCTCTGGGCTTTCTATCCTGTTCCATTGATCTATCTTTCTGTTTTTGTGCCAGTACCATACTGTCTTGATTACTTTAGCTTTGTAGTATAGTCTGAAGTCAGGAAGCCTGATTCCTCCAGCTCCATTTTTTGTTCTCAAGACTGCTTTTGCTATTCGGGGTCTTTTGTGTTTCCATACAAATTGTGAAACTTTTTGTTCCAGTTCTGTGAAAAATGCCAGTGGTAGTTTGATAGGGATTGCATTGAATCTGTAGATTGCTTTAGGTAGTAGACTCATTTTCACAATGTTGATTCTTCCAATCCAAGAACATGGTATATCTCTCCATCTATTTGTATCATCTTTAATTTCTTTCATCAGTGTCTTATAATTTTCTGCATACAGGTCTTTTGTCTCCTTAGGTAGGTTTATTCCTAGATATTTTATTCTTTTTGTTGCAGTGGTAAATGGGAGTGTTTTCTTGATTTCCCTTTCAGATTTTTCATCTTTAGTGTATAGGAATGCCAGAGATTTCTGTGCATTAATTTTGTATCCTGCTACTTTACCAAATTCATTGATTAACTCTAGTAGTTTTCTGGTAGCATCTTTAGGATTCTCTATGTGTAGTATCATGTCATCTGCAAACAGTGACAGCTTTACTTCTTCTTTTCTGATTTGGATTCCTTTTATTTCCTTTTCTTCTCTGATTGCTGTGGCTAAAACTTCCAAAACTATGTTGAATAAGAGTGGCGAGAGTGGGCAACCTTGTCTTGATTCTGATCTTAGTGGAAATGCTTTCAGTTTTTCACCACTGAGGATGATGTTGGCTGTGGGCTTGTCATATATGGCCTTTATTATGTTGAGGAAAGTTCCCTCTATGCCTACTTTCTGCAGGGTTTTTATCATAAATGGGTGTTGAATTTTGTCAAAAGCTTTCTCTACATCTATTGAGATGATCATATTGTTTTTCTCCTTCAATTTCTTAATATGGTTTATCACATTGATGATTTGCGTATATTGAAGAATCCTTGCATTCCTGGAATAAACCCCACTTGATCATGGTGTATGATCCTTCTAATGTGCTGTTGGATTCTGTTTGCTAGTATTTTGTTGAGGATTTTTGCATCTATGTTCATCAGTGATATTGGCCTGTAGTTTTCTTTCTTTGTGACATCCTTGTCTGGTTTTGGTATCAAGGTGATGGTGGTCTCGTAGAATGAGTTTGGGAGTGTTCCTTCCTATGCTATATTTTGGAAGAGTTTGAGAAGGATAGGTGTTAGCTCTTCTCTAAATGTTTGATAGAATTCACCTTTGAAGCCATCTGGTCCTGGGTTATTGTTTGTTGGAAGATTTTTAATCACAGTTTCAATTTCAGTGCTTGTGATTGGTCTTTTCATAGTTTCTATGTCTTCCTGATTCAGTCTTGGCAAGTTGTTCATTTATAAGAATTTGTCCATGTCTTCCAGGTTGTCCATTTTATTGGCATAGAGTTGCTTGCAGTAATCTCTCATGATCTTTTTTATTTCTGCAGTGTCAGTTGTTACTTCTCCTTTTTCATTTGTAAATCTATTGATTTGAGTCTTCTCCCTTTTCTTCTTGGTGAGTCTGGCTAATGGTTTATCTATTTTGTTTATCTTCTCAAAGAACCAGCTTTTAGTTTTATTGATCTTTGTTATTGTTTCCTTCATTTCTTTTTCATTTATTTCTGATCTGATTTTTATGATTTCTTTCCTTCTTCTAACTTTGGGATGTTTTTGTTCTTCTTTCTCTAATTGCTTTAGGTGCAAGGTTAGGTTGTTTATTTGAGATGTTTCCTGTTTCTTATGGTGGGCTTGTATTGCTATAAACTTCCCTCTTAGAACTGCTTTTGCTGCATCCCATAGGTTTTGGGTCGTCGTGTCTCCATTGTCATATTTTTCTAGGTATTTTTTTATTTCCTCTTTGAATTCTTCAGTGATCACTTCGTTATTAAGTAGTGTATTGTTTAGCCTCAATGTGTTTGCATTTTTTACAGATCGTTTCCTGTAATTGATATCTAGTCTCATGGCCTTGTGGTCGGGAAAGATACTTGATAGAATTTCAATTTTCTTAAATTTACCAAGGCTTGATTTGTGACCAAAGATATGATCTATCCTGGAGAATGTTCCATGAGCACTTGAGAAAAATGTGTATTCTGTTGTTTTTGGATGGAATGTCCTATAAATATCAATTAAGTCCATCTTGTTTAATGTATCATTTAAAGCTTGTGTTTCCTTATTTATTTTCATTTTGTCCATTGGTGAAAGTGGAGTCCATTGGTGAAAGTGGAGTGTTAAAGTCCCCTACTATGAATGTGTTACTGTCGATTTCCCCTTTTATGGCTGTTCGTATTTGCCTTATGTATTGAGGTGCTCCTATGTTGGGTGCATAAATATGTACAATTTTTATATCTTCTTCTTGGATCGATCCCTTGATCATTATGTAGTGTCCTTCTTTGTCTCTTGTAATAGTCTTTATTTTAAAGTCATTTTGTCTGATAAGAGAATTGCTACTCCAGCTTTCTTTTGGTTTCCATTTGCATGGAATATCTTTTTCCATCCCCTTACTTTCAGTCTGTATGTGTCTCTAGGTCTGAAGTGGGTCTCTTGTAGACAGCATATATATGGGTCTTGTTTTTGTATCCATTCAGCCAATCTGTGTCTTTTAGGGAACAATTTATTCCATTCACATTTAAGGTAATTATTGATATGTATGTTCCTATTCCCATTTTCTAAATTGTTTTGGGTTCGTTATTATAGTTCTTTTCCTTCTCTTGTGTTTCTTGCCTAGAGAAGTTCCTTTAGCATTTGTTGTAAACCTGGTTTTGTGGTGCTGAACTCTCTCAGCTTTTGCTTGTCTGTAAAGGTTTTAATTTCTCCATCACATCTGAATGAGATCCTTGCTGGGTAGAGTAATCTTGGTTGCAGGCTTTTCTCTTGCATCACTTTCAGTATGTCCTGCCACTCCGTTCTGGCTTGCAGAGTTCCTGCTGAGAGATCAGTTGTTAATCTCATGGGAATTCCCTTGTGTGTTATTTGTTGTTTTTCCTTTGCTGCTTTTAATATGGTTTCTTTATATTTAATTTTTGACAGTTTGATTAATATGTGTCTTGGCGTATTTCTCCTTGGATTTATCCTGTATGGGACTCTCTGTGCTTCCTGGACTTGATTAACTATTTCCTTTCCCACATTAGGGAAGTTTTCAACTATAATCTCTTCAAATATTTTCTCAGACCCTTTCTTTTTCTCTTCTTCTTCTGGAACCTCTATAATTCGAATGTTGGTGCGTTTAATGTTGTCCCAGAGGTCTCTGAGACTGTCCTCAGTTCTTTTCATTCTTTTTTCTTTATTCTGCTCTGCAATAGTTATTTCCACTATTTTATCTTCCAGGTCACTTATGCGTTCTTCTACCTCAGTTATTCTGCTATTGATCCATCTAGAGTATTTTTCATTTCATTTATTGTGTTGTTCATTGTTGTTTGTTTCATTTTTAGTTCTTCTAGGTCCTTGTTAAATGTTTCTTGCATTTTGTCTATTCTATTCCCAAGATTTTGGATCATCTTTACTATCATTATTCTGAATTTTTTTCAGGTAGACTGCCTATTTCCTCTTCATTTATTAGGTCTGGTGCGTTTTTATCTTGCTCCTTCACCTGCTGTGTGTTTTTCTGTCTTCTCATTTTGTTTATATTACTGTGTTTGGGGTCTCCTTTTTGCAGGCTGCAGGTTCGTATTTCCCATTGTTTTTGATGTCTGTCCGCAGTGGCTAAGATTGGTTTAGTGGGTTGTGTAGGCTTCCTGGTGGAGGGGACTAGTGCCTGTGTTCTGGTGGATGAGGCTGGATCTTGTCTCTCTGCTGGGCAGGTCCACGTCTGGTGGTGTGTTTTGGGGTGTCTGTGGCCTTATTATGATTTTAGGCAGCCTCTCTGCTAATAGGTGGGGTTATGTTCCTGTTTTGCTAGTTGTTTGGCATAGGGTGTCCAGCACTGTAGCTTGCTGGTTGTTGAGTGAAGCTGGGTGGTGTTGAGATGGAGATCTCTGGGAGATTTTCGCCGTTTGATATTATGTGGAGCTGGGAGGTGTCTTGTTGACCAGTGTCCTGAAGTTGGCTCTCCCACCTCAGAGGCACATCACTGACTCCTGGCTGCAACACCAAGAGCCTTTCATCCACACGGCTGCAACCACACATGGACCAATTACACAGATTGAGGACAGTTTGACAGAATCAAGGATGAGTTCAGCAGCCCCTTACTTCCTCGAGGTAGCAATGCTTGTTGGTTGACGCAGTTGATAAAAATGTTGCCATGATCTCCAGGAGTCTTCAAAGTTGCACTACTTCTTGAGAGAAAAATCCATTGTGGGATTATCCAGAAAATGCACCTTTCACCAGTACTGTGAAAAATAAATTTGTAACAGGAACCCCAGTATCCCTGAAATGCTCCATGGTTGCTCCTCCATGCAGACCAAACCTTAGAGTGTAATTAATTAATTAATTAATTTTTGGCTGCTTTGGATCTTCGTTGTTATTCGCAGGCTTTCTCTAGTTGTGGCAAAGGGGGGCTACTCTTTGTTGTGGTGCGCGGGCTTCTCATTGTGGTGGCTTCTCTTTCTGCACTTGTTGTGGAGCACCGAATCTAGGTGTGCCGGCTTCAGTAGTTGTGGCCTGTAGGCTCAGTAGTTGTGGTGCATGGGCATAGCTGCTACATGGCACGTGATATCTTCCCTGACCAGGGCTCGAACCCATGTCCCCTGCATTGGCAGGCGAATTCTTAACCACTGTGTCACCGGGGAAGTCCCAGAATCACAGTCTCCCTTTTAATATACCTTAAGCCCAAAGAATCCATGGAAAATTGTTACAGAAAATAAGACAATAAAATATTGTAAGGACTATAACAGAAGCATATAGTACACAGTTCATATAGACACATCCCAAGCAGTTATAAAGTATATTAAAAGGGAGGCTGCAATTTTATTTTATTTTTTATTATTTTTTAACATCTTTATTGCAGTATAATTGCTTTACAATGATATGTTATTTTCTGCTTTATAACAAAGGGAATCAGTTATACATATGCATATGTTCCCATATTTCTTCCCTTTTGCATCTCCCTCCCTCCCACCCTCCCTATCCCACCCCTCTAGGTCGTCACAAAGCACCTAGCTGCTCTCCCTGTGCTATGCGGCTGAGGGAGGCTGCAATTTTAAACGGATAAGATAAATTATACCCACAAACTCCCAGTATTTCCTGAAACATTGCAATATGAAACCCTATTGTAGGAAACCGAAGATTCCAGGAGACATTCTACAAATGAAGGACTCTAAACGCTGTGGTTGGATAAGGAATTCTGGAAGGAAGGTATCGTCACCCAAGGAGGGCAGGTTCCTATACTTCTCTAACATCACATCCCTGTACAATTCCCACTGATCTTGGTCAAGGCATTCTCACTCCTCTTGAGAGAAATCTATGGCCATATCCTGGAATGTCAGCAGTCCCTGAAATTAAACGTACACATGCCACGTGGCCACGGGAAGAGTTCATAAGGTGACCCAAGAAGAAAACAGCAAGTTAAGAGAACTGGTTTTAATTTAGAAAAGTGTCTTGAATTATCCACTAATTTTATATATATATATATATTTACAAAGTAACTTTCTCTACCTTATTTCTAACTACAAGAAAAGAGTGTGGCATGTGATCCACAAAATCAGTATAGAGACTATACTTATCTGGAAAAGAAATGATAAAATGATGGTTTCAACACAGGCATATGCATTTTTGAGTGTTTTATTTATATCAAACTGGATAAAATGTGTGTATTTCTCAGACGGAAAAGATTAGTCGAGGTAGGAATGTATCCTTCAACTATTCGTGGTTACACAAGTACACTGGGGAGATTGTAAAAGTGCAGATTGTGATTCAGTAGGTCCGGTGGGCCTGAGTTCTATTTTTTTTAACAAGCTCATTTTTAAATAGTGATGTCACAGTCTATGATTCATTAAGCACAATTGGGAATAGCAGAGACATAAGAAGGAAAGGTAAAAATTCATAGTTAACTTTGAACTTAAAGTGTTTTATGGATTTTACACCTTTAATAGGATAGTAAGCACAACAGCAACAATCATTTGTGAATATTTACTATAAACCATGTATCTTTCTAACTTTTTTGTGTAGGATTCCAGGATAAAGGTCTGGGCTGCGGTCACAGTGGGCGGGGTCTCCAGGCTGGGCCGCCCCTCCAGGAGCCCCTTTGGGGCCCTGCGCTCCTGCTGGCTCCCTCCCCCGGTGCCCCCCTCCCTCCCAGAAGGCCTTGGGGAAGAGCAGTCCCACCCCCTAAGCCCAGAATGACACCCGCGTTTCCGCAGAGCTGGAACTCCCACAGCTCGGGGTCTGTTCCCTCCACCGTCACGGAACGGGCCCGGAGCCCGAGGGCAGGGCGGCCTCACTGAGGCTGCCGGCACTGGAGGGGCCCCGGCGGCCGAAGCAGCGACAGTCGTGCGGATGGCGGGCCGGTAAGTAGGCGCCGACGCTCCGCCTGGTCTGGTGCCCGGGCGGCAGCGCAAGACCAGCTTCTGAGGGACAGGGGTTCGCTGCCACCCGCCGCTGCTATGCAGAAAAAGCGACTCCCAGCGTCTGGTCCCGGGGAACTTCGGTCCCTCCTCTCGCGCCTGCCCTTTGCCTGGCTCGCGGGGCCTGTGGGGCGTGGGGAGGGGTCAGCCTGAGCGTCCTGAGGGAAAATGGGGCAAGGGAGGAGCAGGGTCTGGCTGCCGCGTCACCGCCCCTACTCCCAACTGTGGGGAAAGCGTCTGAAAACTCCTCCCGAGGCTCGCAGGCCCCTTATTCAGTCGAGTCCCTCTGCGCTCCTTCCTCCCTGAGCTAAAGTACCGGGAAGGAGGGGACCGGGCAGGGGCCTGGCGCAGGTAATGGGGAACATCAGAAGGTGATTGTTAACTAAGGAAAACCTGCTCTCCCAACGTGAGGAATGTAGCGCTTTTCTTTGTATGTGAAGATGCCAGAGTCTGGGCTCACTGAAATCCTTCCTTTCATATGCACCGCAGCTCTCTGGGGCCTGCATTCTGTATTTGCATATCCTGAGTGCCTCAGGGCCCGCGGCTCACACTGGAGGGCTGCAAGTGCTGATGACTGTGACATCCTTTGTTTACTGAGATGGCAAGAAATATTCCATTTCTCACAGGCTTGAGGGGCAGACAGTGAAAAAGTGTCAGAGAATCTCACTCAGCATGTACTTTGGTTTACATATAGATTATATTTATAGATAACTGTGCTAATAGAGATTCACAAGTCCAATCAACTTGTGCTACTGCCCTCTATGTATTTATTTCATCAATATTCATAAGAAATGCCTATAGATTTGACTTAATCCATATAAATAGGATAATGATTTTTAAAGGAAACATAATAGAAATATAACAACAAAAACTTTACCACTAAAGGCTGGGTCTGCAACAACCTAAATAAATGTTCCATTGTTAAAATATTGAAAGATGTATTCAATAGAAATATCAACAAAAATGACAAATAATAAGGGCAGCGGAATGTTGACATGTTCTATCTTTATCATTAAAGTGGCAGAAAATCATTTATTAGTAGGCACTGGGGGCAGAAGATGCCTGATTTTATATCTTTGTCATATTTGTACAGTTGTTTCAACAAGTTACTTAAAGACAAAATGGAAAAACAAGGAGGTTTGTGACTGAGATCATGTTGATGTGAAACCGGGGATGGCCACCTTGTGCCAGGTGAGTTAAATTTACCTGGCAGGTAGACCTCAGAGCTCCTGAGAAGCAAGGGTTGGAGATTTTCTGCTGGGTGCCCCTTAGGTTCTGAGACTTGACTGATTGTGAGTCATGTTCCAGGAAAGACCTGGTCACAGGAAAAGGGTGGGAATAGAGTGATTTGGGGAGGAGCTAACATCATTCATCACGGCTCACGGCCTGAATGAATTTTAAAGAAACAGGAAAACAAATGCTTCTTATGGAATCAGAGAATGTGAGGGCTGGACAATCCCAGAAAATGAGGAACACCCGTCCCATTTTCCAGATGAGAAAACAGAGGCCCAGCAAGGTGAAATCCCTCACCCAAGTTGCACCCGTCTCTCCTCCCCACTACATGGTCCATGGAAGCAGGACTCTTCCTGTCGTGATCACTGCTGAACCCCCAAAAGGGCCAGGTATCTAGCAGCTGCTCCAAAAATTTTGGTTGACTGTAGGAACAATGCTATTCCTTCCTTTCTCACTCTTATTCAGGATTGTGCCAAGAACTCCCCAGTTTTCAATGTCATTCGATAAATGTAAATATTAATTGAGTTTTGTTGTGATGAGGACTTAGGCTTTGAAGGTAACAGACTTGGTTCAGATTCTGGTTCTGCCACTCAATAGCTGTTTGGCTTTGGGAAAATTACTAAACCTCTCTAAGCTTATTTCCTCCTTTGTAAAGTGGGGATAAATGTATCTGAGCCAGCAGAGCACTTGCATGAGAGATGTGCACTAAATATTGGTCTTTCTCACTCTCCCCCGCCATCTCTCTGTTCTTCCCAGAGAAGTTGTACAGAAGGATATAGTACTTTTTAAAAATAAATAATTAATTAATTAAATTTTGGCTGCGTTGGGTCTTCGCTGCTATATGCGGGCTTTCTCTAGTTGCGGCAAGTGGGGGCTACTCTTTGTTGCGGTGCACGGGCTACTCATTGCGGTGGCTTCTCTTGCTGGAGTTGTTGTGGAGCACTGACTCTAGGTGCGCCGGCTTCAGTAGTTGTGGCCTGCAGGCTCGGTAGTTGTGGTGCATGGGCATAGCTACTCCGTGACATGTGGGATCTTCCCTGAGAAGGGTTTGAACCCATGTCCCCTGCGTTGGCAGGCAGATTCTTAACCACTGTGCCACCTGGGAACTCTGATAGAGTACTTTATAAAGAGGGGTTTTAATTTATTTCAGATAGTGTACATTTTTCTTCTGGAAAAGATTTTTCCGCTATAGTAACATTAACACGCAATACCACTACAAATGCAGTATTCTATGGGTTAGATATTATCAGTAATTTTATAAATAAATGGGCAAAGGCCAAAGCACTAGGTAATGGGGAGTAAGAAGATTCAAATCTTGGGTGCCCCCCCACGCCAATTTCAAGAGCAGGGTGTGTTTTGCAAATCCATATTTCATCTGGTCTTTGTTTCTCATCCATCCTCTGTGTCTGCTTTTCTCAAGAAGACTCAGATCCTCCGCTTTCACACCTTCCCGGCTGGCTGTGCTCCAGCTCCTGTCCTGAAACCTCTGCATGCATGGGTGTGCCTGCTCTCCCTGTGCGTCACCAGCTTTGCCAGGGAGCTGCTGTATCGTGCACTGCTTGCTGTACTCCAGAGTACCTAGACTCTTCTTCTACATGAAGTACACTCTCATCACCATGAGTGCACGCCCATCCCCTTACCTTATATCCTGACTCTAAGCCAGGTTTGGGGGTGACTGCAGTGTGCGTCCAGATATGTGAGCTGCTGGGATGAAAGTAAAGTTCCCAACTTTTGAAGTTGCAGGCTTGAGGGCCACACAGTGATTTAAAGTCGGGTCGCCTGACTTAAAGGGGGGGCTGATTGATTTAAAGCCAAAGCAGCTGACTTAAACCCCGCTTCTCGCAGCTGCAGGACGAGACCAACTCTGGCAGTGCACGGGTTCGCTCCAAGCCAGCACTGCTGTTCAGGAAGAGCTTCCAGTAGCGCCTTAGTGCAGGGGGACTTGGTGTGTTGTCCTGCCCCTGCCCTCAGAGGGGGGCCACCTGCTCTTCTGGAGGAGAATCAGGGAGGGGGAAGTGCAGAGTCCCACCTGGAGTTGCGACACCCCTTGTCTGATGTCAGGGAAGGGGTGGGGCGGGGATGTGTGGTGTCCTGGGGCTGGACTCACCAGGTCGACTCAGCTTCTCAGCCTCCTAACCTCCCCACACACACCCCACAAGAGTCTCCAATAATATGTAATTGTGCCTTAGGTTCTCGGTCTTCAGACTCATACCCAGGCTCCCAGGTCCCTTGATTCAGCCAATTCCTCTGTGCTCTTTCTTCTATTAGATACAGTCCATGAGGGAGGGGCTGGGGGATGGGGCTGGAGGAACGCCAGCAACACTGACCTCAACTGACTAAAGAGAGCCGGGACCTGCGCTCTCACATATGTGTGAGGACACTTAAGGCGGAATCGAGGGGCCCAGTTAGAGGCAGTCCTTGCTGCCTCAAGTGAGTATGGATCACCGTCGGGTGGGGAGCACGCTGACCCCTGAGAAGTACTGTTAGGAGGATGTGTTCCTCCCTCGGCTTCAAGGACGTGGGTGGGCTTCAGGGCTCCAGTTCCCCTCCAGGCCTCGAGATCTGACTGCACCCCAGTGGCCTTGCAGACCTGGCTCCTGTCCCAGAACTTTCCAGGCTCCAGGAAGAATCCAGACTGCAGAGTTGGTGCCTGAGCGCTCCAGCTTAAAAAGTGCTGTCCCTGGGGACCCAACAGTGGAGGGAGGAAGGGTGAAGGGAGTAGGGGTGTAGGGTAGGGAGGGGTGGCTGCCCTGGGAGTTGTTGAGAGAGAAATATCGCCCCCCACACCCCCTTCACCCTGCAACTGACCCATTGATGCCATAGGATCTCAGGGCCGTTTAGTCAGAGATGCCTCTGCTTCTTTACTCCTGTGTTCAAAACTATGCAAAACCAGCTCTTCATCCACTTGCTGCCTTGCCAGGACTTTTAAAGCACTGTTCTTTTGAAGCACTCATTCCCTAAACTGCACTTTGGAGCTGTCCCAGCTATTTAAAAGTGTTCTCCTTAAACTGAGACTAAATCCTACTCTTCTGGAAAAACGACCTTCACTTCAGAGGAGATCGTCTTTTCTGCCCATTCCTTCTTTCTACTTCCCTCTTAAGCACCCCTGTGCTCAAAGAGCTTGGTGATGTATTTTTTGCTTGATGTCAAAAAGAAACCTTCCCCATGCACCCCAAAAAGCTTTTCTGGAACATAGGTGTTTCAAAACCATGACAGTGTTTTGCAGTTAGTATACACTGGGTAGACTGCCTAGCGATCCCTCCAAGAGCCAGAGGTGAGCAACACCTTTACTTATTTGACTGGATGTCCTTCAAGTTTAGAAAGGTCCTATTCTTATGCTCCAGCAGATAAGACAGAACCCTGGATGGCTGTGGCTGTGATTAGATAGCTTCTGATGATTTTATTTCCCTTACTGAGCTGCTGCTTCTAGGTTAAATTCATTTTATTACCTGTCCATTGTGTGTGTGTGTGTGTAAGTGGACCTCTCACTGTTGTGGTCTCTCCTGTTGCGGAGCACAGGCTCTGGACGTGCAGGCTCAGAGGCCATGGCTCACGGGCGTAACCGCTCCGCGGCATGTGGGATCCTCCCGGACTGGGGCACGAACCCGTGTCCCCGGCATTGCAGGTGGACTCTCAACCACTGAGCCACCAGGGAAGCCCTACCTGTCCATTTATAAAGAAAGACTGACAAAGTCACTGTAATAGGTCAGGAGTCTGAGCTCAGGGTTTGTCAAATGTACTCACAGGGAGGAAGGTGGATAAAAATAGGTGGGTAAAATAGGAGGGTTGGAAAGTATAGCCAGGACAACCGTGTTCACCATGCGTACTAATAAAGGCCAGAATCTCCTCATTTACGTCTGGTGGGAAGTTCTGATGGTTTCACAGGAGGGGTTTTAATTTAAACTCAAACTCAAGTTAACTCAAGTCATATTCACACTAGGGGACTTCCCAGAGGGCGCTGAAGCACCGGCAGAGCCCACCTGCACTCGCAGTTTGGCACTCCAGGATCTGTTGGGTTTGGAGATGGGGTTGTTGTAACCCCAAGGAGGTGAGCAGAGACGAGGAGTTGATTACCGGTCTCCTCTGACTCTCTGGCCCAAATTGCCTGGCTTCACAGCGGGGACAGAGTTTTGCTTTCAGCAGCTGATGGGGCACTTCCAGGCTGGTGGGGTTGCCCAGTGGCCCGACAGCCTGAGAGGCTGACTGTGGTGTGACTGCCCTTTGTTTCTCCAGAATCTGTACATCAGGAGGTGCATGGCTGCGGGAGCCCATTCACCGCCCTCCCCCAAGGGGGATGGCACCTTCCCTGGCTGTACCCTATGATCACCAGGTACTTGAAATGAATGCAAGTTTTTTGACTTCAAGGAAAAGCTCACATAACCGCTCTGCTTCATAATGTGTGAGATTTACGATAATGGAAAGTCATTATAAAGAACAGGTAGAAAACTCACCTGTTGGTCTCCAAGTAGGAGTTTATTTTGCACGAATTCCTCCTACATGAGTAGATAGTAGAGGTTTATTTTTGTTCCTGTGTGTGTAGTTGTGGCAGAGGATGTAGGTATGGTGATTTGAAGCCCTCAAACAAATATTCTCAGAACTCTCAAGACTTTTCCTGATTGGAACGGAAAGAGATCTGGAAAAGAAGGAAAAGAAAAGGAGGAGGGAGAACGAATGACTGTTTTTCAGTAAATTCACCTTCCTTTTTGATTGCTCTGTTTTCTCATTTCTTTTAACTTCTATGTATGTCTAATGGAAAAATGTAGAAAGGCTGATTTTTATGCTTTAAAAGATTTTACATCACAAAGAAACTAGAAGTGGCTAACAGAACTTATTCAAGTCAATGTTACTTAGAGACTTTGATATTAAATTTGTATAATAAAATGGGTTAATCCAAATTTACTCTTTCTTTTTGAGTGAATATTTGTAACATTTTTGTAGATAATAATTTATCCTAGATATACAAAATTGTGAGAATGGGTACCATTTTTCACCACTTAAATGAATAGATCATACACTTTAAATGACAATGTTGTGTCTTACATGTTTTTTTTAATTCATTGATTTCCAAAACTTGTGTTTATTTAACTGATTTCTATCTAATAACCAGTGTCTCCCCTTTATGGTTTCTTTATATTTTATTGATCTATTTACATTATTATATTAGTTTCAGAGGTACAACATAGTGCTTCATAAATGTTTAGCTTGTTCTCCATTTATACTTATTATAAAAGAGTGGCTCTATTCCGCATGCTATACTGTACGTCACTGTAGATTATTGATTTTATACATAGTGGATTCTTCCTCAGAACCTCCTACCACTATTTTGCTCCTCCACCTTGTCTCTCCCTGCTGGTAACCACTAGTCAATTCTTTAATCTGTGAGTCTGTTTTGCTGTTGTTGTTGTTGTATTCAATTTTTTAGTTGCCACGTGTAAGTGATAACCTACCAGGCTTGTTTTCTCTGTGGCTTATTTTACTAAGCATAATACCCTCCAAGTCCATCCATGTTCTTGCAAACGGCAAAATTTCATTTTTTGCTGAAGTCATCATAAAAAATCTTTTTTATCCCCTAACCTATTGATGAACACTTAGTTTGACTCTATATCTTGGCTATGGCAAATAACACTGTTATGAACATTGGTGTGCAGTTATTTTTTTGAAATAGTGTTTTTGTTTTCTTCTGATGTACCCAAGAGTGAAATTGCTGGATATTATGGTAGTTCTATTTTTAGTTTTTTGTGGAACCTCCATTCTGCTTTCCACAGTAGCTGCACTACTTCACATTCACATCAAGAGTGTACAAGAGTTTCCCTTTCTCCACATCCTCGCTAACCTTTGTTATTTGTGACCTTTTTGATGACAGCCATTCTGACAAGCCTGAGGTGGTATATCTCATTGTTTTGGTTTGCATTTTATTGACGATTAGCTATGTTTAGCATCTTTGTGAGTTCTGGCTGTCTCTCTGTATTTTTTCCTTGGAAAAATGTCTATTTAGGTCTTCTCATTTTTTATAAAAAGATTTTGTGTGTTGTTCTGATATTGAGTTGTTTGTGCTGCTTCTGTAGTTTAGATATGAACCCTTGCTTGGTCATCTTTTTGGTGTTAACCTCTTATCATGCGCAAATATTGTCTCTACTTCAGCAGGTTGTCTTTTCATTTTGTCTTTGGTTTCCTTTGCTGTGCAAAATCTTTTAAGTGTAGTGAAGTCCCATTTGTTTATTTTTGCTTTTGTTTCATTTGCCTTAGTAGACTGAACCTAAAACTGTTGCTATCATTTATGTTGAAGAATGTTCTGTATATTCCTCTAGGGGTTTTATGGTCCTACATTTAGGTCTTTCTTCAGTTTTGCGTTTATTTTATATATGGTGTGCTAAAATACTCTAATTTTATTCTTTTCCATGTAGCTGACCAGTTTTCGTAGTACCACTTATTGAAGAGACAGTTTTTTCTCCATATTGCCTGCTTTGTCATAAATGAATTAAATATATGTGTGTGGGCTTCTTTCTGGGATCTCTATTCTATTCCAGTGATCTTTGAGTCTGTTTTTGCTCTTGCCCGATTCTCTTTGATTACTCTCGCTTTTCAGTATAACCTGAAGTCAAGGTGCGTGACACCTCCAGCTCTGTTCTTTTTCAAGATTGTTTGGCTATTTGGGGTCTTTGTGTTTCTATACAAATTTTAAAATTACTTTTTCAAGTTCTGTGAAAATGCTTTGGTATTCTGATAGGGATTGAATTAAATCTGTAGATTGTCTTTGGTAGTATGGTGATTTTAGCAGTATTAATTCTTCCAGTCCATGCACCTGCTATATTTTCCCATCTTTTTCTGTTGCCTTCAACTTCTTTCACCAATGGCTAATAGATTTCTGAGTACATGTCTTTTACCTGCTTTGGGGTGTTTTTTCCTAGGTATCTTATTCTTTTTGGTGTGATTGCATATGGTATTGTTTTCTTAATTTTTTTCTTTCTGACAGCTTTGAGTTTTGTTTTTTCTTCTTTTTCTAATTCCTTCAGGTGTAATGTTAAGTTCTTTATTTGATATTTTTCTTGTTTCCTAAGAATAAGCTTGTATCACTCTAACTTCCTCCTATAACTTCCCACACTGCGTTGGCTGTGTCCCATAGATTTTGGATCATTGTGTGTTCATTTTCATATTGTCTTGGGTATTTTTAGAATCCCTCTTTAATTTCTTCAGTGTTCCTTTCTTCCCCTTTTATTCCCTTCATCTATGATGTGAGGACTATCTTTAATATTATGTTTGGATTTCTTTCAGTTGCGTGTGTGTGTGTGTGTGTGTGTGTGGTTATTTAAGTTGCTGAGCTCTGAATTTCACATGGACACTAACAACACTACATTGTTACTCTGCTCCCCCACAGTTACTGAATTTGACCTTGTATTTTACAGCTACTTGTTTCCTGTGTCCCTTAGCTTCTTATTGTGAATATTCATGATTTTATTACTGTTTTCTTTCATCCTTCCTATTAGCTGTGTACATGGTTGATTTACTGCCTTTGTTGAATATTTGCCTTATCCAATGAGGTTTTTCCTTTAGTAAGTTTCCTTTCCTAATTTTTATGTTTCAGTCGTGGCCTTTTCTTTTTCACTGAGAAAAGCCCCTTTAAGTTTTCTCATAAAGCTGGTTTGGCGATGCTGAGCTCTTTTAGTTTTGCTTCTCTGTAAAACTTTAGATCTCACCATCAAATCTGAAGGAGAGCCTCTCTGGATAGAGTATTTTTGGTTATAGGCTTTTCCCTTTCATGACTTTAAATATACCATGCCACTCCTTTCTGGCATGCAGAGGTTATCCTGAAAAGTCAGCTGATAACTTTATGCAAGTTCCCATGTTTGTAACTTGTTGCTTTTCCTTTGCTCCTTATAATAGTGTCTTTTTATCTTTATTTTTTTGCATTTTAATTACAGTGAGTCTTGGTGTGGTCCTCTTTGGGTTGATCCTGTTTTGGCCTTACTGTGTTTACTGGACATGGATGTCTGTGTTCTTTCCCAGGTTATGGAAGTTTTCAGCTCTTATGTCTTCACGTATGTTCTACACTGCTTTCTCTTTCCTTTTTGTTTCTGGGACCAGTATAATGCAAATATTAGTACACTTGATGTTGTTTCACAAGTCTGTTCAACTTTCCTCATTTCATTTTAATCTATTGTTTTACCATTCATCTTCAGTGATTGCCAGTACTCTGTCCTTCAGTTTTCTCATTCATTCCCCTGTATCATGTGGTCTACAGTAGTTTCCTTTTAGTGCATTTTTCATTTCAGTTATTGTATTCCTCATCTCTGTTTTGTTTCTCTTTAATGGTCTAACTCTTTTTTAAAAAACTCTAACTTCTTGCTGTGGTTGTCCGTTCTTCTCCTGAGTTCTTTGATCAACTTTATAGTCATTACCTTGAACTCTTTGTTGAGGATATTGGCTATCTCCACTTCACTTAGATCTTCTTCTGATTTCTTATCTTGTTCCTTCATTTGGATTGTGTTTTTGTGTCACCTCATTTTTCTTAACTTGCTGTTTTTATTGCTATGTATGTAGTAGGCTCATTACATTTCCTGACCTCGGAGAAGTGGCCTTTTGTAGGAGAGGTCCTATGTGTCCCAGCAGCCCACTGTCCCCTGGTCACTAGAACTATATGTTCTAGTTGTATCCCCTATGTGGGCTTCTTGGGCTCTTCTATTGTGGTGGGCTGACTACTGTGGGTGGTCTGGTAGGCTTGGCTGCCCCCAGAGTGCTTGTTTGCCAGATTCTTCTTGTATGGAGGCTGTCTGTGCTGCTTGGTGAGGTTAAATCATAAGGCAGCTGGCTGCACATCTCTGGGGACACCAAATCTAGTGCTGGTTCACTGTGGGTTGTATTGCAGTCCAGGTGATATCAGGGCTAGTGCCCAGTCACTGGTCCTGGGGCTATGCTGGCTACTGGGAGGAAGACACAGGTCCTGAGTTCTGGCTGCAGGACCCAGGAGTTGCAGAGTTGGTATTGGATCACTGTTCCTGACACAGTTATCTGCAGGGTCTGTGGTATCCCTAATCTTGTGCTGGCATTCTGATGGGCAGGGTCAGGACCAAGCTGAGTCCATGGCTGCTTCTGGCCTGCAAGCGAGTGTTCTGGTCACACAGGCTGCTGGACGATGGTATTCCTGGAGCTGGTGTGTGCCTGTTGGTGTATGAGGCTAGAGCAGATTTGCTGTTGGGTAAGTCCAAGCTCCATCCAGTCCCTGTGCAGTAATCACCTGCCAACGGTGAGACTGATTCCAAGGTCAGAGCAGACTTACTTGTCAGAGGGGCCAGGGACTCTGGGGCTGCTGTCTGTCCACTGAGGTGTGGAGGCTGGTCCTGGGGCTTTTGGTGGCTGGGCCCATGTCCAGGGGCAGCTGTGCATTGAGAGGTTCTGAAGGCAGCCTGTTTGCTGGTGCATGGGGCTATGTCCCTGCTCAGTTAGTTGCTTGGCCTGCAGCCTCCTAGTAATTGTGTCTACGGTCTGGTGGAAATGGGAAGAGCTAGGTCCTGAGGCTAAAAAGATAGAGGGAGGATTTGGAAATTATGCTTGCTGGTGCCACTGGCCACGAGGTAGAAGGAGCTCCCCCAAATGGCTGCTGCCAGTGTCTATGTCCCTGAGGCTGTGCTGTAGTTGCCTCTTGCCTCTCTGGGAGACTCTCCAAGATCAGGAGGTAGGTGTGACCCAGGATCCTTTCAAATGACTGCTTCTGTTCTGATTCTCCGGTCATGTGGGATTTTGTGAGCATCTTTTTTTTTTTTTCTGGTACGCGGGCCTCTCACATTTGTGGTCTGTCCAATTGTAGAGCACAGGCTCGGGGGCTCAGGCTCAGCGGCCATGGCTCACGGGCCGCTGCCCCCGCGGCATGTGGGATCCTCCTGGACCGGGGCACGAACCTGTGTCCCCTGCATCGGCAGGCGGACTGTCAACCACTGCGCCACCAGGGAAGCTCTGTGAGCATCTTTTAAGTGTGGACTCTCTATTTCCCACAACCCTCTGGCTCTCTAGAAAATAAGCACTACTGGTCTTCAAACCCCAACTTTCTAGGAATACTTCTTTCCAGCACAGGATCCCTGGGTTTGGGAGCCTGATGTTCTGTTCATACCCCTTGCTACCTGGAAGCACCTCAGAAATTGTAACTATTCTCGTATTTCTGGGCCACCCACCTGGTGGTATGAGTCTTGACTTTATTGAGATTTTGCCCTTCCTTCCTGTCTTGCCGAGGCGCTTTCCTTATATCTTTAGCTCTAAAACATCTTTTATGGTAGGTCCCAGCCTTTTTCATCAATTGCTGTTCTGTAAACAGTTGTGACTTTGGTGTGCCCATGAGAGGCATCAAGCTCTGGGTCTTTGAATGCTGCCATCTTGGACAATCTCTCCACTTCATTCTTAAATAATATTATTTAATTTTTGTTAGTATCTTATTTGATTAGCGACAGTTTGAAATTTATGATCACTCATGTTTACTTCTGTTTTAAAAAATTGAATAGTGCATTCATTCATTTTGAAATGAAGGTAGTGACCTGTGAATTTACATAACTCAAATATCAAGGATAGGACAAAAGCCTTTTCTACCTGTGTTACCCTCAAACCCTGCTCCCCAACCCAGCCTGGGGATTAACCTCTTGCACCCATGCTCACCTTCTGTTTTTGGACCGTTAACCATCACTGCATCTGTATGTGTGTTGACAAAGTGAACTCTAGTCTTCCCAGTTTTTGTTTTGTTTTTTGGATTAGAGAACAGTCCTACTATGAATGTACATTTACTGGTCTGCTGAAGTTCATATATAAACCTGTCAAGCACATTACCAGAATTGGGATTGCTTGTATATACAATTTGATAAATTTTAGAGACAATGGTAGAACAGAAGTAAATTGTATTTCAAATCCCACAATATTCTCACACCATGAAAACCCTTCCCTTTTTAATATATTTGTGTGTAGTTTATCTTTATGTCCATACTATATTTCCCAGAGATGGGTAAGTGTTATGTTTCTTGCTAGCACATTTATCGTATTGTTCAAAGTCAAGCATTTAGTGGTTTAACATGATCATATTTCCATGAGCTTGCAAATACAAGATCTTCTCTCACACTGTCTTTTACTCCCTGCTGTTTTATATTGCCCTCCTAATTCTCAGTCCTGGTCTTTCTTTATGTTCTTCATCAACCTGGATAGGTTATACTATTTTCTCCCTTATTCAAGGCTAATAGAATAGAATAGAACAACCAGAAATAAACCCTGATATATGGCCAACTGATTTTTGACAAGTTTCCAAGTCTTTTCAAAGTAGAAAGGATAGTATTTTCAACAAATGGTGCTGAGAAGTCTTGTCAACATGCAAAAGAAGGAAGATGGACCCTTACCTAACATCATATGCAAACATTAATGGAAACGTATCAAGAAACTAAATATAAGACCTAATAAAATAAAAAGTCTTAGAAGAAGGCACAGGACAAGAGCTTCATGACATTGGATCTGGCAGTGTTTTCCTCAATATGAAATGAAGGAACAGCAGAGGTACAGCTAACAAAAAAATAAACAATTTGCAGTACATAATTTTTAAAAAATGTGTATCAAAGAAATGTAAACAGAATAAAATTGCAACCCATAAGATGGGAGAAAACATTTGAAAGCCATCTATCTGACAAGACATTTCTATTCAGAATATACAGAGAACTCCTACAGCTCAACAAAAAGCAAAAACCCTGATTAAAAAATGGATCAAAGACTTGAATAGAGGGTTCTTCAAAAAGATGTACAAATGACTAAGCACTTGAATAGATGCTCCATATCACTAAATGCATGTTTATATATTTGTGTGCATGCATACACACACAAGCACACAGACACATACACAAGCAGAAAACAAGTATTGGTGAGGATGTGAGGGAGTTGGAAGGATTGTGCTGTCAGTGGGAATGTAGAATGATACAGCTGCTTTGCAAAAGAGTATGGCAATTTTTCAGATATTGAAAAATAGAATTACACATGATCAAGGAATTTTACTATGAGGTATACCCAAAGGAATTGAAATCAGGATCCTAAAGAAATATTTGTACTCCAGTGTTTAGAGCAGTAATAATCACAGCAGCTAAAATATGAAAGCAACCTAAGTGTTCATCCACTAGTTCCTGGATAAACAAAGTGTGGTATACCCATATAATACAATATTGTTCACTGTTAAGAAGGAAAAGATCTATGAATATGCTACAACATGGATGAGTCTTGAGGAAATTTAGATACCATAATGCCATTTTTTGACTTTTAGTGAGTTATAACAATACAACTACTTATTTCAATTATATGGGGTACTTAGTGTAGTCAAAACCATAGAAATTGGAAGGGTAATGATGCTTTTCAGGTGGTTGTGGAACAAAAAGGAAAGTTATGTTTAAAGGATATAGAGTTACAGTTTTAAAACGTAGAAAACAATTAGAAAGATAAATGGTGATGTGCATCACCCAATAATATGAATGTATTTAATATCACTGAACGGTGCACTTTATAATAATTCACGTTATATTTTATGTTATTTGATTTTACTAACATACAAAATTGGGAAAGAATGTAATATCAGGAAAGGGAGTGACCCTGGGATAGAGCAGAGAGTAATCAGAAGGGTGAGACACTGCGTATGTTGAAGAAGAAGAGCTGAGCGTCTTCATTGGACAGAAGAGACTTTATAAAAAAAGAAAAAAAATACTCTGAGGGTGTATTAAATAGATATCTGTGGGTGTACTGCTATCTCCCATGGGTTATCTTAAAGAGTCTTTAATAAAGTCCATAAGGCTTGCTGAGGCTTTTTTAAAAACTGGATTCCCTAGGTGATAATTAGAGGGTGGTACTTAAGTCTATGTCTAGGTTGACAGATTTTGCAGGGAAGACGAACCTGAGAACAGTGGAGGTCCAGAGAGTGTAAGTACATGGAAATTAGAAAAAAAATAATAAAGGGAATTAGGAAAACTTTGGACTTCGAAGGTCATGTATTACTGAGTCAGACCTGAGGTTTCTAAGGAGTTATATACACAGTTGCTCTTTGGATTACTTGTTGATAAAGATAAGTGGAAATACTAGAGTCGTTTCCAAGTGTATGTAAGATATAATGAGAGGATGGAGGTGGAAAGTAGGGAGGCCCAGAGAAAAGTGGGAAGGTCATATTGGGCCACGATGGTGGTAATATCCCGCAGAACAGACGGTAGGGCAGACTATGGATTCATCTTTTTTATTTCGGCTCCCCACCTCATCCTTAATAATTCTTTGGGAATATTTCATTGCTCTGTGATGCAGGTACATAATTCGAGTGAGGAGACTACACCCTCAGAGTCCAGCTGTCTGAGTCCCCAGTGTGCTTCAAATGATGGAGAGTTGTTGCTTCTTTATGAGAAGAGTTAGTACCTCGTAGCTAAGCTTAAGCTGGGCTTATGCAATATTGATTCTATTTTATATATACTGATAGCATGGAGGTTCTTCCTCCTCTTTTCTTGACCATTATGAAATGAATCTATATTTCTCAATATTTGGGTATATCAGATAAATACATTAAGTAAAGGAATCTTATATATTGCTCCCTTCATAATTAGCTCTTTCTTGTTTCTCTTTTACATTTAGTAAATTAGCGCAGGGAGAGACCTTGAAATGTTCTAATCAGGAGAGATTAGAACATCATATTTCTAGAGAGGTTGGTTGGATAGAGCAGGGGTCCCAGTGAGAATCAAAGCTTCTGTTTCTACTTGGAAGTGTACCTGTATAGAGTAGAGGGCTCCAGGAAATATCCTAGAGTATTGCAATAAGAAGGGCAGGATCTGGTACCAGATCAGTGTACTATGACATGTTTGTCAGTCATCTGATGTGAGATTCTTAGAGCCAATCCCATATGGTAGGGCTGAGTGCACAGTGATGAAGAACCTGTGAAAGCCCCTGATTGCATGTTAAACATGAAGCTCTGATTTTGGGGAGAATTTTCTTACCTGACTGAATGTCACCCTTCTGTGGGGATGAGATTCTGTGTTTTTCCTCTCTTGATGACCACTGACTGAAAATCATTAGAGGATCATGTCTAGAAAGCATTCATTATTTAATTTATTATAGAAGACAACATAGAAAACATATTTATCCACTTTCAAATTGAGGATCAAGGGGAATGACATCAGTGAAAATGTCAGAGTAGGGAGCTCTGGCTTGTGTCCATCATCAGAAACACTGACATACGTGGTAAAACCTGTCAGAATGATCTTATCAACACATGAAATTTTTCTTTTCTTTTTTTTGTAGATTTATCTTTCATTGAAACTTAACTTACTACAGGATGTGGAGAATAAACAGGGAAGTAGAACCTGTATTTCCTGATGAGAGAATCACTAAGTCACATTAGCTGTTCTGAGCTATGTCTTACTCACCGTGACTGTAATTAAAACAAACAAAACACTTTTTTTTTGTAAGTCAGTTCTGACATTTCCTTGTTAAAGACAAGGTAACAGATACAGGCTTAGATCTACCAGAATTGAGCAAAATTTTGATTGTACCTGTGTTGAATATATGAGCATGACCTGCTACAAATCTTCATTATACTTATTGCCACAACCGACAAATTCCCTTTTTCCACTCCTGATATGTTGCATGTAAGGAATGCATAGGTCACTAACCCTAGCTGGTCACAGGTAAACTCTGTCACATGGATTACTGCATGTTTTCCTGCTGGAAGACCACACATTCTAGAGTATCATGCCTGCAGAGTATCTGGGCTCTTGCTTTGTCTGGATAAAGGTTAGATAATCACCTAATTTTATGAGAAATATATAAATTGTATTTGCATATTCTTCAGGTTTTTATTTGTCCATTCTCTTTCAAGTCCTAAGTGCAAATATTAAAGTGATTTCCAAGAGCGTGGTAAATAAGACAGCTACATTTATGCTTCGAAATTAGCAATAAAGCATAAAATTGTAAATGCATTAATGTGTGATTAATGTGTAGATACTTATGTAAATGCAATTTTAGTAATGCTTTGTGGAGAGCTTCAGAATCTAGGTATTAAAAAAAAAGAAGAAGGATTTCTTGAAACTCTCAGGGAATTATAGATAAGTCTTTGTGTCTATAAATATCAATCATAAATAATGCATATTCTCAGAAATAAACTAGGCATAAAATTGTAGGAAAACACTTCATGAAATGAAAGAGCATGTGATGGCCATACAAGAAAAAAGAATATTCTCAGAGAATAATGAACAGTGTGGAGTTTAGCAGAAGGGTAATACAGATTCAGAGAGTTATACTTTGGAGAGCCTAATTATGAGTTCCTCATATTTCATCTTTGGAGAGACGGTAGTCATCTGAAATATGATGTTATAAGATGACGTTAACATACTTAAATACTTTTGTTTAGAAATGACCACTTAGAACCAGAATAAATGAAAGAGAACACAAAATTATGTTTCTGTTGATTTTTGAAGATCTCAGGTGAGTGCTGATAATTTAAAAATACATGCTGTCTTTCACTGCAAAGTAAAGAAGCTCTTACAGTGGAGGATTCCTGGACTGAATGTCAATATTATGACATAGTGTGAGTGTGTTTCATGTTTGGTAATTGCAGTCATTGTTGCTTTTGTTGTGGTCATCCATTTACAATGCTTGGTGTCAGCATTGCTTGATTGCTTGTGGTCATCCATTTACAATGCTTGATTTATCTCTTGTAAAAATAAAATACAGTCTGTGTGTGTGAAGAAAAACATACATGATGTCTTGATAAAATTGTATGTAATTTGAGATCTGGAAAAAAGCATTTCTTTTCTGTAATGCTAGAATGCTAATTGGACATTTTTGCAAGAAAGAGATTTCAGGATGCAAATCTGGTGTCTCTAAGGTGGGAAGTCAGTTCATGGCAGAAGATTATATTAAACTTGTGTGAGTGCAGAAATACTTCTGTGGAAGGAAGAGGTCACGAATCCCTTTTTAACAGTTAGTGGTTTATAGTATACTGAATGAGCAAAATGGCTATTTCTGAACTTTAGAAAAAAATAATGTAGTTTTTTAAGTGCCCATCAGCGGATGAATGGATAAAGAAGATGTAGCACATATATACAATGGAATATTACTCAGCCATAAAAAGAAACGAAATTGAGCTATTTGTAATGAGGTGGATAGACCTAGAGTCTGTCATACAGAGTCAAGTAAGTCAGAAAGAGAAAGACAAATACCGTATGCTAACACATATATATGGAATGTAAGAAAAAAAATATCATGAAGAACCTAGGGGTAAGACAGGAATAAAGACACAGACCTACTAGAGAACGGACT